>NC_142839.1:43765000-44078750 GCF_061612785.1 Hesperophylax consimilis | reverse complement strand
CAAGAATACTGTAATTGAAAAAACAGAGGGGAATCAGTTGCTTTCCAAAGATTTGTTTCGAAGAATTTAATGTTGTTTTCAATTTTTAGTCACAATTCTTAGAAGAATAATTTTTTTTAGCATGTTTGTTTTCATGCTTCCATGCTAATTATTATCACAATATATTAAAAAAATATAAATACACCGACGTTATTGTCAGTTTTAATGTTAAATACAGGCATCAAATGGCATGCTAAATAATCATAACATGAATAACTTGTTACAATAACCTATTACAACGGGAACACACTGAAATAACAACATCAGTTCATCATAGTAAAATCACCATCAACCATTCATTGGCATAATCGAAATACATATCAGTTTTATAAACATGCTTAATAGGAACAGAGATGTGCAAAATGGGTACCCAATACCATTTGAAATGCAAAATGGAAATGGGTCAAAACTTTTCCATTTCAAAATCAAAATGCAAAATACCTATTTTCAAAATGCATTGAAAATGCAAAATGGTTTCTCAGGTCAAACAATTAAAATAATTATAGAATTTTTAAACAATTTTGTCATTTAATAATGGACATCAATATAGAACAAACATATTAATACCATAGATCACTGTAGAAATGTATTATAAGTTTGTACAGCGCCCTTGAGGTGATTTTGCACAAAAACGGCGCTATACAAGTCATCCAATTATTATTATAACATGATGGTAAATCCAAAAACACCACGACTACAGATTATGAAACCACAAAAAATTTGCGCGGGACTAATGTTGCCAACGTAAAAACATAGAAACTGCTATCTAACATTTAATATTACAGCGTCATAGCCCCATGTTCAGTATTTGAATCAGTATTTTTTGTAATGGTATCACTCAATTGCCAGGGCTCCTACCAGGGAGCAACTTGACAAATGTAAATTATCTCTCACAGCGATGTTGAAGACCGACTGATATTTGGGGCTTATGAAAAAAAATGGAGATAGTAGGAAGAATGTTGCAAAAAAGCATTTAAAATGGAAAATGCATCGAGAAAAGCATTTAAAATGCAAAATGGAAAATACCCATTTTGCATTTCCATTTGAAATGGATTTATTTGAAATAAAGCACATCTCTGAATAGGAATACTACTAAATTTGCCAGATTGAGGAAACGACAGAAATCCTTGGTGCATTGCGAATCATCCTTCAGTTTTTAAAATATTTTGATTATGCCCATTAACAGGGTTATCCTCCGTGCTACTACGGCACTAACCATAACCGGTATAGGTATATAAAGCCAGTGAGCACCGAAATGATTTAAAAAGGAATAATGGAAGTGTGTAGAACCAAAGGACCACTGGGCGGGTATCACAAAGGAGACTAATGTCGCCCACCCCAACAACAGGCACCCTGGACAAGAACATATTCAAACCTGTAAATACGGCCATAACATAAAGCATCATAGACAAACATTCTGCTTAAACATTTCATTGAAATAATAATGGCGCAGTAAAAAATAATTATAGATTTGTACAATAATTAAAACTAATTTGGTGCAAAACAGTAGGCGAGGTATTCTCCTTGTCAACGCATGAAGATCTCAGTTATTTTACAACATGTGATTATTCACCTAGGTATTTTCTTAGGATTCTTAGTGAAAAGAAGATTTTGGCTCAAAAATGTTTTGTTAGGTTTACAATAATAATGTAGGTATTATTATTGTAACAATGAATGAATGTTGTGTAGATAATTTAATTATTTAGGTATATTGTGAAAAGATCAGACGATGATGAGTTTCCCCGAGCAGCACGGACACGGGTGAAAACTCTCCAAACCCCCGCAGTTCTCATCGGGCTCAATGAGATGACTTCCTTTTATTTCTGTAAGCAGCGACATGATCTTTTCCGCCGTCTGTGTTTTCGAGTCATTGTGGTTTCCATTGACCAAGTTGGAATTAGCGGGAACAAAGTCTGTAATGAGACCTCGCAGGCTTTCTAACTGCGCCTTAATATGTTCACGCTCCTTTGACAGAACATCAATCTGGCTGTTCCGTTCTATCTCCCTTTGTTTGAGAACGCCTCTCTGCTTCTGGTAGAGGGCGATGTATTCGCATATAGTTTCAGTTTCCCCCTGTAGTTGCAGAACTATGTGTTCCAACTTCTGTTTTTCATCCGATAGTTCGGCCACTTCCTGCATCAGCTTGGTAAACCTCTCTTGTAACTTGTTCATTGCCTCAGCCGTGGGCATATTGGCAGGGTTCTCATTGCTACATTGGTGAGTCGCTTCTTCCTTAGGCTCTGTATGGTGGTGATTGCAGTCGGAATGCGATTCTGGAATATCTTTGTTTAGTAAGCTCTTCTTCAACTTCTCATTCTCATCAGCCAACATCTGAACGGTACTTTGTGTGGTTTGCAGTTCAGATTGCAGTATCTCCGAGGACTGGCCTTGTGCCTCGTAATGGCTCAGCCTGTCTGCCACTTGCGCTTGTTTCAGTATTTCTTTCTGTAGATCGCTGGATGCTGCTTGAAGTCTAATCATTTCTTCATCCTTAGCATGAAGATGAGAGCGAGTCTCTTTGAGGGTTTCTTCAGTTTCAACTAATTTGAGTGTTAATGTTTTGGATAAATTTTTCTCCGCTTGGAGTAGCTCTGCGAGTTCCAATTTGCTGTTGGTCTGAAATCAAATGTAAATTAAGAATATTGCATAGTTAAAATGTTTAATTAGCGGAATTATAAGATTAATCGATAATAGAGCATTGTATACTCAAAAGAATTCATAATCTGCTCTTTCATAGATGGCGCTAATTTTATTATTTTAGGAAAGAACAATTTTACATACGCAATATGAATATGAATAAATAGTTTTACCCGTATACAAACTCAATTTTTTCAAGAAAGGCATTCAATCCAATATTGTATTTGTATGTCTTTATCGAAGAATTGAGTTTTTATACGGACAAAACTATTTGTTCGTATTACTACATATGTGTGAGCGCAAACAAACAATTCATCTTACTATTTTGAAGCATAACTTGTTTGCGAAGTGTTTTTTTTCCTAAAATAATAAAATTAGCATCATCTATGAACGAGCAGTTTATGAGTAATTCTCAGTTTATCCTTGAACTACAAAGCAATGCAATATTCTGTGTTTCTGGTTTAAAAGTTGATGGCTTAGAAATATGTTAGATGCTTTAATTAAATACTGCGAGCAGAACACATATTGGCCTTTGAAATAATCGAGCATTTCAAAAATCAGACATAGAAATTGCTTTAAACTTCAAAATCTCCTACTTACGAACCCCTTTTCGGCGATCGTTTTATTGTATCTCTAAATAGTATAAAACAAATTCGGTATCCGCCTCTGTCTGTTTGTGGGTTTAGTTCTTCTAAATTACACAACGGATTTTGGTAGGGTTTTCACTATCATTTAGAGAATTTATTTAGTGTATATATAAAATACATGCAGATTATACATATAGAAAAGAAGAGAAAAGTCGATGTTTTGTAATCAAGAAGGAAAAAATTATTTCAGGGCACAATATTCACAACCTCAAAACCTTACCCAAAACCATTCACAAGCCCGAGCACCTCCGGGTACACGTCAGCTAGTACATATTGTATAACATTTAAATATTTACTTTGAAAATCCATATAGGGGTCCCGGGGTAAAGGGCGCTAACTTCGGGGGGTGATTCTAGACGATTATAGAAGTAAAAAGATACACTTTACCCCCGGATACCCTGTATAAAGCATGAAATCAAAGTAAAAGTTTAATAATGACTCACCATCTGGTCAAATGCCTTTTCCAAATGTTGAAGATCAAGTTTCAATTTGGTGTTTTGCGCCGTAGCCTTCTGTGCAGCGAGTTTATCACTCTCCATGGCGGCGTTTAGCTTGGCCGAGTCGGGCTTCTCCGACTGCACCTGCTGGATGGTTTGAGAGAGTTCCTCCACTCGGCTGCGGCTCTGTGTTAGCTCCTCTTTCACACTGCGCAGGGAGTACTCCATGCTGAGGAGGTTGCTCTGGAATATTCAAATATCCACGTTGATAAAATAATAAGCGACTCAACCTGTTAACTACTATAAACTCCATCAGCAAGTACAAAAAACAAATGAATAACATACTTTTAACTGGTTATTCTCAGCCGTCACTATTGGGAGACTCTCTAAAGTGGGTGTGTCTAAAGTGGCCTTCCCTGCCTTCTCTTCCTCCTTGTGAAGTTGACTGCGGAGGGTTTGCATTTGCTTCTCCAGATTGCTCATTTGACGAACAACTTCTATTTCTCGGTAGGCCAGTTTCTCATTGGACGCCGCCAAGTCTGCATGCTTGATATTGGCAGCTTCAATTTGCTGGTTGAGTTGTCTGACGTACTCCTGGTATTGAATACTGGATTCCGACTTATCGCTTTCTAATTCAGATACCTGTTCTTGGAGGCTTTTCACCACTTCTTGTAGATTCAGATACTTTTCAGCCAGTTGTGGGTCGAGCAGTGGCCCTTGATTGCCTGGTGAGCTGTCTTGGAATCGTAGAGGATTGGAAATCAGTTGGTTAAGTTCCTCAACTTTTTTTGATAAGTTTTTGTTCTCTGAAATTTTCTCGTTTAAGATGGTTTTGTATTCTTCAACTTCTTCTTCTAAGTCTTTGACTTGATTTCTGAGCATTCCTTCGTTGGCCCGCGCAATGGCCCCAAGCTCGTGCGCATGGTGTGCGCGGTCCTCCGCCTCCTTCTTCTGCTTCTTCAGAGTTTTCACCTCCATCTCCAGGTGGGAAGCTCTTTGCCGAGATATGTTCAGGCGGCCTCCCAGATCTTCTGACCCGCTTTTACCTTCGGATAGTAATTTTTCATACTCATTAACTTTTTCTAACAATTCACTTTTCTCTGAAACTAAGAACTCTACAGTTTTAATGTGAAACTGAAGCTGCTGCTGTAGTTTGGAGATCTCCACACGAGTCTTTATGTCTTGAACGCCCTCGGCGCTTCCTTCGGAGGAGTTGTCATGTGTAACATGAGAGTTTTCCTCCTTTGGCCCACCCCCAACTTCAATATTGGTATTGACAGAGGACGATCCCGGTAATGATTGTGGTGGTTCCGAAACTTGGTTAGAAAACAAAACTCCTGCCAGCGGTACACCATTTTCAACTGTTGAATTTGTAGACTCACTTGGCCACATATTGTCTGTTGAGAGCCTATCGAAGAAATTAGAGGCTGCAACCTGACCTATATTGTCTAGGGTTCTAAATGGCATTTCCTGGCGCACGGGGTAAACACATGAACTGTTAAACATTTCAGGAAGGTCTGAATTGTTATCGTAATCAATTATATTACTTGGAAATTCTGTTTCTACAGCAATCTTCTGGTCGTCATTAGTTTTAGTGTCTAATTCAATGTGTGATGTGGTTTCGTTACTGGATACATCGGTTGCAAGGGAATTTTGATCAGGAGAAAATAAACTGGCCGGAATAGAATCAATTTTCTTTTTATTTTGAAATTCCTTCAACTGAAAAAATTAGAAGTTTGAAAAGAATACACAGTGTGCATAATAAAACCCTGAAGTCGTGTAAGTTTATTTAATGAAAAATGTTAAATTAGAGGTGACGTGTCAAATATAGTGCAAAAATAACATAGTAAATAAATAGGACTGGATATAATCTACAACAATGATAGAGTTACCATTTTCCGTCCTGCCGCCAATTTGGCGGCCGCACTGTCTGCCATAATAAATAAATACGTTCCGTTTTAGTTGTAGAACAAATTCATATTTATTTACCGACAATAATAATTGACAGCTGGATGTCTGTGCTGACAGCAGATAACCATAGTGCAGATTTTCAGATAACATAGCTTTGCGATGTTCATAGATGTATGGAGATGTTCATAAATGAAACTGAATTAGCGTATCAAAAATATATACCTATCAAAATTACCTGGTACCTATTCAAAATACCCATCAAATCATTCAATATACCTATTCAAAATACCCATCAAATCATTCAATATACCTATTCAAAATACCCATCAAAAATACCTATTAAAAATATCTACCAACAATACCTTGTAAAAGTACTTATTAAAAATATTTAGTCCCAGTATAAAATACTTGTGAGTATATTGGAAACAGGTATTTCGGAGATTTGTCATCAGTACAAAGTATCACATGAAAATACCTGGTACTTTTACTGGATACGATAAATACGCTTCACCTCTAGTCCTGACTAGTCGTACCAAGTCACGCCATGGACCCACGGAGAATAGTTTATTTATGCATGGACCCAAAAAACCCTCAAAAAAAGTACAACCACGTAGAAGACCCAAAAAGCCCAAGGGTGGTAGGAAGATGTATGAAAAATGTCAAAACCTACTTAAATTTTTTAATGACCTCTCCCATTCCTTGTCTCATCAAATACCCCAAAAAAATCATAAGATGTTATAACTGCAATAACAACACAAAAATAAAATAATAATAGCTCATTATGCACCACTTTGCATACAAGTCAGTTCAAAATACAAATCAGGGCTTTTTAGGTCCACAAGTCATACTCATGGACATAAAAACATGGACCTTGGACAAAACATTAGTGCGATTTTAGTACGCATGGCATTGAAGCAAATGGCCTGGTTTTTTAACATTAACTTTTGAACCAATTATGTAATGAACTATTACTATTTTATCTTGTGTTTTGAACGCAGTTATAATGGCTTATGTTTTTCGGGGTATTTGATGAGATAAGGAATGGAGAAGTCATTAAAAAATGTAAGTAAGTTTTGGCATTTTTCATACATCTTCCCTCCTCCGCCCAGGGCGTTTTAGGTCCATGTCACAATGAAACTTTAATACTTATTTTATTTACATGAATGTTAATTTTTTTAACCCTAGAAGCCTTATCTACGCCTGCGAGGCGTACACACAATCTTAAATTCTATTTTTCTTTCTAACGGTTGAAGTTAGCGCCTCGTGCTCTTTAACCAACCCAGTGGCTGACGGGAGCTCTCCGATAGTACCTGTATCACTAAGGTAAGTCCAGCCATTTTTGAGTTTTTGATGTATAGTACGCCTGCGAGACGTATGTTTAGGCTTTGTGTAACTTTTAACTAAGATTATGTGTTTTTACTTTCGTTAATTTTTGGTCCATTTTATGTTTATTTTGGCATTGTTTCAGATACCAACATGTCATGGTCTAATGTATTAAAGAGTAACGATATTTTGAAATTCTTAGACCAAGAAGATAGTCTTTCTCTGAGAGAATCAGCTCCTGAAGACGAGGACAACCAGTTTGGAGGACATTCAAAGCGAAGGTGAGAATAACTATGTAACTAAGTAGCTATCTCTTTATAAGAATCTGTTCCCACTGAAGAAGCCGACTCAAAATTTCAAAAGCTGACCTAGTATCTGATTCTTCTCATGCTTTGCAATCTGCCAACTTAGGGCGAATTTATCGTGTTCCTGGAAATACTCTTCGCGGTAAGAATGGACGCGGGATGTTTGGTCAACAAATAAGGGTCAACCATCTCACAGAACTTCAGTTATGAATAAAGTCCGTACCTTTCGAGGACCAGCTCAAATTATAAATTAAATCTAGTGGGCACTATTCGATCAAATAAGCGGGAAATGCACGAAAAATTGAAGATCTCAAGATCTCGACCTGTTGGCAGTTCTACGTTTTGTTTTGAAGGCCCTCTGACACTTCTATTGTACAAGCCAAAACCTGCAAATAATGTTTACCTTTTATTTTGTTATGATGAGTGTGCAATAAACAATAATTCAAGTAGCAAACCAGACATGATTCATTTCTAGAACCAAACAAAAGGAGGAATAGATTCATTTGATCAAATGTGCGCCTCAATGTCGTGCAGCCGCAAAACTAATACATGGTCAATGGCTGTTTTCTATGGCATCTTAAACATGGTTTTTGTTAATTCTGCTGTAATTTTTGGCCACAACATGATCAAATAAACTCTCAAACAAAAGAGAATTCATTAAACAACTCAGTACAGATTCGGTCAAGCTTTGGATTCAGACTTGAAGCTCCGACTTAAAAATATAAGCCAAATTTTCGCAAAACCTACTGATTCAGGTAATAAACTTCCGGCAGGAGAACCAGAGCCCGAAAAACGTAAATACTGCGCTTTTTGCTGCTAAAAAAAAGAGAATGTTGAAATTAGTGTGCTGCAAGTGCAAAAAGTCAGTATTTTCTGAGCACAAAGTTGATGTCTGTGTAGATTGCTCTAAAATTATAGCTAGTAATTAAAAGCATGATTACTTTTAATGTTTGCTCTAAGAATAAGAAATTAATCTTAAAAAAATATATGATTATTTAAAAAAAACATATGTTCAAGTTGATTTTTAGGAAGATGATTTTTTTGTTTGAAAATAAGCATAATGTTTTGACTAGTTGTAATAAATACCTGTGAAAGTAGTTTTCATTGATAAAACTGTGTTTTATTATTAGTTTACATACCAACCTTAACTTTCCGTCGAAAAATAGGGCACAAGTAGGTATATTTTGGCCTACTGGCTGTCATTAACATATGTACGCCTCTGAGACGTATGTTAAGGCTTTATGTACCTATAAAATAGATTAGGCTTCTAGGGTTAAAGAAATAAACGAGATGTTCTGACATGGACCGAATAAGCCATTGTAGGTTCATGTGTTCTTATCTTGAACTCGGTTCATTCAAGATTCAAAAACAAACAAAAACTAACCGAAAGAATGGCAATATTTTCGTCTCACTTTGAATGTTTTCCTCTGCTTACCTCTGTTTTGTTTGGGCTACTATTTTTCAATCCACTCTCTTTCTGCCAGGAAGAAATAATTGAGGGAAAACACATTTTTCAAAAATAATAACAATGAGCCACACCGTAGCAGTGAAAACCTTAAAGTCATCAAAATGCATTTGGGAAGGTTATACATTTTTTAAAATAACTAGTTCCAATATTTTATTTATTGCAAGGATGTAGCTTTATAGGTATGAGCATAAATAATAATATTCACTGTTGTAAAGGTTAGCACACACATAGTGGAGATTTCATTAAAAGGGGGATATACACAGACATAGGAATTAATAGACGAGAAGATAATGGCGAGGGGTAAAATCAACTGTTGAAGAACGAAGGGGGTAAGGCTGACTGTGATTTGTCAATAAATCAATCTGACAGTAAATAGGCATCTCGCATTATAATATCACCATTTAGTTCTTAAAAGTAAAATCTGCTTTTGAATGAATAGACATTTTTACATGGGAGCGCAAATTACTCGCCACGTTATGAACTAATTTGCAAAGTCCAAATTCGGCAAAGTAAATTTCTTCTGTTTGCAGAGTCGTAGTTAGTTTCAGAGTATTTAGTTAAGACACTTTTACAAATGTTTCATAATTTACTTACCCCAGTAAACAACGATGAGCACACTTGAGAATCGCTACATTGTGATGTGATAGTATATGTTTCTAAAACTGATCCATATAATACGGTGTGAATAAGCTTAAAATAAAGTAAAATAATGCATACTTATGGAATGTAATACGACAATTGGGTTTATTCTCTTTTTCACATCTATTTTTACAAGTTTTCATATCACAAGTCAATATTTTGCCGTGTTATTTCGTAAAATGAACCGATGATGCCTCGACCATAGTTCGCACAAGAATGATGACGTCACGTTTTCAAATTTCACTTGAGGCCATACGCGAGCCCAGCCGGCTCCAATGGAACCGGTATGGGGAGTGGGGATAATACGCTTTTAATCACTTAGGGCAGGTCTACTAATATTCATATGTCTATGGGGATATATGTTTTTTACTTTGCGATGGCTGAAGAGGTCAAAAGATCTCCCTCGATGTGTAGTCTGTGTCAATGCCGTACTTCGGCCTAGGCCCGAGAGGCACCGGCCTACGGTTCTAACCTTGGTTTGGGGTACCGGCCAGGGTCTGATTTGAGGCCTTGATAAGAAATAATGTGTAGTCTCTGTCAATGCCGTACTTCGGCCTAGGCCCGAGAGGCACCGGCCTACGGTTCTAACCTTGGTTTGGGGTACCGGCCAGGGTCTGATTTGAGGCCTTGATAAGAAATAATGTGTAGTCTCTGTCAATGCCGTACTTCGGCCTAGGCCCGAGAGGCACCGGCCTACGGTTCTAACCTTGGTTTGGGGTACCGGCCAGGGTCTGATTTGAGGCCTTGATAAGAAATAATTTCTATTTAAGGCGAAATTCATGTTTAGCGATGCTATGAAAATGGTACACATTGAGGACACAGGACAGGAAAATAATACATCAAATGAAGGACCCAATGTCTAAGCGGGCCCAGGCTAGGTGCCAGGAGGACACATAACTTCGAAAAAGAAAATCCAGATTTTTATGTGGAAAATGTTGCTTGTGCAATGATGGATGACTCAGCAGTGGTTTGAAAAGAAAAGTTTGTGAATGCAACAATTCATATTATTATAAGAAATAATTAGTCGCTTGAAATATCCATACAAATTGAAAATATCCCCGAGTAAAAATAAATGCCGCCGATGGGAATTGAACCCGCACCTTCTGATGTTTGGTCAAGTGCTCTGAGACCACTGAGCTACGTCGGCTTATTTCTAACCCGCCAAATAATTCAATATGTACTAGTACTTCAATCAACAATTACTGCTTATTATATTTTTTCACCTGTAAACAACCAACTATTTTTGTAGGAAAGACTTTGTTAGTGCTAAATTTCCCACTAGATGGCGTCGAGACATATTATATTTACATTTGTTGGTGAAATATTTTAACTTGTCAAATATTATTATTTTTATAGTGATAAACTATGTTTATAAGACAAATGTAAATTATCTCTCACAGCATTTAAAATGCAAAATGGAAAATACCCATTTTGCATTTCCATTTGAAATGGATTTATTTGAAATAAAGCACATCTCTGGTTAGATATGTTTTTATTTATATATTTTTATTTTTATTTCTATGTTTTTACGTTGGCAACATTTGTCCCGCGCAAATTTTTTGTGGTTTCATAATCTGTAGTCGTGGTGTTTTTGGATTTACCATCATGTAATATGTTTGTTCTTCATTGATGTCCATTATTAAATCACAAAATTGTTTAAAAATCTATAATTATTTTAATTGTTTGAACTGAGAAACTATTTTGCATTTTCAATGCATTTTGAAAATGGGTATTTTGCATTTTGCATTTGAAATGCTTTTCTAAAAACCATTTTGCATTTTGTATTTTCAAATGGAAAAGTTTTGACCCATTTCCATTTTGCATTTCAAATGGTTTTGGGTACCCATTTTGCACATCTCTGCACACCACATACCTATCCCAATTGGGGATACCGTGGAAAAACTTTCGCCTGCAGCGCTTTTCCGTGTCTTTGTGAGTGTTGTTACTAATTTTCCAGTCCCTTCACACTCCACTTCACTTACTCCAGTTGGGGGTGTCATAGTTCCACAGTCTGTTTGACCTTTCCAAATGTAAAATTATATTTTAAAGCTTTTAAAAGGGGCCCCCAAACTTAGTATGCCCATGGGCCCCCTCATGGCTTGCAACGGTCTTGTTCATAACACCAAGTAATGCCGGGTACACATCAGCTTATCAGTAAATATTTCTAGTTTATTCTGATTGCTTCCTTGTTGCTTCTCTGTAAGCTTAAGAATAAATAAGGAAATCATGAACATTTTCGAAATGATTGTTTATTAATTAATTGTAAGATATGTGCAAATAGTTGATGTAAGTTGGGAAAGGGTCGGTGTAGGGTGTGTAGAGTGGGTGAGACTTGCTTGAACATTGAGTGCACAGAGACAATAATTGCAATAATAACATGAGAAAAGTACTAGGCGAAATATTATTATTAAAAAAAGCATTACATTTGACAGAACTAAAGAGTTTATAAAGTTCTGAATTTGTATTAAAATAAATACATTATTACCAATGCAGCACCAAGCAAAAAGACACAATTGTTGGCTCATCATTTGATGAGCCAACAGTTAACTCTTTGCACGCGGCCTTATCAACTGTTGTTACGGCAAAAAGTCCATACTCACACGCGGCTGTATCAACAGTTGATATGGAAACTTTGACGGCCGATATTCCAGCGCTCTTTCGTCATAAATATATTTCTCGCTCACTTGGACATTCGTAGAACTATCACGACGCTGACATCTACAAGAATTTCTCAAAAATAAAATTGTATTTCATAAAAAAAGATCGATAATCAAGTGCGCCTCTTCGCGCCTTTGAGTGCCATAGTTTACATTTTTGTCAACAGATGGCATTAGTACTAGTATGTCATTCACAACTTTTCATAACTAAAAATGATAAGTGATCATGGTGTCCCACTTGTGTCTATCAACGCAGTGGCCTAAGTTCACACACGCCGAGTAAATGGCGGGACCACATTCAAAAGATACGGTACGTCTTTGTATGAAATTTTATGTTTTTGTTTTTATAAACATTTAAGAGTGTTGACACACGAGGGCTTAGCTCACAGCACCCTTAAGATAATTGTTCACAATAGCGGCGCTACGCAAGTTATCCAAAGATTATTAGCTACAGACAGTTGTTGACAGTTAAAAAAACGGTAACAAATAATCAAACATAATCCAACCTATCACCTGTTCTAAATGATAAATGTAAGCATTGAGTAAAATGAGTAATTAATGTTGATGTGGTAACTGAGAGTCGACTTGCTTAATAATATTGGGATGAATTGTATAGCGCCGTTTTTGTGAAAAAAAAAACCTTCCATTAGATTTGATTAACAGCCTCCTTGCTAACTTGTATTATATCTTGTACCAGCCTCCTTGCTTACTTGTATTAGATTTAATTAAAATAGATATATCTCCAAGTTTTATTAAAGTTCCAAGTAGCTATTTCCACATAATAAATCACTAGCTTTCGCACCAAACTTAGCACGTATTTTACCACCATTTACTACCTTCAACATAAATATGATCAACAACAATGTTTTATGTAAATATTTGTAGGTGTGCTTTGGAAACTCCACCCACGGCATTACAAAAGAACTAATTACTGGTTCCCCAACATTGACTATCGACATTGAGCTTTGAGACTTGTCTTGTTACTTGTGACTTATTGGACTCGTGGATTCAAATATTAAAATGCTTGTTCTTTTACTGTTAAATTAGTAAGGACGGGTTGTTTCGGAGAATTTGAACAATTCATCAAATTTCAACGTTCATTTTCGGGTTCTGTGAAAGTCCTTGAAAATGAATGTTGAAATTTGATGAATTGTTCAAATTCTTTTTTTTTTTTTTTTAAATAACAGAAATACTTGCAGAACTTAATAATTATTATAACATTATTAAATTTGATTTATTTTAAATTTATTTAAAAAAATTAAATGGAGTTCTACGAATTAAACACCAAAACAATAAATAAATGTTCAAATTCTCCGAAACAACCCGACCTAAGTAATTAAAGTTTCCTAAAATGCCAACAATATCTGTTTGATTGTACTATGTATACCTAGAACGCTTGTGACAGCACTAAGTCATTTTTCATTATTTAACCTTTAAAATAAAGAGCTCCGTCGACCTAAATAATGCCTCTGTAGTGTGCCGAGGGTAAACATCCCACAAACAGAAAGTATTGTTTTCAGAATACCAATTGGATAAGCCATATACAAATTTTTCTTATCATATTTTGGCGCTTGAGAAGTTAAAAAATTGTACATCAACTTGTTTTCAGTGGAAATATCAAAGTATCATAGCTACAATGTGAAGATAATAAATGTGCAGAGCTGAAGAATATGGAGAAAATAGGTACAAAGAGTTTCTGTAAATTATACAGAGCGCTTGAAATACAACAATAAGATATATGAGTCGTATAGTTCCTATCTACGATAAGTCCACTTTCGTGAAATGTTGGCAAATTATTTATTAGGTGGGCTTTGTTGTCAAACTATGGATGTAAATAAAAAGATAAAACCATGAATTTCTAGTTTAGGAGTAATTACGTAAATAATGATGGACTTATCGGCATTTGAAAGTAACTGTCAAATTAATCGTATATAGGAACTCACCAGCCTGTGACTTATCGGTGTTTGTTTCTCAACACCGTTGACATGAGAATGACAAGTATAGGGCCAACAAAAAAATTGATTTAAAGGAAACGAAAATATTTAATAATTTTTTTTTTAATAAAAGTTAGTTAACCCCTCCGAAAATCGCCATGTAAGCACTTTAACTGTCTTTAACGAAATGACATTTTACGAAAACTTTTTGTTATTACCGCTTCACAATTAAAGCTCTATAAATGAAACATTTCTGAACGTAGCCGAATAGTAAAAACTGTTTTAGAAAAGTTACAAAATAAGCTTTCAAATTATTATATTACAAATAAATATTAGCATTTTTAAATATTAAAATTTAGAACGCAAACATTAAAAATAGGTTAAAAATGACTCACGTCATGTTTTTAGGTGAAAATGGTACTAAAATCACAGATTATGTAAACAAAAATATTTATTCTATTGTATATATGTGTAATAAACACTTTTATCACCTCATTTTTTTATCATTTCATATAAAAATATTTTATAAAAATTTAATATGTGAAGCGCGCGGCGCTACCGGCAGACATTTTGCGCGGGTAAAAATGTTGTGTCAATTATGCGACTGTCAGCAGATTCCTGTTTTGTATTTCCATAGACAACTTGGTAGTGATGTGTAGCTTGATCTATAATCGACCTTTTAGTTTTTGTTTGAGGGATGTAACTAAAATAATAACGGAGTAAGAACGATTTCTATGGAGAGACACGCGTTGACGTGTAAACACGCTTATTGTACTTGACTGCTAACGTTATTTTATCGTGTATATCTGCTTACGTTGCTGACCGGTTAAGAAAAGTGCATGGAAGAAAAATAAAATAAAACACAAATGTACTTACGTAATTTTTTTTTTTTACGATGGATTAGAATATGTGTTTACAAAAATAAAACCTAAAAATATTTTTTTATTGTTTTCCTAAAAAAATAAACAAAATATTTTTTGTACTCTAAACAAAAGTAAACAATCATTGCAATATTCAGAGTGGAAGATACTACCAGTATCGCCCTGGTGTAAGACCACCATTCAGAATTGAAACGTTGCTCCAAATGGCTTTAGCCGTGTTTAGTGACTAGATCTGAATAGCCAGGTACTTCCCCACCTTCCTCTTTCCCTTCCCCACTTACCTTCAGCCTCACAACATCCCCCAATTGGGGATGCCATAGTCTCACTGGCTCCAGACGGGAGCAGTTGGGACTCTTGTGAGGTATTCACTATTAAAAAAAAAATTTAAGAATTAAACAAAACCAATTTATAGACCGAAACATAATATTATTATAAAAAAGTAAATGCAGATATTTTATGATTACAATTTGTCTGTATTTATCACAAAATATTCAAAAACTATTGTGCTAATCAACTAAATTATAGAACAAAACACAACAATATTATAAAAAAGGAAATGTGGAGAAAAAAAAATTGTGATTACAATTTTTCTGTATTTATCACAATAAATTCAAAAGCTATTGTGCAAATAAACGAAATTATAGAACAATATATATTATTAAAATGATTAAAGAATTGTAGCAATTTTATGATGATAATTTTTTTTTTGTATTCATCTCGATAAATTCAAAAACAGATATCTTTTACACAAAAATCGAGGATTTTCAATTATTAATTCTTAATAAAAACTCGTGGTTTTAAACAAAACAAGTGTATTATTTTTATTAAAAAAACATTGGTTAATTTGCCAATAATATTATGTACCTTACTTATTACAAGAAATAAACAAATAAAATAAAAACTTTTGTTAATTTGTTAATAGTACCTATTGTGTACCTTACTTATTATTAGAAATAATAAAAAAAAACTTGAAAACAATAAATACAAACTTTAAAATTATTAAAAACAACTGAGCGAAGTTTTGGGATCACCCAGTAATGACTGACTCTAAATGAATGATTCCACTCAAAATAGGAGATTTTTAAGGACCTATTACGGCTATCCACGTGTTTTTTCCAAGATTCCTTGATGATAACTCGCTTTCTAGATGTATTCCCCGCCACTTGAACAACATTTGTGGTTAGATCGGACATTATTTAGCTGTAAAAACGTATAAAAAGGCAGACACTTTTACAAAACACCTCTTCAACAACTGCTTCAGCGGCCATGTTAGAATTTAAAAAATGCTTCCCCCCCATTGGCTGCCTGGACGAAATCTTTCTCACTCATTGGCTGCCTGCACGAGCGGTGGGCTTATCGTCTTTTGGAACATACTGCTCCGTGGATTTATCGTTGTTTGGAACTCATTGCGATTTTTAAATCCACTTTTCGTAGGATTTTACGGCCGTTTTGAACTTATTGATATTTGATTAGTGTGCTAAAGAGCCGCTTGAGTAAAACTGCATCATTAGTTCATTTTTGGAAAATAGTGGACTTATCGTAGATAGGAACTATACGACTCATATATAATAGTTATATAAAATAAATTTAAAAAATCTTCAAAATCCAGTTTATATTGTTTAAATACATGATTCAAATTGTCACTTTTTGGTTAATATCAGATTCATGTCTACCACTGTAAATTTTGCAAAATTTTGAACATGGCATAAATATTCAACATTACGGACAACTATCAATCACAATGTGAGCTTATGTCTTTAACAATGTTTAATGATCCGATCTGAATTGTCAGGTACTTCCTGACCTTCCTCTCCCCGGCTCTTTCTCCCACCCTTCCAGTGGAGACTCACATGCGTGGACTTGTGCTTGGCATCACATAACAAACCTATACTTTTTTAAAACTAATACAATTTTAAATTGCAATATTTGGTCCAGGCTCGGTAGACATGAAATTAATATGTTCAATATTTTCTATAACTACGCTCTCTTTCTATTCATATTTAGGAACAGGAAATTGAAACATGAATTTTCAAAGAATTCATGACTAACCTATTAAAACAGATAAATATACATAGATGGCAATTTATTATGTTACTAATATTTATACCCACCAAGATTATGTATTATGATTAAGAGTCGGAAAATATTTGCTGTGTAAATTTTAATTCAAATAACAAATTGGTGTGGCGCATTGGCGTGTATGCATAAGTAGATATTCATAAATTTAAGTTTGCTAATCTCAAGGGCTCTAAATCTGCATGCCCAACATGAACAAATCGTACAACCGTTAATTTAAGGTAATGTGTTGTTCTGTCACCAGAATTTTAAATTAGAAAATATCGGATATGGTATCAAGAAAGAGTCGGCCACATTATACGTATATAATATCAAGTTTTCAAAGATAATCACTAATTTATGACATAAGCAGCATCCATAAAATCCTACAAATAAATTAAATTTTAATTTGAGAAAAAATTCTAATGATATTAAATAATTATTGGTGAAATTCAGTTTGAAAACAAATGTTTTTCATGTACTAATCAGAGATGAATTAATTCCTATTATCGTCGAGAGGAAAGAATGCAGTAAATATTATTATTATTGTCATAACTAAGTATAGTCAACATTACATGCGATGAGTAATGAATAAGGTTGACAGTTTAGGTCCTAGCCCTAGAATATGCACAGATGCTTCTACAGTTTAAAGTTGCTAATTTCCATCAAATTGTTGAAATGTACTTTTTGTTTCGGTAAACAGAGTTTGTACGGAAATCCAACAACTTCAGTCTAAAATATCCATCTGCTGCCGAAGAATCCACTAAATCTATGTTAAATACTCTAATCTGTTACTTCAAATATGTTAAATTGAAATCTTTAATTTAAGAATAATTATTTAAAATACTAATTTCAGTTGTAACTCCGTCTGTCTGTCTAAACTTTGGTTTAATGAACTCTAGAACTTTCCTTTGAATTTGAGTGCCATTTTCAAAATTGGAACTGTTTGTTCGAACAAATCTAGAAAAGTACCTACCTATTAATTAAATATTTTCACAGAAAATTAGTTGAATTGTTTTTTGCATGTTTATCTTTAGGTCTGCGCTAGGTATTTTATAAATAAAATAAATGTCAAAACGTGAACCTGTCGACAGGAACAAAATACCAGAAACACAGAAATGTCAAGGGGTAATTTGTGTTAATTTCTGCAGTGGTGATAATGTCAAATTATTTAAAATATACATAACAATTAATAAGTCAAAAAGTGACCTGCCAACAAGAACAAAATACTAGGAGCACAGAAATATGATTGGGTATTTCCAATTGGTTATTTATTTCTCAGTGACAATAGTTGTTAAATATCACATATCGAAGAAAGCATATATGTGTGCGCTAGTATTATAATAAATTACATCCTCGTGTAAAAGCAAAGGAAAAGTTGTCCAGATTTGTAAATTAACCCTGCGTGACGTATTATACGATTCTGTGATGCGGACTGACGAATCAGTATAAATCAAATTGGAGCTGTGTAGCGGGGATGAAAGGTTTACCTTGGTTACACATAGACACAGTGAATGTGTTAAGTTTAGTAAGGTGCGTCGAAATGTATGGTAAGTGCTTGTCGTTTGGGTTTGTGCCAAGGTATTAAAGTATGTATTTGTTTATCGAGATCCAAAGCATTTTTAAAATTTTGAGTAAATATTTAAAGTAGTTAATCCTATTCTCCTACTTAACTGAGAGATAAGTTTTAGAAGAAAAAACCGCAATCTGAGTGGGCTCTTGTCCATCTGTCAAGACAAAAGTAGAGTCGGCGGGCAGGCACCATATGAAGCCAAAGTACCTTATGTATAAATATGTACGTATATCTATCTATCTACACTTTTAAAACTTTGGTCCCGTCGATTTCTAACTAACGGGGTTTACATTATTGAGTAATTTTTTTTCATCTATATTATTTCATAAGATATTAACGATAAGTTCACAACAGAATATATATTATTTTGCTTGAATTATTAATACTGTGATAGTGATGTAATTGTTTACAATAAAATGACATTGCCAGTGCATTGTACTTTGTGGAAGTGTCTCACTGTGTGTCATGTCATGTGGCGCACACTGAGCGCAGGAGGTAGAGGGGGGAGGCGGGGAGGGGGGGGGGGGTAATCACAAGGGTGATGTGTTAGGACTGCTCCAATTGTGCCTGCATAGGGCCGGCATGTAATAAATTAAGTACAAAGAAACAGAGTAATCACAATATCATCATAAAACAGAAAACCATTAAAAACATAATCACCTGACTTAACAAATATATTATAAAATCAATTCAACCGAAATCGTAAATTCGTGATTAATTTTTGGGTTTTTATGCCGTGTTGCGCTTCTTCCTTCTTTAGCCGATGTTTCAGATAGCATTACAGTATCCATCATCAATCACAAGTAAATACTGTGCAAAACTAAACCTCAAATAAAGTAAACTAATTCTAGTAATACAAAACAATATTCAAAATTGAAAACAAATAGTTTTCAATTTAAAATAATATATGAATAAAAATAAAACAACTCAGAAAGACGGAAGACAAACAAAATATCCCCATTTTCAAGTGGTCAATTACATTCTAGGTGGGTCGCTAGGTGTCATTCTAAAAATATTCTGACCTACGCAACGAATATCATTGATAATAGGAAGATGAGATTTCTTAACTACTTTCTATAAATATAAGGGTCATAATTTCTAAACCTAAGTGTTATGGTTCCAGAACCAAAGTATGTATGTATTAGTTTAAGCTGAAATGAAAGAAAATTCTCATTTAATTATTATCACAATCCACTTTATGAAACTGATCTTGCTCGATGGGCTTCTTCAGCCAATTCCCGAGATTGGCTTTTTGAAAGGCTCTGAAAAGGCTCAGCTTGGAATTCTGGAAAGTAGAGAATTGTTGATTATTGTCTTATTATTGTATTCGAGAATGGAATTTGGAGAATATTGGGTAGAAAGAAATTCAGCCAATTTGAAGATGTTACTAAATGTTAAAAAGACCAAAAGCACGTTGACTATGACTTGTTGCAAATAGGTGCACCTGAAAGTTAAATACATATTTATAAACAAACCTTCACTACACAAGTGTAAAGTTATTTTTGTAATTTCATTTAATTGAAAATAAATAGCAGTTTTATCATAATATCCAGTGTTTACTAATGTTTTGAGGAACCTTTCACAAGCAATAAATTAAAATCTGTAAATAATATGGAGAAACATTTGAAATTCTAATGTAATTATCAAATATCCACCAGATTACCTGATACAGAAGAGCTTTGGACTTGGCCAAGTCATAACCAATGCTGCTGAGGTTCTCCTCGGGGACTGGCGCGGGGGCAGAGGTGTCCTGGGGCAGGGCGGAGAGCTGCGGCACCAGCTGCGTCCATCGCCGGAACATGTTCTGCTTGCAGAGGCGAGAGGGCTTTCCCAGCTCAGTCTTCCCGGTCACTGCGTTTATCACCTCTTTAGCCTGCGTATATTGAATTACTATATTATTGACTTCTTTGCCTCAGCACGGGAGATCACAGTAAGGATATCATTATATCCATTTGTTACAAAAGATAATAAAACACTTATTATTATTTAGTTAAGGTTGGGTGACAAAGCAGAGTTCCTGGTTCAAAGCACTGCAACTCCATAAACATTACCATGGTTGGGGGGAGTTCATAAAAAACTTTTGTGTTTACATATTTCATACTTAAAGTGAGTGCAGGGAGTGGCACTAAGATTTCATTACTAAATGTACACATATAATATTGAACAATACTTTTGTTCGCATGGCTTTGAAAAGATATCTTTCAACTGTGGCCACAAGGATATTTATTATGGAAGTGGAAAGGAAAGGGTCTCTGCGATGTGACCACAAATAGCTGTTTTTTAAAATGCTTCAATACTGAAAGCACGGAACCCCCCGGTCCAAGAAATCAGTAATTAGGCAACTAAATTGATATGGAATATGCTAACGAAAGACCCTAGCACGGATGTTTGTGGATGTCGATGGTGCTCACCTGCTGTCCCTTGGTCCAGTTGACACTGAAGGATGGTGCGCGCATGGCGTTGCGCTGCTCGGCGGAGCTGCTCTGCGCCAGGAGAGGCCGGTTGATGTGGAAGGGCGGCGCTAGATCCTTCAGCACGCCCACCAGCCGACCGCACACCGCCCTACAACCAAACAAACAACAACCCTATTAGGTGGTCACGGAGATAATAGAAACAAAGGAAAAGAGTCATTAATCATTCAGCCGCAGTTTGGTTGTAGCTCGGCGACAGTTGCCACCCAAACACGTCCAATATCTCCTTAGCAGCCTTACCCTTTCATCTTCCTTATTAGAGTCTTGAGCGCTGGGCGTATACTCATGCCTACCACGTGGTTTTATGACAAGTTTTCACTATTTGGACCTTACACAAGTATAAGTAAGGCGGTACGTGTATTCACTATCGGATCTGAAGACTATATTAACAATTCTAAAATAATAATTATTAGATAATGTGTATAGCGCCATTTTCGTGAAAAATCACCTCAAGGGTGCTGTGAAAGGGCTATAATTGAAATGTGTATTTCTTTTGTATAAATTTTTGACAGATGTTGTAATTTTTCAAGTTTACTAATGATTTTCATTCGAAAGGTAAATTCTCTTTTTGAAGGCAATGAACCTAAGGCAAATATATATTTTTTATAAATACTGCCAGATTCACAGATCCTACAATTCTAATATCTCATAATTTTTCACTACTTTGTTTTTATGGGTCTGTTGGTTTTTAATATTATTATTACTTTTTTTAATACCTCTATTTTTCACAATTTTTACATTAAGTATATACAATATTATAAAAATCAATAAGAATAATGGGAACCCACTAAGGCGCAGCCTGTGCGTGGGTAATAATAATATTTGGCTAATTTATATAGCGCCGTTTTCGTGAGAAATCACCTCAAGGGTAATATAGTTAAATACATTATATTATTGTACCTAGAAAGAAACAAACTGTGGGCATATAAAACAAAAACAAGATTACAATTTGTCTATTTGTCTTCATTGAGTGTACATAAACATATATTATTATATAAAATCGCAAACAACTTTACCTTAATGAATGTTCTGAATGGCACACGCATTTGTGATTTATCTTTAATGAAAAACATTGTAGACGAATTCGAATCAAAATGCTTAGATGGTGTTTAACATAATATAATAACATTCTCTCTGAAGTAGATATCTTCAGTTGCAACGAAAATAAATGTAAAATCTCTGTTAAAAATGTATTCTTATCCCAAATAAACTAAAGTACATACATTTATGGGGTAATTCTTGTTGTAATTTTAAATAAGCCGTACTGTATAGTTATTAAATACATAATGTGTTAATTTAGTAATGAAATCTATAATTAATTTCTCAGCTAAATTACACATGTATATAAACCAACATTATAAAGCAGTGTTTCCCAGCCTTATTTATGCCATGCCCCACCATAGTCTTTTCAAAAGTCAGATGCCCCACGGGCATCTTTTTTAATTAAACAGCAGGTAACTTTTCAAATCATATTGTAATATGTTTGTAAACACATGAACCCCTAATGAAATTAAATAAAACCTATTCTAATACATATATTATAACTGAAATTAAATTTCTGTAATTATCCATGTTCGCAGAAGTCAAGCTTAATGGCAAAAATACTAAGGAAAAACCATTATCATGTTCTTACTGTAACTATTCATATTCACAAAAGACAAATTTAATCACTCACATTTGCATTTACACTAAGGATAAACCATTTTCATGTTCTTACTGCGATAATTCATGTTCACAGAAGTCACGTTTAATGAGACACAATAGCACTCATGCTTAAGAAAAACCATTCTTACTGTAATTATTACACATATTATTACTCATATTTAGGATAAACCATTCTCATATTCTTATTCACAAAAGTCAAGCTTAAGAAGTCACATTCGCACTCATACTAAGCAAAACCCATTCTCATGTTCTTACTGCGATCATTCATGTTCACGGATATCCGGATAGCTTATTGTTACAAATTCGCACTCATGCTTAGGAGAAATCATGTATCATGTATCATGTTCTTTTTGTAATTATATATTTTATTTTAGGAAAATTAACAGTTACTTGGTTGTTTAATAAGTGCAATTTACTTTACTGAGAAACCAATTATAGATTTCATCGTTATACTTATACATTTTGAATTAAACAATTAAGCAGTATATTGTCTACATCCTGCACAGTTTCTGTCTTTTTAGATACTTATAGAAATTGCAACGGGTTTCATTATATTTTAAGTAAAATTTGGTGTATATTTCAATTTTGCACATCTCAGACATTTTTTTGTACGACCGACGAGTATTCCCCTTTATATGTGGAATGCCTACCTGTCTCATCTCTGAAGCATGATGATGATGATGATGATGATGATGATTGGATTATTTATATAGCGCCGTTTTCGTGAGAAAATCACCTCAAGGGCGCAAAGATGAAGGGCGCATGATGCCCCACCTCTGAGGCGTTGTGCCCCACCGGTGGGAAACACTGTTATAAACTGTTGTTTTCCAACTAAAAAAGGTTACGGTGATTTAATCAACACTATCATAAAATATAGTTAGTGAATATAGTATGCTTAATTACTTATCTTTTGATTCTTGCAGACATAAAAAGTATGTTTTTATGCATCTTTTATATGATAACAGACTTTCTTCATCATTGATATCAAAGAATTCATTTCCTAATCTATGCAGGCGATATACATATTAAAGAATTTTGTTCTGCGTTAGTGGCAGTATTGTTACAATAATATGGTGATATGAGTCGTATTGGTCTACTAGGTACATGATAATTTATCAACGAGACTAGTTCAGGGGAGTCAAACCGGTTACTGGTTATTTTAAATAAAAAAATTAAATTATTAAGTATTCGTCTATCTTTTAACGATAAGAGAAAATCATAATTAATTTCGTCCGCAGGAAATCCTAATTTAAAATTAATTGATCGGAGAAATTTTCTTTGGATCCCCTCAATGGAATTATATATTATACCTCATAGAAAGTACCCCAATATGATGTGATGAAATAACGAAGTGTCTACGAGGTAAAAAAGGCAACAAATCGTCAAGTCTCTGGCCTGTAATAAAACTAGAGGTGATATTTCACTAAAATGGTATGTAAAAAAAGTATGCATTTAGATTGAGTAATGTCTATTTAAAGATTTAACCCCAAGTGCGTTTTACAAAATACACATTTATATATTGTTTAATTATAATTAATAGTACATATTATTAATTTAATTTATAAAACATTTTATTACAAACAAGTTCTGCAGTGGAATTATTATTACACGTGACAGCTGTTTTCCTGGTCAGTCACAATAGTTTGTAATCTTAATCTTTCTTAGAAAGGCGAAACAGCTGTCACGCATAATAATAATAATAAATAAGTACACCGCAGAACTTGTACATAATTTAATAAAGTAAAAAATATTTTAAATTGTTATCTACCAAGTCAATCCGTGAGAAATAGTTAGGACGCAGGCGAATTCTCAAGTTATTATTTTATAAAATTATCTTTTAATTATTGTCTGTATCTGTGTTTTCTCCTTAAATAAAAAAATAACATAGAAACTTTAAAAACATACGTTTATTTATGTATAATTACAGTGATCTATTCCTTTCTTCTTAAAATTAGTGCCACCACATCATGGTGTGGATGTTTATTACATAATCATACATATTACCGCACAAGAGTCCCAACAGCTCCCAACCCTTTGGAGCCAGTGAGACTATGGCATCTCCAATTGGGGTATGTTGTGAGGCTGAGGTAGTGGGGAGGGCTATTCAGATCTGGTCACCAAACATAGCCAAAGCCATTTCAAGCAATGTTTCAAATATAAGAGTATCTTTCTACTCTGGAATGTGCCGCAAATGTACTAAATATTAGAGAAATAAGTTGAAATTAAATTAAAATGAGATATAAAACATATTCCGTGTTGCTAGTCGAGAGCCTTACTCCTCAAATACGGAGGCATTGTAAAATGAAGAGGTTCTGCCGACTTTCTGATAAATTCTGATTCAAGATTCACAAATTAAAAAGTTATAAACCTTCTAAGATTAGTTACACAAGTTTTCTTTCAATAACTATACAAAATAATTAAAGCAGAAAAGTAAGAGCTTACAATAAGAGTATAAAACTGTAAGAGCCGGTCAATGATCAAGGGAAAAATGATGAAACAAGGATTGGATTTGGAAGCCCCGAAAAAAATTCTTCAAATTGAGTTCCCGAAATTTGTAAATAATACATTTTTGAAATAATTTCTTCACGATGAACATTATGAATATAGTGTAAAGAAGTGCCGACGATTACGAAAGAGATACCGGTAGATTGCAACAAAAGATCTATGGCGTGGGTAATTGGGTATGTTAGGCACGAAGCAGGTGGTATTGATAAATTGGTGAAAATCGGGAAACTCTACTTTACCTGTGAAGCGGTCTTACCGCATTCCTCGATATATCGGAGCTAGTCGAGCTACTGAACAAAAGAAGTCTTTTCGTAACGTTTAATTAGTGCAGTTTTCCCAACACTATGTCCACATTTCATGCTTCACATGGCTAGGTTGTAGGTACCTATCATAACTAGCGCACTATTAATACTGACTTTCTTATGCACTCGCAATTATATGATCATTGTGTCAACATACTCAATACACAAGAATAGCTAAACGGGACGGACTAATTATAACATTAAACTAAATATTAATCTAAATAAACTTAAGTTGACCGATAGCTAGCTGAGAGGACAAATGTTATTTATTATAATATCCGCTTCTAAAAGTCTGTTGTCTCGGTTAAAATAAAGATCACACGAAAAATCTATTTAGCCATAAAAGGGCCGCTAATCTAATTCTAATTAATCGCAAATTAAAATTTAAGTCAGACTTTGCACAAAGAATAATACAGAAATAATATGTCGCAGGTCGTTCTTAGCATGATAAGAATTTAAGTGGCTTCCCCACTACTTTCAGACACACAACATACCCCAATTGGAGTGCCATAATCTCACTTGCTACACACGGTTGGGAGCAGTTGGGACTATATAGTATATAGGTACTTCTACAATGTCCACCGAGTATCGACACCAAATCTACACTCCACATAATTAATTGGACATCAAACTAGTGTTAAAAGGGGTTCCATCTGTCCGTACAATTTCCTACAGCCCATGCGGTGAATTCTTTGAATGAATAATGAATGAAGAAAATTTCCCATGTCCACATTCTCGTGCCTGCTGTACCTACATATACTTGTATACTCGTATACAGTAAGCGTGTGAAAATAAAGCGGAGCTCGAATCGATCTCATTTAAATGCGCCATTTTAATGATCTACATTAAATTTGTATCTGCGACACGACACATGTAAACAAAAACTACTACCTAAAATAAAAAGAATGTGCGACAGATGTCTATGGCGACATAATTAATAAAATATCTACATATTTTAAAGATCATATAATATGATCGTACTGCGAGATACAGAGTGTTTGTGAGTACAGTGGGATATGTGAAAGAGTTCTGAAATATATTTTCTCCAAGTAGACTAACTGTTAACGCTAATTAAATGTTACAAACTATCCCGACAACTATCCCAATGATCCCTGAAGAGTAAAAACTACAACCGAAATGTGCCCAGTGAATAGCTTTATTAATATATAGTTTTTTTAAATTATTTTATTAAAATACACTTTTTGCAAGTTATGGATTAAAATATTAAGACGAATTCTTTGTTTGTGCCCGTAAATACGCAATATGAAAATGAATAAATAGTGTTGTCCGTATAAAAAGTCAATTCTTGCAAGAAATGCATACAAGTACAATATTGTATCGGTGATTCAATCCAATTCATAAAATAATTTAATTGACGCCATCTACTAATGCGTAGATTATAACGTACGTTACGTTTACTCTTAAGGTATATATTTAAAAGAATTCATAATCTGATCTTTCATAGAAAATTATTTAGGACGGGTTGTTTCGGAGAATCTGAACAATTCATCAAATTTCAACGTTCATTTTCAAGTTCTGTGAAAGATTTTTTCAAGTTCTGTTTTTATTTCAGTTTTGTCAAGTAACTAGCCTACAATGATATATAAATAGAATAAGTCTTTCACAGAACCCGAAAATGAACGTTGAAATTTGATGAATTGTTCAAATTTTCCGAAACAACCCGTCCTTAGCATTACTTCGTAGTGCTTTGCATGAATTTACCTTTAATGAATTATTTGTTGATATATTTATATAGACACGCAATATGAATATGAATAAATACTTTTGTCCATATACGAATACATTGCACACTGAATTATTTTAAGAAAGGCGTACAAATACAATATTATATTGAATCACTGAGACAATATTGTATTTGGACATAAGAAATATGAATAAAAAGTTTTGTTCGCATACAAACTCCATTCTTCCAAGAAAGTATACAATTACAACATTTTATCTGCGATTCATTCCATTATTGTATTTGTATGCCTATTTCGTATGCGCAAACAAACAATTCATCTTAATATAATTTATCTTTTACTAGCTGTACCCCGCCACGCGTTGCTGTGGGTCCTTTCAGAACTTTCGAGAGAATTCTCGAACTTTCCGGAACCTTCTAACCTTATAGAACGACTCGGGGAACAACCAGTAGATGCGGCAATTCGAGTGGCGGGCACCCTCGGTCTAAAACTTATCCAAACAGACATTCAACGTGCATTTCGAACTTATGATCCCAGACCGCATTAAAAACTGTCAATTCAAGTACACGATTTGACTAAGCGTCATGCTCTACTAGCTCTGAGAGCCAAAGCAAAGATACAAAATGTCGACAGCAAAAACAAAAATTTTATTGGAAAAAAATGTCTCCTTGCTTCAAAGAGCTCATGTGGAAAGCAAAGCTAATAGCAAAAAGTCACAACTTCTCTTACGTATGGTTCAAAAACGGTAAGATCCCGATTAAAAAGAATGATTGAACAAAAGTATTTAACATCAAGCACGAGGATGACCTTTTTAAATTATCAAACGAAAAAACTGCAAACGACATTGTCGAATAATTGACAAATATTAATATTATTATGTATCTTCCCGATAATATGGATTTTTTTATTGGATCAAGGACTAAAGACTAAATGACGACAATGAAATCAATATCAACATAGATGACCCATCAATATGTATGAATATAAGATGCATAAAAAAAAATTTCGATGACACTGTAGCAGTTCTCGAAGCAATTCAACATAGATTTGGTATTATCGTTTTTAGTGAGGCTTGGTTGAAAGATTCAATCTATATTCCCAGGTATTACTGGATATTCATCATCCAGCACCAAAAAAAATAATTACAAAATGATGGAGTTGTCGTTTACTCTCGGAATGATGTCATAGTTTCTGTTGAAGAAATAACTATTCCACATGCCAATTGTCTTAAATTACAACTACCTTATAATGTATGTATTATAGCATTTTATAGATCTCCTTCTCAAGCACACATTGATACCTTTCTTGACCACCTAAATGATTTACTACATTCGGTATCAACACATAACCACGAAGTGATTTTATGTGGTGATATTAATACAAATATTTTGGATATGAACAACATAAAAATGAACAACATCTTTCACTTTTGATTTACTACGGTTTAAAACCATTTATTATTTCACCGACTAGAGTAACATCAAGTACTGAGAGTTGTATTGACCACATTATGGTTAAGTCGAAAGATGATCCTCAGAGCACTGTATTCAGGACCAGTATTGCACACCATTTTGCTACACTATTGAAATATCCTAAATCTATGGTAAAAAAATAAAATAATTAACAAAAATAGAAAGCTTAGACTGACTGTGGATGATGAACTACTAAATTCAACACTAAAAGAGGAAACATGGTATACAGTCTTATCTACAAGTGATGTCAATAATGCAGCTGATAATTTCATAAGGCGTCTAAAATTAGAAATCGGCAATTGCTCATCTACTAAGAGAATCCATTGTAATAAAAAGTACTTGAAACCATGGATAACTTCTGGAATTGTTAACTGCCTCATAAAACGTGACAAATTACACAAGAGTTGTCGTAAAGAACCAAATAATATCGGAACTGTTTGCACACTATAAAAGATACAGAAACTGGTGTTCTAATAGACATATTATAAAGGGAAGCTTCATGGGGTAAAAGGATACATAAAGCAAGAATGGAAAATAATAAAACAAGCATTGGATTTGCAAAAGGAATCAGTGTCCACAAATAAACTGAAAATAAATAATAAAATTTTATCTGTAAATGATAATCCAACAGCACTAACCATGTGAATAATTATTTTAATGATACAGGTCAAAATTTTGCTAATCTTTTGTGTAGTGCAAATAACACCAGTGAAAAATGTTTAATCAAAAATTATAATCCAACACAATCTATGCAAAATGACTGTTCTGAATTCAAACCAACGAATTGTAATGAAGTTCTAAAGGTGATTAATGAGCTAAAATCAGGTTTTTCTGGTGGAAATGACAGTATAAGTGCAATGGTCTACAAACAAAATGCTTCTGAACTAGTTGTACCTTACACACATTGTAAATAATTTTTCGAAGAAAACTTCTTCTAACTGCTTTTCACTTTGTGATGGCATTATTTATTTTTTATTAAAACACAAATAACTTTGTTTACATCACTTTATTTATACATTGTAAATTCAAATACATTGTAAATGTTAGTTTTGAGAATGGCTTGTTTCCTAATCATTGCAAAAATTCCAAATTTATTCCATAATTTAAAGGAGGAGATAACATAGATGTAAATAACTATCGACCTATCTCCTTGCTAAATACCTTATCAAAAATAATATAGAAATTCGCTAAAACTAGGTTGATGTCTTATGTAAAAAGATATGAAATTCTATCGAAATTTTCTCTCCGAAGATAATCAATTTGGCTTCGATATTATTAACTACCTCTATAAACTGACGTTTTCTGGTACTTCAATTGTATTTGCAGATGACACTGCCTTGGTGTTTGCTGCTGATACACGGGATGAAACTTATGCTAAGTGCGAGGCAGGATTAAGGGCAGTCAAAAATTGACTTCATCCAAACTTGTTAACCTTAAATATGAACAATACTAAATATATTACTTTTAGCATGTCCTCTGTAAATCAACCATATTTGGACCGTTCATAAAAAATACATAGTTGTGTGCAGGAATGTAACTGTCAATCTTTGGAAAGGGTAGACAACAGAAAATACCTGGGTTTAATTATTGATGAAAATTTAAAATGGAACAATCACATTACTATATTAACAAACAAAATAAGAAGGCTAGCCTACATTTTCAAGAATCTAAGAAGCATATTGGACAAAGTTACACTAAAAACTGTATATTATGATCTTGTTCAATTTCATATAATGTTGTCTGGTGGGGTTCTTGGAACAAGACTACCCTAGAACCTTTAAATGTTGCGCAAAACTTAATTTAAAAAATTATGTATATAATAAGTTTAATGTATCCTTCAAAGTCATTATATTTATAGTGAAAGCAAAATTATGACAGTAAGGCAGTTGTACATAATACAGGCTCTCTGTAAATTTTTCAACAACATTATTACTGCCAAAAGATCTCAACAAGTGCGCAACACTAGAATGGGTTCTTCTTTAATGTATAAGCCGGTGTATACCAGAATATCCTTCGGACAAAGGAGTTTCTCATATAAAGCTCCGTTACTATATAATATGCTTGGTGAAAATATAAAAACTATAGCTACGTTATTACTACGTTAATTCATTCAAGAAAATGGTCAAAATCTCTGTACTAGCTGAGAGTGATGATTTTGGATCACCCATGTTGTCGCTTATATCATAAATCCGTGTGGAAGCCCTGTTTCGATACAACCAATATTTACTTCCTGCAGTTAGTATGGTTACCCTATGCTTGTGTCTAAGAATATTATTGTTGCCAACTGACTACAAAAGTACTGCCCAATGCTTCATTGTAGACATTTTTGTTTTATTTTTCGTAAATTTGTTACTAAAATGTACTTTATTTGTTGCGACCGGTCTCGACACAACCGTGTCAATAACTATTCTTTTGTGGGTTTAAATTTAATTTTATTATTATAATAAGTTAACTTATATGTATTTTTTTTAAATGATTTAATTGTAAAGCTGCACATCTTGATGCCCTAGTGAGATGTGCAGATTATGTTTTTTTATGTTCAGAACTATTTTGACGTTATATAAAACGCTTTGAAGTTACAGCGTAATCTGTCATCCCTTTAAATCGTGAGTAGATTACTGACCGTCTATGAATACGCGAAATGTTTTACGATGCATTATTGGTTATCATCATTCCTTCACCACGTACTTGCTTTGTTCCTTTCCCATAATTCGCGGCTCGGCTCGCGAAAATGTTGTCCTGTTTTTATAGACCCTTACGTTATCAATGCCGATATCAGTCGTATTTTCGTTTGCTAAACTGTGTAGGCGAGGAGTCTGCCAGTTTGTTTGTGAACGGTGATAGTTGATACAGTTAAATCATTTTAGAGAACCTTGCTTGTGTAGTGGTAAAAGATAATAGAATATAAGGTAGTGGTACACTGGATGGTAAAAAAAAATCATTTTGTTTTTGTTAGTAAGTAAAAATAAAAACATAAAAAAAACATTGTTGAATTGAATCGCGAGCCAAAATTTAAACGTAATTGATAAACGTCTGTACGCACCGAGTATCTTTGGGCATTTGCATTTGGGGTAACAGTCAGTGTTGCCAACTCGAATTTTAAAGTAGAGCTAGGCGAAACCCAAAAAAGAGCCAAAAAGGAGCTAAAATTTTGAAAGTGACATAAAGCATGGGGGGGGGGGTTGTTAGAGAATTTCAGAGAAGAAAAATTCGGGGGCGGACTGCAGAATTTTTGACAAAAAAAACTTACCTTTTGTCCTTCTTGTTGGCTGCTTTTGAACAACTCATAACAAACACTCAACAATACACTTGTTTGTTTTTATAATTTACAATTATTTTTGATAATATCGAAGTCTTCAGGATATTTTTATTGTTATAATTTTTTTTTGTTAGGCAGCGACTAGTCCTCTAAAAAATCTAAGCAGTCATCCGGTTCCAGTTCCTGTACCATCGCACTGCTAGGACCGGCTTCAGCAGGATTTTTTTCATATACAGCCATTGTTCCAATTTTTTTTGAACTTCTGGGGGAAGTTCATAATCCTCGCAACATTTGTTGTGTCGCCTGAGCCCCGATCGAATTGTTAAAATCGAATTAACCATGTCATTGCCAAGTCTATTTCTAGTTTTATTTTTGACTATATTTAACTGGCTAAAAACTCGTTCCACTTCTCCGTTTGACCACGGCAGAGCAAGTACCGAAACTGCGAAAGAACTGATTTCGTGGAAAGGATTTTCATCAGCGGCATCACGATACTTTAGAACCTCAGCCCAAAACTTGACTGTGCTTGATGTGCTTTTCCAGGGTATTAGAAAGATCTTGAACCATTGGACTTCGGCTTTTGCAATGATGTCTGCAGAAAAGTAAATATCGATAGGTCTACAGCGCAGTTCACTGTGAGAGTTGCGCGGCGGCCTGAAGTGTCGCGGGACTCGGTCGCTCCGAAGTGTGCGTGTAAACGGCGCTATTTTTAGTAACTGTTTACTTGTCAGGAGTTCGGGGAATCTCTTTTTTTGGGAAGTCCTCGTTATTTTGGAATATTATTGCAAATATAATTTTTTTTAAATATTATTTCACGTGAATAAGAGCTGAAAAATCTGAAAAACGAGCTAAGAAGCTAAATGACTTTTTTTGGAGCTGACGACGTCGATTTAGAGCCAGATCTAGCTCTAAAAGAGCTGAATTGGCAACACTGGTAACAGTACTGCGAACGGGTTCTTTTTAAAAAAACTTTTTATAGGTACTATCGGTGTGCACAAATACATTCAAACGTGGCCTCTTTAAAATGATTTGTTTGCATCTACATAATTTGAAAACATTTACATTTTAATTTGAAATAAACAATAGTGACATGTGACGTATTGTAACACCGTGGATAAAATAATAAATTTTATAGTGAATACCTCACAAGAGTCCCAACTGCTCCCGTCTGGAGCCAGTGAGACTATGGCTTCCCCAATTGGGGGATGTTGTGAGGCTGAAGGTAAGTGGGGAAAGGAAAGAGGAAGGTGGGGAAGTACCTGGCTATTCAGATCTAGTCACTAAACACGGCTAAAGCCATTTGGAGCAACGTTTCAATTCTGAATGGTGGTCTTACACCAGGGCGATACTGGTTGTATCTTCCACTCTGGAACGTGCCGCAAATATACTATATATTATTTTAATTAATTAATTGTGAAATAACACAAATTAATCAAATAAAATTTATTTGCGCACGCCGGGTTCGAACCCGCGACCTTCGGAATGGCAGTCCAATGCGTTACCACTGGACTATGCCGGCCGTCGTAAGTAATATTATTAAGCAGTGTAGAAATCACAAGAGACTTATTTTGAAATTTCCACTGGCCGTTTCTTAGCAGGAATGTGGTTCGATAACTTAGTGGATAGGGCATCAATCGGAAATGCATCCACGGTTTCGGATTTATATCCGGTAGCGAATTGTGAAACATTTGCACATGAAATTCTCCATCATTAATTGCGCACCAGTTGTCGATAGTTTACTAATTTCTTACAAAGTTTACAGTTTCTGGAAGACAACATTGTGCTTAGCGCTATAGTATAAAATAGAGTCGCTATCCACGTCTGTTTGTGCGCTGAGGTCTTCTAAACAACACAACGGATTTTAATAGGGTTTTCACCATAAATAAACCGTTTTCACTATCATTTAGAGAATTTTTCCGAATGGTTTCAATAGATAAAACTTGCATATCATATTCATAAAAAGATGAAAATTCGAGTAACGCCGGGTACACGTCAGCTAGTCTATTATAAAAAGTCAAACAGTAATGATTGTAGCATTTCCATAGCGCCATTTTCGTAGATAAAACCATTTCCCGTAATTCGTGGCTTGATTCGCGTTTCGGTTCGCTAATGTATACGTACAACATAAACTACGCAACGAATTTTGATATGGTTTTGACTATCATTTAGATAATTTCTTACGGAAGGTTGGTATATATTATAATACATGCATATTATATATGTATACAGGGTGTATCGGCACTAACCCGACAAACTTTAACCAGCTATTCCTTAGCACATTTGGAGTTGCTGTTATGGGCACTTTGCTGTCCGGTAGCATTTTTTTTTCAATTAAAAAAAAAAAAAAAAAAATTTCCACACTACATCACTGTCATTGGCATTGCGTTTCGTGTTCAACAGCTGTTATAAGCAAGTATGTCAAAAAGCGTCTTCGCTCTTTCGCACACACTAAATAATAATAGTTAAAAATGAGACGAACCGTGCCATTTCGCTGTGCTTGTAAAAGTGCACCAATATAGGTACACACGTGCATTATTCAACGGAATTCGAATAAAATATTTGCCAGATGGGTTTTCAAACTTTGACAAAGGATTTTATCCTTTGTCAAAGTTTGAAGTGGTGACATGTGGTGAAAATATGAATAATAAATTTTTTATTAAAAAAAACGTTACCGGACATAAGATTTTTTACTCCAAATATGCTAAGGAATAGCTGGTTAAAGTTTGTCGGGTACGTGCCGATACACCCTGTATAGAAGGTAGAGAAAAGTCTCGGAGCAACGCCGGGTACAGTTATAAATTAAAGTTAAGATATATCATTAATGTATTGCAACTAAGATTAATAGTTGGTGTCTTACTAGCGGCGTTTCGCGCCGTTTGCGGTTGCTTCGTTCCTTTCCCATAATTCGCGACTCGGCTTGCGGAAATTTTGTCATGTTTATACGTAGCATAATGCTGCATACAAACAAGACAAAATTACAGCGAGCCAAGTCACGAATTATGTGAAAGGAACGAAGCAACCATAATCGGCGCAAAACGCCGCTTGCGGTTGCTTTGATCCTTTCCCCCAATAGACTTAAGAAGTGACTTACTCGTAAACTAATACATATTTATAACTGAGTGTGTAATAATACACACTACTGCTATTCTATTATTACGACTTACTTTTTTTGTTTAAAACTAGCTCCACACAGGAGGTTCTAAGGAAAATAATTTCCCTCGGGGCCTATGACATCTTTAAGGAAGCTGTGTGGAGGGTCTTTTCGAGGAAAGGTAAGAGAGGTAGTTGAACGAAGGAAAAATGTATGAGGGGTGGGTAGGAATCTGGGGGTCAGTGTGTCCAGGAGTGAGGGACGAGAGAGTCTTGCTGGAGAGGTCAAAGAATACACTACAAAACAGCAAACAGTCCAGATTGGTGTTCTTCCATTACCGCCCGACGCCAAGGTGAAAGAATACACTACAAAACAGCAAACAGTCCAGATTGGTGTTCTTCCATTACCGCCCGACGCCAAGGTGAAAGAATACACTACAAAACAGTCCAGATTGGTGTTCTTCCATTACCGCCCGACGCCAAGGTGAAAGAATACACTACAAAACAGCAAACAGTCCAGATTGGTGTTCTTCCATTACCGCCCGACGCCAAGGTTAAAGAATACACTACAAAACAGCAAACAGTCCAGATTGGTGTTCTTCCATTACCGCCCGACGCCAAGGTTAAAGAATACACTACAAAACAGCAAACAGTCCAGATTGGTGTTCTTCCATTACCGCCCGACGCACATTGGGGCGACTTCATGTAACGCGTTGGCTGAAATTCAGAAAATCAAATGTTCTTTACAATGAAGCAAGTATGCTAGTTTTGAAGTTCATTAAGTGTTGCATAATTACCCCGAAGCGTTTCACCCTAATCGCGATACTGACGGGGAGAGATCAGTTTGAACTTGACCTTTATGCGGGTGACTGTGTCAGTTTTCTAAAGCGCGTAAATTTCAATACTTTTCAAGTTTATAAAAAGCAAAATCTATCAAGTGTACAGATCCAATTCAATATGGATACGATGTCTTATGGTATGTACTTTAATTATATTATAGTAGTTATTGATATCCTCATACTATATGTCATAAATTTAAATTAAAACAAACACCTATTTGAATGAAAATATATTAGACATAGAGGTATATAGTTTAGAGTTCCACGAGATCCCGTCATATTTTAATTGTTTTTATATAGTTTAGTATCTAAGCTACAAGATTTAATTATAAATATTTGCAAGTATGCACAATTTTTTTAATTATAGTACTTGAAAGTGAGGACTATCAGTTTTCATATAAAACAGTTGTAGTCTAATAATCAATGTGTTTTGTTTTAGATACAATTTCTGACGTGGTTCTAACGGGATTCGAATTATACATGATTATGAAGAATTCTGGCATTAAGAAATTTGACGAAAAAGTAAAATTTCTGAAAAAACACCTCTTAGAACTTACTCATTGTCAACTCTTTAATCAAAAATAACTTTTTAATGAAATAGCTGCATTCTGTTCTAAATTGAAAACCAAATGGTTGAAGTGTCACAGAATCCATGACTTATTTTTATTAAATAATATTTTTTATTAAAAGAATGGCTCGAAAGCCTCCTTATGTTTAAGAATTATAAACCTTTACCAGAAATAGTAAAAACGAAAAGAGGTCGACCCACACTGTCATTTGATATGTCGTCTGAGCGTACGAAACGTCATAAAACTATACTATTGCGATCTAAAACATCTAGTACTGAGTTAGCTTTTGCTACCCACAACACGTTTTCGTTTGGCAGGTAAAGCAGCAGCATCGACTGTAGTCAAAGACGTCACGTTAAGTACGCCGACCAGAGCAAATAAGTACAGAAAAGCTTTTACCGATAAAACCCAAAACAAAAAGGTATTATTGAGTGGTGATGAAGCACTCGCTTTGATTGTATATGCCAAACTTAGTCGCTACCAATACAATTTAATAAGAGAAAAGGATAAAGAGGTATTTCCTTCATACAAAATTGTACAAGGAGCTAAGAAAAAATGTTACCCATTAAGTGAATTCATAACGGTCACGGAATCTTCAGCGGAAGTGAAATTGCAACTATTGCTGGATCACACTGCTGAGCGTTTAATACAAGTTCAGCAGCCGGACAATGAAGACAATTTCAAAAGAAGTACTGAAAATGCTAAAGACACCAGACCCTAATACGACTACCAGGAATGATTCGATAGTTGAATCAAGTAGTGATGACGATAGTATATTGTCACAAGATGATGAAGACGATTTATTATGTGTATAACTGTCAATAAATAGCACGAGAAATAAAGTGAGCATTTTGACTGATTTAATTTATCTTATATTATTCAATTTTATATTTTTGTACTAAGTATGCGTGACTTTTCGAACATTTTTTTCACTTATTTTTATCAACATGTCTATACGGAACTAAAAATCGAAAAAGATTTGATGTCATTGCAACCACTGATTTGATGCCAACTTTCGGGGTCATCGGCCCCATTGTGCGACGCCAAGGTGAAAGAATACACTACAAAACAGCAAACAGTCCAGATTGGTGTTCTTCCATTACCGCCCGACGCCAAGGTGAAAGGACACGAAAGGAACCAAGTTAATTATAATTCTGTACACGGGCGCTAAGAATATTGAAACCACAGTGCGTTTGCATAACTAAAGAAGATCAATTTTGCACTTCGTATATATTATTGTGCCAGCATTATGGGATCTTGCGTTGCAACACGGTCAAGCCACTCATGCTAGATAGTTTCCTAAGCAGGTCAAGGAGAACTCTTGATTGGTGGAATAAAAATATCAAATAATCAATGGTCCAATAAAAAAATTATAATTCCAGTTCACGGGAACCGACACCCGCAGCTGACGCACGAGTTACCAAACAACGGCTGCAAACCGGATCGTTGTAAACTAGTCACAGCGAGATGTCGTACGTGAAGTCATCGTTCTATCTTATATCTTCTGTCTCTTTCGTTTTCAAACAAGACATGCCTACGAGCTCTCGCCGGGACTAGTTTATTTTCAGATTTGTTATAAATCAAAATACGATATAATTTTGAAATTACTAGTGAATAATTATTGTACGCATATACGTATAATATATCTACTAGCATTGACATGTCATGGTTATTTCTATTTTTTATGTAAAACATCTGTGTGTAAAAGCCTAATGGGCGTCTAATTAATAATAGTTTAACCAATATTAAAAATAGTATTTTTCATTTATTTAATTTAAACGCGCAAAGGGCTTTTACATGCAAAGTAGGTAATTACATACTATATAACATATAATAAAAGTTAACAAAATACAGGTAATATAAAATATGAATAAGTGACATAATCTGCCAATATCTTCAAACTCAACGTAAATATTAATATGGCCACAAATAAAACTGATTACTGCGGTTTAAAGCCAATGAATGTATTAATTAAATAATATGGTAAATGCAAACTATAGTTGGAATGAGATAATAATAATATTTGGCTAATTTATTTAGCGCCAAATCACCTCAAGGGCGCTGTACAAATGTATAATATACATTTATAATGTTAATGTTATTCGTACCTATACGTGTAGATTTATTAAATGCAGGAGTTCACAACAATCAAATTTTGAATACAATTTTAATAAAAAAGTTGGGTCGTTTCATTTTCTAAAACGGAATATTTAAAATATTCATTAACAACAAGTAATTTATTTATTAAATTTATAAAGCGTTGAAATTTTCTTTAAAATATTTTTACATTATGAATATGAATTTGGTAGAAAGTGACCAAACTATGGAGTTATGTTCTATTAGGCTTCCAACTAGGGATATGTACAACAGTTGATGGGGGTTATAAAAGACTTGACGAGATTTAACAACCAATAAAAAGAAAGCACTTCCCAAAACCTGCATCTCGCAGTTACGTCCTTAAGCATTTACATTGGTAAATTTTTTATTCCAAAAATTATAATAAAATAAATATTTAGGATTATCAAAATACACTGTAAAACTCATTCATAGACGGCTTAATTCGTAGAATGCATAGCTACCATTTATCAAATTTTACAGTAGGCACAAAAAACTTTTTTTTATGAAACTATTATGAATTATTTTGAGGTATTATACTATTTACTAGCTGAGGTGTACCCAGCGTTGCTAGGGGTTATCCTTGGGAGATAGACATATACCACCACAGAGTTTTCTGTAGACCTGTTTAAAATGTACAATTTCGTAGTACATTATTTTCATGTATCTCATAACGTTTAGCCAGCGTTAGCGATATAAGCGACCAAAATATATTTTTTACGACTTGATTACAAAACATCGACATTTCTAAACTTTCTATGAATAATGTATTGCGTGGATTATATATATAAACCTTACGGAAGAAATTCTCTAAATGATAGTGACAACCCTATCAAAATCCGTTGCGTAGTTTAGAAGACCTAAGCGCACAAACAGACAGACACGGATAGCGACTCTGTTTTATACTATTTAGCGATATATCACGTTCAACGGCTACAAGCTACTTACTGCTACAGGTTAGTAGTGAAATAGTTCAAGTCAGTGAGCAGGGAGTTATATACAGGGTGTATCGGCACTAACCCGACAAACTTTAACCAGCTATTTCCAAATATGCTAAGGAATAGCTGGTTAAAGTTTGTCGGGTACGTGCCGATACACCCTGTATAGTATGATATATTGGCTTGTCTAGGATTCGACCCCCAACCACCCGACAACCCCCCCTCGGTTGGTTGGACGTGAGGAAACCACCTTTAGGAAGGGATATGTCGAACTTGGAGCTGAACGAATCCAACAGGTAACCACTCTAATACTGTTCTAGTACGTGATCAAAGCGGGTTTAAACTACAATCGTCAATCAAGTGCACTCAATATCCACGTATAATCGCAGCACTATTCCACTTTTACGACATAACTAAAAAACAGTTTCGGTTCTCTGAAAACTCTGTAAATATATTTGTTAATTTACGGTAAAAAATATTATTATTTATTTAACGGTTTGCTATTGCCGGGTAAACCGAAAGCCATGATCGATAATGAATGGGAAATAAAAAGTTTCAAACGCTAAAAAAACATAAAATGGACTTTGAATCAGTTCAAGTGAGGAGGATTATTTTCTGCAGGACAGTGTCCGGTCCGCGTTATTTACATTTTCCATAAAATTATACAAAACAATAGTACATTATTATTATTATTTTGTATAATATAACGATATTTAATAGTTTTAAAACTTTAAGTATCGGTTATTTATGTTACCGCAAGAAAATAATATACTTTTGAAATGAATATAAAGGTAACTTCTGTTTGTCGGTGAACATCTATCGACATGGTGTTACCGTTATGTAATGCATGTAAGCGTCTCTGTATTACGATATCTACTATATCTCTATATAATTAAGCATTTCTTTATTTTTCCATTTTATAAAGGTGCGCCAGTTCTTCACAAAAAGTTGAACAGTGTTACAAAATACTTGATATATTTCCCAAGTTATAAGAAAGAAATGATAAATGGCTTTTTCGCATGTCGCCCTCGGTTGTCTGCTGGCGTTACTACCAGGTGAGTGCTGCACATTCTTCACATATTATTGAATAATGTTTATTAAAAAATAGAAAATAATGTTTTTAAATAAAAATAAACAGTCTCAGGTTACGGTAGGTTTAGGTCAGGTTAACCTGATAGAAGGATTTAATATTGTCAGGTTATTCGTAACCAGTAATTCGTAGCAGAGGATTGAACCCACGATACCTGGGTGGGAACCCACGATACCTGGGTGGGAACCCACGATACATGGGCGGGAACCCACGATACCTGGGTGGGAACCCACGATACCTGGGTGGGAACCAGACGCTTTGAACCCCTCAACTATTGGGTAATATCACTCTAAACTAGTGCATTTTTGGAAAATGATGTTTGTGTGATTCATTTTAATATTAAGCCCCTTTTTGGGGCTTTTACAAAGGAATAGTAAATTATACAGTTTTTTTTCTTTTATACACATCTGATCTGCCCCAGCAACTACCTTTTGTATTTATTTAGTGATAAATTGAAGATGTCCACTGACTCGGCATAATTATTACCCTACGTTAGTTTTCCGGGCAACAAGAAGTACATAACATAACGGTAGATAGTGAGAGAATTTCTGCACTGAAATAAATCCTTGTATGACTATGAAATGTATAATTTAGAATTTTATATAGAAATATCAAGTCAGTGAAAATCCTTCTGTTCTATGCAATTTGAGCATATTCAGATCATTTAAAAGAGTTCAACAAAATTGCTGGAAAATCCTGTTTAAAAGTTAGAAAGCGTTAAAGAATTGCTTTGTATTCTTTCTATGGCTTGTATATGAATATTGTAATGTACTTTCCAGGTGGGAGAATTGTTGTTCTCAAGTTGACTTCTAGTAAAGGCAAAATGTTAAAGTTTATATGGTTGAAATTTCTAGTTATAAACCCCTTTTTGTGACCTCTTGTTAAGGATTTCCATTGGATTTGATTGAAAAGTGATGCCTGAGGACGGGTTGAAATTTCAAAGTTGATTTTCAAGTTCTGTGAAGGTTCTATTCCGGTTCTGTTATTTTTCAGTTTGATGAAACAACTGGCCAATGATGATGTACTAACAGAACTTGAATAGAATCTCACAGAACTTGAAAATCATCAATTGTATTTGATGAATTGTTCAAATTCTGTGAAACAACCCGTCATTTGAGTAATGTGTCAAGAGCGTTGTTATAATGTTGTAATTAAAGATCACTGATTTGAAAATGCTGGAAGACTTAATACACAACTCCCCCTGAGAGCTGTGAGTCCATATAAGCAGGGCCGGCCCTGAACCTGAATGGCGCCTGGCGCTAGTAAAAGTTTCAAGGGCACCGTGTTATGCTACATGTGCGGAATAAAACGCGAGATGAATCACGAAAGGGACGAAACAACCGCGAGCGGCCGAGAGCCAAAATATTCATTTAAATATTATAATTTCTGGTAACCAGAAAACTTTCCCTGAATATTTTACAAATTGCATCAATATCTACGTCACCATCGAGTGAACAACTCGAACTTTGGAACTAAAATCGTATCTACATAAATTATGTTATTTTTTTCACAAACATTCAACAAAGGTTTATTTAAAGTAGGTATTAAAAATACGGGTAAACAGATTAGTTTTTGACAAATATTCACAAAGGTTTCTTTAAAAATGAGTATTAAAAATAATATTCGTAAATAAAAGACTTTTTTTACAAATACTTAACAAAGATTGACTTATGCTGGATTTACTCGATGCTGAATGTCTCAAAAAGAAAAGGGAAATTTGCGAGGTTTTAAAGATGAAACCCGACTTTCAGCAATAGGCAACTTTGGACTGCGAAGCGAAACGCTTACAAGGAAGAAGTAACGCAGAAAAATCTACCTTTTGGTGTGAGCAAATTGAGGCAGAAAAGGACCCTTGAAAACTGTGGTAAAATATAAAGACTTTGCCTGGAGAGAGCAACATGAAGGTTGATCCTCTCTTGAAGCGGATAGTCTCGCAACATATTTTAAAAGTAAAGTTGAAAAAGTTCGGGTTCTCAGTGGGGTAGGATTGCCTTCTGTCACAGCACCAAGTCCGCTCACTGGTAACTGCCCTACTTTTGCAGCAGTAACGGAAGAAACTGTCATACGTGCTGTGAAGTCTTGCCCAAACAAGCAAGGCGCGCAAGACCCTGTACCGACCTGGCTCTTAAAACAATGTCTTCCGGATATAGCGCTTGTAATTACCGCAATTATGCAGAATTGTCTAATAAATTCACTTGTACCAGGAACACTTAAAAAATAAATTATTACTCCGACACTAAAAAAACAAAATCTTGATATTGATAATACAGATAATTACAGGCCAATATCCAACTCACCATTCCTATCAAAATTGCTTGAGAAAATCGTTGCAAAAAAATTGATGGGGTACTTGAACTCCGCTGGTCTGTTTGCCCAAAATCAATCCGCTTATCGACGGTTTCATTCAAAGGAACCTCCTCTTTTGCGGTTAATTTCAGACTTGATCATCGGGATGGAGGTAGGTAAGTTAGGTTTGATATCTGTTCTTGACATGAGTGCTTCGGGGGGTTTCGGTTGCCTCCTTATTGTACCTTTTTTAAATGTCTACTAAGAAGATTCTCATTTGTGAGCACAAACTGCCTCCCGTTTTATATTGTTATCTTTTAGTTTTAATGTTCTTGTTTTGTGCTGTCCTGCTAGTATTGTTATTCTTTATTTTGTCATCGTTTTGTATAAACTGTATATTTAGTGTTATATTATTAGATCTGTATTGGGTAAGGCACAAAGTAGGAATAATTTTAAGAACATGACCACTAATACTAAATTACCGTTTTTAAGTTTGCAATAGTAAATCCCACATGAAGTGAAATGACACTAAGCTGCGCTATATAAATTCTATGTTATTATTATTAATAGTAAGTAGTAAGAAATAATATAGGTAACTAGGTATGGCCCATTTATTGCCCCTGCTTCGTGCTGAACGGACTATAATTATTATTTTGAAAAAATAACAATTAGTCTTACTTACATATTGCTTTATCCTTAATGAATTAATAAAACTAGCTTGAAATAAAGTACCTTCTAATACGAAACAGGGTAAAGGCCGAATGCCAATACTAATATCTGTACCCGAGAAGCATACGGATGCAAGTCCAAAAATCTAAATGTTCAGGAGAGCCAAAATACTTTTTTTTCTGTAAGTTTGGTCTAATAACATCTGCGGATATTCATGATAATTGATTTTTATTTTTTATCCTATTGAATCAATTAATTTTGTGTTGAAAATGAGAAAATAAAATAAAATATTTTATATGCAAAGCCTAAAAAAAAATGTTTTAAAAAAAGCATTGTGGACTTGAGTCCTTCTGCTTCAAAATGATATTGAATATTTTGGTATGACTCATGGTATATTATAAAAGGATCAATGTTGAAAACTTCATTTAGAAGTAAAATAATAACTATATAACAGGTAAATATAAATATCTATTTTCCATATCTTCGTCATCTGACAGAGAATTTTTTTTTTTTTTTAAATAAGTGTAAAAAAAGTACAGTGGCTCTGGTACCCACTGTAACATCTTTTGTAGATCACCAAAATTTGGTGTATCTAATGCGATTGGATTTGTATTTACCCGGGGTTAATACCTCCGGGGTGCTTAAAACGGTTCCATGATAAATCAACACATAGACAATTCAACACACCTTTAAAAAGTGATATAAAGTCATTAGAAACGATGAAAAAAATAAATTAAACCTAACCTACTTAACCCAGTTAATAGAGATTTTGTTTCATCACTTTTCATGACTTTATATAACATTTTAAAAATGCGAAATTATGGTGAATTATCTTTTTGATGATTTATCCGGTCACCGCTCAAAACACCTCTCCTTTTTCTTCTAATATAATAATATTTAAATTCAGTTTCCTGAAAACCATTTTTATACAGTAGCATCCCCGACACATTTACGTCAGCTCGTAGCCATAATATCGCTGATATTAGGAAACCCTCACCATTCATATTCTTCTTTCGATATACAAAAGGTGATTGTGAACCATTTTAAAGGGAATTTAAATATTTGAAATTTTCTAAGTTCATTGAGTGTACAATGTACTGATTATTAGTTTTGCAATATCTGATGAATTGTTCCCGTTAATTTTTTTGTCGTGCGGTAAAATATTTGGAATTGGGTAGTTTTTTTTGCCCTTTCAATCGCTGAATGGACAGAGTCTACTTCCAGGTGAGTGTGACCACGTAATAAAAAATTATGATGAATGATCTTGAGGTTTTTAATTTTTTTTAAAACCAGCCATACGTAGGATATGGCTATTGTTATATTTCTATTTTGACCTGCACAGTTGTCAGACCATACGGTTATTTCTTCAACATTAACCCCATATCGCTGTATATCCACTTGAAGAGGCAAGAAGCTACTTCGTTTGCCCCCTGTTTTCCATCCCTATATAGTCCATTCAGTAGTATAATGATGAGGTAAGGTAAATGTAAGTAAATAAATAAATAAGTGACATGGTCAGGTCTTCAATAATAATATCACCACGTATGTTTCCATCAGTCTCTTCAGAAGAATTCTGTTTCTTGAGCCTCGTCATCCATTCATACACGGAAATACTCTTTTTCATTTTTATTTATTGCAGGAATGCAATAAATAATGATGAGAGCACTGGGATTGTTGTGTTTAGTTCCACAGAAAACATAGAAATTAGAGGCAGAAGGACGCAAAATGGACTTGAGTCTACATTCGAATGTTTACTTCCATGGAAAGCGTAGTAATGTTAGAGGCAGAAAGATGCAAGTCCAATGTACATCTTTATGCTTCTATGATGTAATGGTTCTTGCATCCTTATATATTTTTGAAAATACCATAAATATTCAAGCTTGCATCTTTCTGCCACTAATGAACATGATAATTTACTTCATGTCTTCATCAAAAACTAATTTCTTCAAATTTTGGACTTGCATCCGTATGCTTCTGGGGTACAGATATATATAATGCAATAAACGAATGAATATTAGCCAACACGACTATGTGTAGGTGCTAGGCCGCATGGCGCATACCATACCGCCATCCGCACTAGCGAGTGGAACATTGGGAACGTCTTGTGGTTTGGTCTTATGGTCAAGGGCGCAATAGACATCTCTGGTACCGCGAATGTAGGCACGGCACAGGCCGCACAGTCGCACAGTGGTACGGAAAACTACGCTACGAGCAAATCTCTCGATTGTCTTAGCAGAATTACTAGATACAAAGGACCAATTATTATTTAATTAGTAGGGAACGGATGTATAAAAAACCTTGACACGTGAATGCAAATATGTGAATAACATGCACTAAAAACCTTGAAATATGCACGAAAAAAGTAACAATGAAAAAATAATCTTCTCCAGTTCTCTTTAGTTTTAATCGGGGAAACTGGAGAAAAACGTGGGATCATCAAGTACATCGTCTTGTTACATCGTCAAGAGTCGGTGTACTATAATACTAATTATGAAAGGACGAATGAATGTGGATGAAGTAACAAGCGTGTGGCCAAGACGGTTGTGTGTCGGTCTATCGTCTATCCAATCTGCCTAACCCTCAATTTGGTCGATGTTTTACGGCAAGGATTCGTTAGTGACACGAACATGTATTACCAAATAGCCCTGCTTAATTTCTCCTCGAACCATTTAAGTGGGTGGCGATTTCATCAAAGTATTGGATATTTAGATTCGGTGCAATAACTTTTCAGCAACCACTTCGACATTTTGCAATAAATTTTCGTAAAATATAATCCCCTATTGCGAAAACTCTTTAATGAACCATTAAAAAGGCTAAAACGAAAACGAATTTACAGACAGACGAAATGCAAAACGGTCGAGTTAAAACAGGAAACAAACTATGGAAACACAGATTTTAGAACACACATTATTTTAGGTTCAAATGTGATCTTATAAATGTTTGACTCTCGAATCTGGCAGATTGACTAGACACTAGACGGATTTTTATTATTTACGTTTTTTAAAGCTAAAGTGCGCGCTTCTTCCACATGGCTAAAAAATGTATATTTATTTATTTTGCTCGAACATCTAATAAATGGTTATTTGACATGTACCAATTGTAATTTTCTCGCTAATAATAATAATAAGCAACGCTAGTTAAGGCATATGCTTTGCATTTGCTCTCTGATTATTTTTTGTAATATCATATAGAAAAGAATTAGCTTTGATCCCAAAACATATAAATATTTAAAGAAGAGTATATCAGATAACGCAATAAGCCGAACCCTCTGATATGAAAATATCTGGAGTCGGTGAATTATTTTCCCATTTGATCTCTGGTGAGTTGACGTGTTGTTCTTGTATTGTTTTGTATTTATTTTGCTTATATAATGCACTTGCATAATGTTGATTGACTAGATGATCATTTGTGGAAAAGTGAAAAAAAATCGGAAGTTTAAAAAAAAAATATTGGACAATTTGTATAGCGCCGCTTTTGTGAGATATCACCTCAGGGTTAAAATATCGTTAAATATCCTTAGATATCATATAGAATCATATCATTCCATTAATTAACACTAATTTCTAAAGATATTTGATTCACACACGTTTGATATTGATGCGAAAAATATTCACTTTAACCATAGTGCTTTTTTAAATTTATTTATTGTTTCTTTACTTTATATCTTTTTTTACGATGGAATTTTTAACCTCAATAGGCCAAGCCTGTTTATAATGTTTCATCATTTTTTTTCTTTTAACTAGTTTCAACCATCTTGGTGTTGCCATTTAAATATTTGGAACCTTCCATTTTTATCTACACTATTTTTTTATATTCATAATTTTAGAAAGATAAATAATAATTCTTTCCATATGAATTATTCACATTGGCCATTTTTAGGATTTTATTCATGGCATCTGTACCGGACGTACCTCCACCGACTTAAATTAATTTGCATAAATCTGAATTTACGCAGAGGCAGTTCCTTTACAAACTCACCTCTGCGCATATTCGAATTTATGCAACAAAATCATCTCTAAAAACTTGTGTAAAACTGTAAATCTTATCTGCTCTTGTATAAAAATCTGTAATCTTATGTGAAAAACTGATTAATAAATAAAACCACGGGGTCAAGCAGTCATCATTATAGACAAAAAACAAAGGCTTGACCCCCCAAATACCTTCTTATAAATTAAATTTGTACAAAACATGGAAGACTTGCATGAAATTTGAAATTGTGCAGACGCGGTTTCCTTTACAAAACTTGCCGTTTGCACAAAATTGAATATTGTGCAAAGCTTCCCTTTTAAATACCAACTCCCTTTAATGTGTAAATTTGTACAAAATTGAATATTGTGCAAAGCTGCCTTTTAGATATCAATTCCCTTTTTAACATGTAAATTTGTGCACACTCACAAAATGTATTTAAATAAAATATGACCCGGGCAAAGTGGATTGAAGAACAGTCAGGGACCTAGTCAAATTCGTCCCCAATCGAGTTGCGCAACAGCGGCGCTCTTCCCTGTGAAAATTCCGAGAACCCAAAATAAATTCTCGGAATTTCTCGCTAACAAAGGGTGAGCTAAGCCCGTTGGTCCTTTAAAAGGCAGAAAACTTGCGCAATTTGGCAGAGATCCAGCACCCTTCGCCACATCAACATCTCTCCTGGACTGCCCCTGACTGCCTCTTCAAGCCTCTTCTGCCTTGGGATCTTCACTTCAACCTGGCCTTCTTCTTTCTCCCGGATCCCTGGTGTTCACCAAGAAGAAACATTTCACAATAGTCGAAGCGTCCCTTGTCAGGGCGCAGGTTCCCCCCTACCTTCCTCCCCCCTGCCTTATACCTTTCTCCCACAATCTACCACATTTTACCCATTTCTCCCTTTCCCTATATTTTTCCCTTTCCTCATTTTCCACCATTTTTTCCACATTTTTCCCGTTCCTCATATTTTTCCCCATTTTTCCCTTTTTTTCAACATTCTCCCTCCTTTTTCCCGATTTTCCTTCCAAGGCGTCGAAGCGGCCAGCCGGCCACTCCCGCTATATCGTCTGTGCGGCCGGCGACTACAGTGCCGTCCCGTACAGCATCCACTAAACATGAATAAAATCCTAAATTTGTGAATAATTCATATTTCGCACCTATTAGCATTAACATTCGGTTTAACTTTCAAAATTATTTATTATATGAACGAGATAAAAAATGAACTTAAGTTTTCTTGCAAATTCCACAAAACGAATGTGTTTTCGAAAAATCAAGTTCTCCCAATGTTTCTACGTTTGGATTAAAATATTAAGGAAAAATGTGGTAAGCGTTTTTAACAACATTTTTCACGTTTGATATTAAAATTTTATTATTAGAATTAGTAATGTTTATTTTAAAAACATACAAATTAATGTATATAATGTTATATAGTTTCTATTTAACTATTTGTTTTTACGGAAAATGAAAAAAAAAGATCTACAATGTACATATCACATTTGAAATACATAAAAAAAACGTTGCAAACTTAACAAAATTATGAAAGAACTGAAGTTTTGGACTCACTTATCCATAAAGGTTTTAAAATGTTCGATGAACGCCCTTTATATGTTAAGGAAGTTTTTCAGTTGTTCAGGGGTTATGTCTCAATGTTGTGAAGTCCAAATTTTAGTACGTAGTTCTAAAATAACTAACTAGTAATAGAAACACACTAGATATATAATGTTTAAAATTTATAGTTAATAAAACATGTATACAAAATAAATATCTCTATAAAAAATATATATGTAAAGAATATACAAAAAAATCTAATTAGTATGATAATAATAATAAGAGTTTATTCCAGAATGTGTCCAGGGATAGTTAAATGCAATACATTCCATATTTTGAAATAATTAGAATAAGACAAAATAATAATACATAGATAGGCACAAAAAATGCGGAATTTAAATGAAAAAAGATAAACAAAAATGTGTGTAAGCAGAAGTTTATGGAGGATATTTGAACATCTCCTGTCGGGCCATCAGAGGGGACTCCATCCAGGCAACCATGGCAGTGATAATTGTGTTATTTGAATGGCTTAGTCTGCGCCATAAGCTTCCCACGTGGTGGCGGAGATGCTCTCTGAAAGAGTGCACTCGTCCCTCCAGGAACATTTCCATAACGCTGCAGTATCTCGGTAGGCGGAATAGTTGGCGATAAGCATTATTGTAAGCGACTTTTAGCTTATGCCATTGGGATTCAGTGTAATTTGACACAGTTCTGACGTGAACAGCGAAGTGCAGAATGCGTTGATAGTATCCTTTTGACGTTTGTACTGCAAAATTGAAAACGCCTTGACAGCATACCTGCTCTAACGAATATCGCTCTTCTTTGTCTTTCCATATCCTCGATGTGTTTCAGGTCGTCTGTGAGAATATGTCGCAGGTACATATTTGACGCTACGACTAAAATCAATTTTTCTTCCTTCTAGCCATACTGAAGATGTTTGCATGATTTCGTTTTTACATTTGAAAACCATACAGATTGATTTGGACGTATTATATAAAAGGTTATGATTTTTTGCAAAATCTGCACATATTTAGAGTAGTTTCATTAGTGTGCTAAGTGACGGTGCTAGAAAAACCATACCATCTGCGTAATTAATATTATTTACTCCTTGAAAATAGCAACTTATTTTAGTGTTATTAAGTCTTTGAATTAGTTCATCAATGTATATATAGAAGAGTGCTGGAGACATGCTTCCTCCTTGCCTTACCCCACTTTTCAAATAAATTAGGTTGGAAAGCTCGCCAGACCATTTCACCATATTTTCTTGCTGCGTGTGCCAAATTGAAAGAATCACTATTATATCGTATAAATAATTATGCTGTGTAATCTGCATTCGTATCGACTTATATGAGAGGACACACGAAATCATATGAGATTGCAAAAAAATGCTGGACTTTGTAAAAAAAATGGATTCATAATCTCATGTGTTTTTACCGTTCTCGGAATCGAATATCCTATCCTATTGAATAATCATACGTCGTATTCAATTAATAATAAGGAAATTGTATTAGTACCTTTCATCAAAGACATTGGAGTTATTTTTGACAGGAAACTTACTTTTGATCCCCACTGCGAAACAATTTCCAATAAGGTAATGCAAAATTGTAGGTTTCGTAATACGTAACACAAGGACTTTTCAAACGTTGAGTCAAAGAAACTACTATACTGCTCGCTTGTGAGATCACAGCTAGAATATGCATCTCCTGTGTGGTCTCCAGTGTATATTACACCGCTTGATTGAACATTAATGTCTAATCTAAAGCTACCGCTACTTTCTACCCTGAGAACTATTAATGATAGTTTTATACTTTTTAAATTACTGAATAACTTCATAGACTGTCCTCGAATTGTAAGTGTTATTAATATTCGTGTGCCTGTTGAATCAACTCGACTCCATCAGCTTTTCCAATGTGACAACCATAGCACTAAATATTCATATCACTCCCCACTAGCGCGATTTCAGATACAGACCTTTTAAATATATTGAAAACATCTCCATCCTTCATCAAAGCAAAAATAATTAGTTGTGTATTTAACAGATATTTTTCTGTATTACGTTTGCAAAATATAGCTGACATGTCTAAATTATGTTTGTAAAATGACAAGTATTGTATGTGTGTACTGATATGTTTGTAAAAGCCAAGAGCCTTAAATAATTGTTAAACTACTATTATCGAAATGCTACCTACTACAAAGCATTGCGTGATATTAAATTTCACAAAAACGGCGCTACAAAAAAGATTATTATCAGTTCGAAAGATGAGATTATAAATTTAAAAAAATACCGACTATAATCACCGTTCTTGCAAAATTATAACTTCTGATTTAATTTTTTTTATTTTGGATTATTATCCACTAATATTTTTTTTAAACGCATAATGTTTTTAAGTGAATAATTCTTTATTTTAATAAAAAAATACTCACAAATATCACAAGCCAGTGAATGAATATGATCAAATACCTAGGTACTTGTACGGGAGGTCGGTGCGTGAAGTGAAATATTCCTTCGTGAAATTATACACAAATATGAAAGAAAGTTCATATATGTTCAAAGAACTCAAATATGATTTGATTTGGTTGATAATTAGAATTGGTTGGGTGAAGATATTAAAATATTTTAATAAAGCGTTTTCAACATTGGATTTATATTATTCTAATATTTTCAGCACACTACATTATAATGAACATTTGTGCGTCCGTTATTAAAATAGTTAATGGTGTAATAAGTTGATTGGGGTTCGATTCCCGACATTTCAAAACAAATATTATTTTTTGTTTATTTAAGTAGCAGGTGAAAAAATCTAATAATCAATAATAATTGTTGAATAAAATACTACTTAAATACTATTGAATTATTTGTCTGTAAAATAAACCGACGTAGCATAGTGGCTTAGTGCACCCGACCGGCAATCGGAAGGCTGCGGTTTCGATTCCCGTCGGCGGCATTTATTTTTCTCGGATTTAATAAAAAAATTGTATTGTTTAATATATTTTTTAAATTAATTTTATCCCATGATTTTTGACACGTCTGCGGCGCTAGTAATAAGCTAATTGTGTAATATAATGTATGACTTCAGGTCCCCCAGGAGTACAGTTTGAGGATTCCTACTTACAGCTATACCCCATCGACCCAACCAAATGCAAGGACATCGATCTCGGCAGAGATATCACCTTCGCCCTCTACACCAGGTGGGTTACCTACACTTCAGGTTATAGAGATATCACCTTCGCCCTCTACACTAGGTGGGTTACCTACACTTCAGGTTATAGAGATATCACCTTCGCCCTCTACACCAGGTGGGTTACCTACACTTCAGGTTATAGAGATATCACCTTCGCCCTCTACACTAGGTGGGTTACCTACACTTCAGGTTATAGAGATATCACCTTCGCCCTCTACACCAGGTGGGTTACCTACACTTCAGGTTATAGAGATATCACCTTCGCCCTCTACACTAGGTGGGTTACCTACACTTCAGGTTATGGCCAGTACGGAAATGTTTATGGCTTACTATACACCGCTATGGCACCATTAACCTAAGAAGCCCTGGTCAGAGCATTAGTGCGATTTTGTTTTGACTTTGACTAACATTAAAGCCAAATCCAGGGTGAGGGGATATCGCCTGGCCATCTAGTATGACAAACTTTTAAAAGATTCGTATGCACAGTGCACAGTAGTGCATAATGAACTATTTGAACTGTATTTTATACTGTTAATTATATCTTTTTTTTGGTAGTTGATGAGAAAGGCATTTGATGTCTTCACACATCTTCACGCAAATTACTTAAATTGTTCTCGAATGTCTATGCCCAGGGCCCTTTAGCATATTGCCTAGAACGGTAATTAAATGGCATCCGAAAATCTCTTCATTAAAACATCACAGATTAGTGATACACAACCCCTCAATTTTTCCAATATTATTGTTATTATTTTTTCTTATTTATGTTACCTCCATAATACGGGCATTTGCCTACTTTGGGGTATTAATAATAAATGAATATAATGAACCACTTGGCAATTATTTTTAATGCATGAGAATAGATTTTTCTGCAAAGACAACGGAAATGTAACAAATCCATTGTTTGTATTTTTTATTTTTATAAAATTCCTGAAAAATTTTTGAAAATAAAATCTCTAAAATCTTTCAAATCCGACGTTTGACATGATTTCAAAACCGTCAAAACTTGACGATTTTGACCAGAAATTGTTAGCCAATTGTATAATAGTTGGTTTTGATTAAATCTAAGTTAAAAAAATATAACTCAACTGGCTGACGTGTACCCGGCGTTGCTGGGGGGTTATCCTATACAGTACAGGTACAGCCATCTCGGACTTTTCTGTAGGCTTCTTTAAGATATACAATTCCGTAGTACATTATTTTAATATAACTCAACTAGCTGACGTGTACCCGGCGTTGCTAAGGGGTTATCCTATACAGTACAGGTACAGCCATCTCGGACTTTTCTGTAGGCTTCTTTAAGATATACAATTCCGTAGTACATTATTTTAATATAACTCAACTAGCTGACGTGTACCCGGCGTTGCTGGGGGGTTATCCTATACAGTACAGGTACAGCCATCTCGGACTTTTCTGTAGGCTTCTTTAAGATATACAATTCCGTAGTACATTATTTTAATATAACTCAACTAGCTGACGTGTACCCGGCGTTGCTGGGGGGTTATCCTATACAGTACAGGTACAGCCATCTCGGACTTTTCTGTAGGCTTCTTTAAGATATACAATTCCGTAGTACATTATTTTAATATAACTCAACTAGCTGACGTGTACCCGGCGTTGCTGGGGGGTTATCCTATACAGTACAGGTACAGCCATCTCGGACTTTTCTGTAGGCTTCTTTAAGATATACAATTCCGTAGTACATTATTTTAATATAACTCAACTAGCTGACGTGTACCCGGCGTTGCTGGGGGGTTATCCTATACAGTACAGGTACAGCCATCTCGGACTTTTCTGTAGGCTTCTTTAAGATATACAATTCCGTAGTACATTATTTTAATATAACTCAACTAGCTGACGTGTACCCGGCGTTGCTAAGGGGTTATCCTATACAGTACAGGTACAGCCATCTCGGACTTTTCTGTAGGCTTCTTTAAGATATACAATTCCGTAGTACATTATTTTAATATAACTCAACTAGCTGACGTGTACCCGGCGTTGCTGGGGGGTTATCCTATACAGTACAGGTACAGCCATCTCGGACTTTTCTGTAGGCTTCTTTAAGATATACAATTCCGTAGTACATTATTTTAATATAACTCAACTAGCTGACGTGTACCCGGCGTTGCTGGGGGGTTATCCTATACAGTACAGGTACAGCCATCTCGGACTTTTCTGTAGGCTTCTTTAAGATATACAATTCCGTAGTACATTATTTTAATATAACTCAACTAGCTGACGTGTACCCGGCGTTGCTAAGGGGTTATCCTATACAGTACAGGTACAGCCATCTCGGACTTTTCTGTAGGCTTCTTTAAGATATACAATTCCGTAGTACATTATTTTAATATAACTCAACTAGCTGACGTGTACCCGGCGTTGCTGGGGGGTTATCCTATACAGTACAGGTACAGCCATCTCGGACTTTTCTGTAGGCTTCTTTAAGATATACAATTCCGTAGTACATTATTTTAATATAACTCAACTAGCTGACGTGTACCCGGCGTTGCTGGGGGGTTATCCTATACAGTACAGGTACAGCCATCTCGGACTTTTCTGTAGGCTTCTTTAAGATATACAATTCCGTAGTACATTATTTTAATATAACTCAACTAGCTGACGTGTACCCGGCGTTGCTGGGGGGTTATCCTATACAGTACAGGTACAGCCATCTCGGACTTTTCTGTAGGCTTCTTTAAGATATACAATTCCGTAGTACATTATTTTAATATAACTCAACTAGCTGACGTGTACCCGGCGTTGCTGGGGGGTTATCCTATACAGTACAGGTACAGCCATCTCGGACTTTTCTGTAGGCTTCTTTAAGATATACAATTCCGTAGTACATTATTTTAATATAACTCAACTAGCTGACGTGTACCCGGCGTTGCTGGGGGGTTATCCTATACAGTACAGGTACAGCCATCTCGGACTTTTCTGTAGGCTTCTTTAAGATATACAATTCCGTAGTACATTATTTTAATATAACTCAACTAGCTGACGTGTACCCGGCGTTGCTGGGGGGTTATCCTATACAGTACAGGTACAGCCATCTCGGACTTTTCTGTAGGCTTCTTTAAGATATACAATTCCGTAGTACATTATTTTAATATAACTCAACTAGCTGACGTGTACCCGGCGTTGCTGGGGGGTTATCCTATACAGTACAGGTACAGCCATCTCGGACTTTTCTGTAGGCTTCTTTAAGATATACAATTCCGTAGTACATTATTTTAATATAACTCAACTAGCTGACGTGTACCCGGCGTTGCTGGGGGGTTATCCTATACAGTACAGGTACAGCCATCTCGGACTTTTCTGTAGGCTTCTTTAAGATATACAATTCCGTAGTACATTATTTTGATGTATCTCATAAGGTTTGGCCAACGTTAGGTTATAATTGCGCCCGAAAATATTTTTTTACGACTTTTTTATATTAGATTAGGTTACAAATTGCGTCCGAATATATTTTTTACGAATTACAAAAAACCGACTTTTCTCTACTTTCTATGATTATAATATACAGGTATTATAATATACATGTATATTAGGGTGTCCCAGGACATAAGGAAGAATTTTGTTTTCATGAATTTAAATATGCATACCCTCTTATTTTATTCCATTTGATCCCAATAACTCATATAATAAATATTATTTTGATTTAACACCGGCAACCCGTGCCGACTTGATGCCAAACATATGGTACAGAGTTAATATGGAAGGATTTTCAACATTCATTTTTGTCGGATAAATAAAATTTAAAAATGCACAAATGTTCAATTATGTAGTATTTTATATTTAAAAATGGTTTATTGATTAAATTTTTCTTCATAGTTTGTTTTTTACAGTCAGGATAAATCTTCCGGTGGTCCTGAAAACGAGGAAACAAAAATTATTTTTGTTTCCTCTTCGACCGTGAGATTAAGCCATAAAAATCTTGCATTAACTTAACAGTTATTTCAGCTATATCATTCACTACCTCAGCGGCGACACCTTCTTTCTGACTTCTTGATACGAAGCATTATTTGACCACATCGTAGGGAATTCGTTAAGAAAACTTGCATCTGTTTTCAGACGATCAAACAAATACTTGCTCTTGACTGAAATGAAGTCGTAAATATTTTTCTCTGAAACAAAAGTCACTAAATTATGATATGAACAAAAACCTCAATACAAAACATAAATTAAACTACTCAATAAACTTACCATACAATTTACCATCAAGATCTTCCTTCGATGGGATGTAACGTTTGTCATGGGTTGATAATTTTTTTTTTTGATATTTCGAGCATTTTTATTTTTGTTTTTTGATCCACAGCGTCGTCAAACAGCGATAAAATAGATCCTTCATCGGTCAAATACCATAACTGCTTACTGAACAGAAATAAAGCTGCCATAGAGATGTTTTCATCAATTTTTTCTTAAGCCTTAATCGATTTCAAAAAGCACAAGTCCTGGTAAGGTGCTTTAACTGCTATAATACATTGTAACCATGGCTTGACATAAAAATTGACAAACGTCTAAAAGTGCCGCCTTATCCTTACCGGTAATTTTAAATTGCGCACAAATTAATGATAGTTTCACAGAATAAAGCGCCTTTGTCATCCATCGAGCACCTGGAGGCCGAATCTTAAATTTTCTCGCTGTATCTCCTCCTAAAACTATCACACAGAGCACAAAAAACTCTCAATAGTCATCTCCAAGTATTTTTGTTAAAAGTCAAGCAAATCATCGATTTCGGAAGCGGTTAGGTGCAATGTGAAATTTTCTGTGTGGCACTGAATTTTATCGGGATCAACATTTTTACAGTTATCTTGAAACTTTTTGAAGAGTGGTATGTCAGGGCTTGTAGCCACTTGACTGATTTTTACTTCAAACACAGCTTTTAATACCAACTATGGCTATATTTGGTATATATTGACAGTTAAATTCACTTTCCGGATATTGTCGAACAAAACTTCAAGAACTTGTCCATTAGATGGCAGTTTAGAACCCGATATTTGGTGTTTTATGACTCCTATTAAAAATATACTCTTTTTAGAAGTGCGTAACTAACAACATCTTGCCTGAACGAGTGATTTTCGTTTACTAACAAAATAGCAAGTTACTACAAGCTCATCAACACGTTTGCTCGCTGGCGTCTTAATGTACAAGTACTGACATCTTTCGATGCAAGTCGGCACGGGTTGAAGTTGTCCAAAGAAAACGAAAAAAATTTTATAAGTGTTTTGTCATTATTAAAACAAAATTAGAGGGTATGCGTTCAAAAATAACAACTTTAATTTTTTTGGGACACCCTAATGTATATATATAATGAAATGCCGCATGCAGTTTCTTCGTTCCTTGCCCGTAGCCCGTAATTCTTGGCTCGGTTCGCAAATGTGCACGTACCATTACACTAACACACATAATGCGGACACAATAATATAAAATAGACCAAAAAACACCAGTGAATTTCATAATGGAATGTCTTGGCACGTTGAAATATATAAATTCATTTCAAATAGCCCTGTTCTATTTTCAGTAATTTTCTTCCGTCCGACACGGCTGGGATGCAAAAGGTTAATAATATATTACATTAATCCCAGCGAGAGATTGTACGTGATGTAGAAGGAAGAGTACCAACTGGTTTAAATACATGCTTTAATTTCCCCTTGCAGGGACAACCCTATTTCGGGGCAGCAACTATCCATAGGAGATGACAAGGCCCTGGCGGAGTCCAATATGGACTGGTCTAAGCCGCTGGTGCTCTACTTGCACGCCTTCTTCGAGAGTTCTAGTTCTGACAGTGCCGCCAGTCTGAGACAAGGTTTGCTCTACTATTGTTTATTAATTAAGATGACAAGGCCCTGGCGGAGTCCAATATGGACTGGTCTAAGCCGCTGGTGCTCTACTTGCACGCCTTCTTCGAGAGTTCTAGTTCTGACAGTGCCGCCAGTCTGAGACAAGGTTTGCTCTACTATTGTTTATTAATTAAGGTGACAAGGCCCTGGCGGAGTCCAATAAGGACTGGTCTAAGCCGCTGGTGCTCTACTTGCACGCCTTCTTCGAGAGTTCTAGTTCTGACAGTGCCGCCAGTCTGAGACAAGGTTTACTCTACTATTGTTTATTAATTAAGATGACAAGGCCCTGGCGGAGTCCAATATGGACTGGTCTAAGCCGCTGGTGCTCTACTTGCACGCCTTCTTCGAGAGTTCTAGTTCTGACAGTGCCGCCAGTCTGAGACAAGGTTTGCTCTACTATTGTTTATTAATTAAGATGACAAGGCCCTGGCGGAGTCCAATATGGACTGGTCTAAGCCGCTGGTGCTCTACTTGCACGCCTTCTTCGAGAGTTCTAGTTCTGACAGTGCCGCCAGTCTGAGACAAGGTTTGCTCTACTATTGTTTATTCATTGACGCTGTGACTGAAATGACCACCACACTAAGGAATCTGTTTGCGAGATAGAAAGTGAACTAGGAGCAGAATAAAGTACTGTGCACTCCTCTTCCAAACATAAGTTAACGCTTCTATGGAAGAGTAGTATTCAAATCCCTTTATATGTAAAAACCTAATGTAAGTACAATTTTATATCTAATTACATTATTTATTTAATAAAAAACTAAATAATAAAAATAATTTCAAGTAGGTATTAAAGAATTGTCCAAAATTAAATAATATATATTTTAACAGTATTTTCCGCGGTAGAATTATAACGACCAGATACAACTACTGAGATACAACTGACATCAAATTTGAGTTTTAATGAAAAGAGTAAAATCATTCTTACTAAAAACAATCTCATTTCATATATACTCCTTTTGACCTTTTTGTGTTAAAAATACTTCACTCGACTTGCGAGCTGCAGCTGACGGGCAGAATTATGATATTTGATATAGCCGTAATCATAATATTTAAAAGTATGAACAATTTAAACGGTCGGTGGCTGAGTTGACATTGCTTTTGGGTCCCTCCCAGGCGTAGTGTGTGCACTTTGCCCCTGGACACCCTGTATATTATTTTCAATTAATAAATTGTGAAACACTTAATAATAAAATTTACTTGCACACGCCTGGATTTGAACTCGTGACCTTCGGATTGCTAGTCGAGAGCCTTACCCCTCGACCACGGAGGTTGTCGAGATAAAATATAGACAGCTCTAAGAAAACCATGCAGTTCATTTATAAAAAGTCAATAAACTTTTTTTGTTGACAACATACTCGACTCCTGTTTAATAGGTATGCGTTTTTAGCTTTAAAAATTAAGTTATTTTTCTCTAGAGTACAGGTTTAAAAAATATATAAATATTAAGGCCCTGCAAACCCAAACGGATTTATACTTTTTGTAAACGCCCACCGCCAATAGCTTCAATAGCAGCTATTGGCGGTGGGCTTCAACAGAGGTTCCATGGTCAAAGATAAGAGATGAGAAATTATTATATACTGTATTCTAAATTTGTAGAATCTATTAAATTATTCAAAACTAAAAATACCAATTAGAAACAGATAGTCTTCATGAGTCGTGTAATTAAATAAAGCCACCATGCATTTAACTGCCATATGTGTAGGAAGGGTCGAGTCCACTGACGATTATTTGACTTAAGCTAATAACATTTCCACTCGGTGAACGATTGCTAGCGATATTATTCTCTTCACGACATCGACGCACGGTCGATGCAAAATGCCGAAACCTGTAGATATTACTGTTTAGTAAATTAAATCATTTAAAACATATACATTATACGGGGTGCAAGGGGGTAAAGTACGTTTACTTCGGGGGAATCATTACACTACAAGTAAAAAAGATAAATAACTTTTTTTAATGTAGTTTTAAAGTAAAAAAAATTGAATTGTTTGTACGAATTTCGAAAAAAGGTATTTATTATTTTTACATCTACCATCGTGTAAAGTCACCTCCCGAAGTTAGTAGGGGAGGGGGGGGGCATAGTGGGGCCACGGGGCATAGTGGGGTGAGCCTCATGCAGCTCGAAACGAACGCTGTGCAAACTGTCAAAGGGCTCGCTTTGATTGGTCGTCGGTCGACGCGTGACCTCCATACGCGAGCCACGTCATTTTGGTACGCGTCTGTGTGATGTAATCAAAAATCAAAACCAGTGTTTTTCTTAAAAAAAATTGTGAAATTGAACAGCAATTCTTTCTAAAACGTACTTGTGTACTGTGGTGTGTTTTAGTTTATTATTAATCAGTTCCCTTCCGGATTTCTTAATCAACAAGCACAAGGTCATTGAATCAAAGGTAAGATGTCATAAGTTTGTGTTTAGTTTTGAACGAGCCGGTGGGGCATAGTGGGGTATGGCGCCTGGGGCAAAGTGGGGCACCCCACTATGCCCCTTTTTTGATTTTAGAAAAGTGCCCCACTTTGCCCCGTTTTAAAGACTTCTAAGTTGTAATACATTTATTTTTTACGTTTTTAGCCAACATGGTGCGCACATACAAGAGGAAGACTGAACAGCATTCATGGTCTGTGACTATAAGCTGGACTATTCGGAAAAGCTTTTGAATCTGCAGCAACAATGACGACTGCTATTAATGCATTCAGAGCTACAGGTATATGGCCTGTAAACAAGGATGTTTTTACTGACGCAGATTTTGCACCCGCGGACACTACAGACAATCCTGAGCCTGCTGAGGTGCCTTTAGTTAACGAAGCCATTTCGCAGAGAGACAACACTTCGATGAGACAAGAAACCCCAGAAGGTGACCCTGGTGCCAAGACGCCACCCAGACAACCACTCCTAGAAATATTGACCAGTAACAAGACACCACCATCGCAAATACCACAACAGAAAAGGAATATTCAAACCCCACCTGTGCAACCTTCTCCAAAAACTGGTTGTTCTTGGATGATCGATAGGCCCTCGAGTTTTGCAACAACTCCAGAACAAATAATGCCAGTGCCTAAGGAGAACAGAACATGCAAAAGACTTAGTAAACAACGAGGAAAAACAGCAATCATCACAGAATCACCGTACAAAAACGAGCTTCTCTTCGTAAAAAAGGCCGCAGAACTAAAAGAACAGAAAAAGAGGGTAGCTAAAGATTTAAAATTGAAATCCATCAAACCGAAAAAGAGAAAGGTTGTCAAAAAGAAAGGCATCAAAAGCTCTGCAGAAGAATATGCTGGTGCTGAAGATACTGAATGCATCTATTGTGGTTACTTGTGGTCAGAGTCAACCGAGGGATGGATACGTTGCCTAAAATGTGCAAAATGGGCACACTACTCTTGTGCTGGAGAGGATGAAAAAGATGAAGAGTCTACTCATGTATGTGCATTGTTCATTTTGTTATCTTGATTGAAGTTTTAAAGGAGATGTTTATAAATAACCGTAATTCATTACTTAATTGTACCATAGTTCTGTATTTCCTATTTTTAATGTTTAAGTTTTATAAAAGATTAATGAAACGTGCTAAAGGTTTTTACGTGATCTCTGATTTCTTTAACCAACAAAAATAATAATGAAGAGAAGTTTTTGTACTGAATTTGTTATGCTAAAGTGTTGTTATTTTTATTTTTTTAAACTTTCGTTATGTTGCTAAGAAATAAAATTATTTCGTTTTGAAGTTGTGTTTCGTTCCTTATTATGACCACCCCACATTGCCCCATAGAAGACCCCACTTTACCCCTATGCACGGGGCATAGCGGGTCAAATGCCTATTTTCATTTAAGTGTTTACATCTCTTAGATTAATTACGTTATCAACATAAATGTATCCATAGGCATTCGCAATGAATTAAGCTATGATTCTAAGTTAAAATTTTTAATTTAATCACATCCTTTTAGTTTTTAGGGATGTTTAAACGTTAAGTACCCTACTATGCCCCCCCCCTCCCCTACACTTAACCCCCGGACACCCTGTATTAAAGTGTAACTTAGTTTTTTATACGTATTAATTTCATAATTAATATACACGGTGTCCGGAAACTCGTAGTACAAGCGGGAAACTGGAGAATCTACACCACATGGGGAACCCAAATAAACATAAAGTTTTTTGATTTGAGCATTATCACAAAAAAAAAAAAAAAAACATAATATTTTTCGGGTATTTCAGGGTTAAAATTTTTTCGTCATTCGATCTGAGACGCCGACGCAACGGATAGGAATTATTATTAGCATAGGTAGGTACTCACAATTTGTAGCGATGTTCCGATCTCCAATTCAAAACACAAACACATCAAATTATTTAAAATGTTCACCGTTAACTTCCAAGCACAGTTGGGTCCGTCTGATGATTGATTATTTCACTATTTGAATCATGTCGGAGTTAATTTTTACCTCGTCGAAAGCATCGATGATAACTCTCAAAATCAAAACATTGAAAACGTACAACTGTTTTCAAACATGTCGAACGCATTGATGATAAATCAAGTATCACTATCAAAACAATAATAACTCGTATTAAAACACACAAATTTCGACCACAATTCGCTTTTATGTTTAAATTAACGAGAAAACTTCTTAAAGCAAAATGCAATGTAAACAATGTATAAACAATCACATAAATACGGCCACCTGCGGCGACCCATACCAAAACTGACCTACTTACGATTTAACAGAAATGGGACATCTGCTTATCGTGCGTCTCTTTCCTTCATATGTTAGTTGAACCCAGCATACTAGAGAAAGCTATATTTTGCGAATATGTCAGAGATAGGTATGAATATTAGAACAATAGATGTTTTAACCCTGCAGAGCAGAAATATTTGATGACTACACCGGATTAAATGAAGGGTGATTCCAAAATAATGCTTTAAATCCGGGTTTCTTTATTTGTTTTACTTTTAAATAGTTTTAATTAGTTGGGTACTTTGATCTTCAGTAATAATTTATAAGAATTTGATCAAAAAAAAAAAACTACAAAATCGACACAAATGTGATGTAGATTCACCAGTTTCCCGCTTGTACTACGAGTTTCCGGACACCGTGTATATGCTTTTATAAAATGATATTAAAAACATTTATCGAATTAAAATAAAATGTTCCTACATGAGAAGGTTTTTCTTATAAGATTATCTATACAGTATGTCCGGGGGTAAAGTGCACTAACTTCGGGATGTGAACTACATGATGGTAGAAGTAAAAAAGATAAATTATTTTTTTTGGAAATTCCATTGTTTTTTCCCATAAAACAATATTTTTCCTTTACCTGAAATCTACTTTAATACGTTGGAATTTGGAAAAAGTTACATAATCTTTTTCACTTGTATAATTATGCAGAATCACCTGAATCCTGTGTGGAGTTACGTAAAAAACATCAACATCATTCAATGGCCAATACAAAACGAACTTACTCGGTTTTTTCCAGTAACCAATGCATTAAATATATCTTCAAATGGATGCATTCTAAAATAAATAAAGTATATGTAACTATATAATAATAAAAAAACATAATTTTTACTGGAATAAGTTAAATACATTTCTTATACAGAGTAGTCCCTTTGCGATAATTTCTAATACTGAGGTTTGTTTGTCGATTTTTACGGAGTTGTTCTTAAGGCGTCTTAACCAGCGGGCGAGAATTCAAATTTCGTCAAAAAACGGTCTCGCGATCGGACGTTTTTTTAGAACGAGATAGAAATACAGAATTCATTCCACTGCAAGAGCCGTACACCCCGCGCGGCTGACGAAGCCTACAGCATGGTTTCGATGAAATAACAATTATTGTTGTTGAATTCTCGGTTGTAGCCATAGACATATGAATATTATGTCTGTGGTTGTAGCATTCTTCCTAATAAGTAGTTACATACATATTTGTAAATTATACGTCAGAGTGCGTAAACATAAATAAATACAAATGCAGTGCGTTGACATAGTAGATAAAAAATAGATAGGTATATTAATAATGGTTCCATGATAACTCAACACAGTGACAATTCAACACACCTTTAAAGTCATTAGAAACGATGAAAAAAAAATTAAACCTAACCTACTTAACCCAGTTAATAAAGTTTTTGTTTCATCACTTTCCTTGACTTTATATAACTTTTTAAAGATGTGATGAATTATCATTTTGATGATTTATCCGGTCACCATGAATATACATTTTTTTTATTTTTTTTTTCAAATATTGTTTTTTTTAAATTATTTTACATAGGTTTTACAAAACTGAGTAAAAATCTCTCGTTTTAAATATTTATTCGTTTGTACAATAGGTATTACCAGTAAGTTTTATTTCTAATACTTATCTTTAAAGTATTACTTGATTTGATACGTATGATCTTGAAAATAGGGTTTATTCTTTACAACTGAAGTAGTATATGTATAAAAACTAGATTTTATTTCCAACTATTTTCTACGGTACCTACCTACATATGTAATTATGCGATTGCATAATGTTGTATCGCTTTCATGTATTTGTTTTCATGGTTAACGGAGGTAGAAAGACCTGACTATTGTTTAATTTTCGAAATTTTAATAAATTCACGAGGTGAATTTCAATTGAAAAATCATAGGTATGTCAAAAATAACCTCGTTTTTTTCCTAAAACAAGAGGCTCAATTCATAACATGACAATATGAAACTGACAAAAAGTAAAAGTAAATATTAAATATGTTGAATTATACCAATGTAATAGTGAATTGGACAATAGAATAGAAATTATGAACAAAAACATGATTTGAATCGCACATCACGAATCAAAATTCATTTGGTTCGTGGCACTTTTGACCACTAATCAACAGTTTCATGTACTTTGACATAAGTTTTAACATTTATACATGGAACATCGATGACAAACATAAACTCCTGATAGTCCATAGTTGATTCTTTTCCCTGGAATTTAAACAAAACAAAATTATCGCTAAATGTTATAAAAAATATATGCGTATTCTGACTGATTCGTTCGAACGACCCTAAGTACGTACAATGTACACGGATTATTAAATATCACTAACCTTTGTTTTTTTCTGAAATATATATATCCCATGTACGTTTTTGATGTCGTAATTTGTGTGTTCTAATAAAACTTTTTTCCAAGTGTATTTTCGTCTCCATTTTTAAGCGAGGAATTTCTTTAAAATGTTATTAAATAGACCGGCGCGGACGAAACGTCCGTTCGCCGCCCGGTCGCGGCGGACTGCGGAGACTGACAAAATTTGGTCTTGCGCCGAGTTACTAAAAATGCACAAACGCGAATCGAAATTAATTACTATTATATACTTTAGGAATATATTTTTTGGTAATAAATAATTTTTAAAGTTTCAATAATGTCTTGGTAAATTATTTTTGTAAAAAATCTGAACTATACCAATTTGTAAGACCATAAATAAATAGTCAAGTTGAGGGGTTTTCGTCACAAAACGCGTGCTCGGATTTATTTATTAGCAATTTTATTTGAAGTAAAAACAAAATTCTTATACATACGATCCGTAGATAATTTATCGATTGTTCATACTATATAATTATATGAATGGAAATATTTGTTGTATAATACAAATACACCTTTGAAAATATAACAAATGCTAATCGACCAACGGTAACCCTTTATTATGATAAGAAAATAATATTATTTTTCAATATGTAACGTCTTGCTTCAGTAGATAAAATAACGTTCTTTCGAAATCAATTTGTGGTTTTTTGTAGAAAAGTGTCCATACGAATAAAATTGGCCTAAAAAATGACAAATTTCAGGTCGAGTCTACCTATTTCGCCTTATGAATACTTTTTAATTCTGGGGTTTGTTTTTTGATTTTTTTGCTTAACTGTTTTTTTTTTAAATTTAAGTTAAATTGAATTTTATAAAGATATATGTAAATTTTATAAAAGTATACGTGAGAGTTACATTTTAATTAAATATATTATTAATATAAAAAAGAACTGCGTAATTCATTGAATCAATAATCTCCCCACAGTTTTAGAATTATCAGCTACCCGGTGCGTTGTTGCGAAAAAAGACTGTGCGAAAGCCCCTTTTACACGATTTCATGTCGTAAAATAAACTTATCGAAAGATTGGAGACATCTAATAATTTCAGGATGCCATTCCATATCATGGTACTGGCAATTGGGTATCGAAATTATGAAATCGGACACCGAAATATGTTTGCAAGGTAAAACTTTCGTTTTACAATTTAGTATTTGAGTAAAAAACGTGTAGTAACATAATATAAAATATATATATAATATATTAATATTAATGTAATAATAAATATACGGGGATAATATAAAACGGGCTTGCACGCCCTCCGTAGCAAAAAGTTACCGTCCAGATTGCAACATGTGTGACTTTTGGAGATTTAATATATTTTTTGTTATTTATTTCCCATTTTTGAAAAACAATATTATTTAACCGATAAAATGCTATTTACGCGTACAATAAAATATTTGCAATAAATCACATAATTTTAGGTGCCGAAAGCAAGTCCAGCAAATGCAACAACAATAAACGCATACTAATAATCTCAATCACACTCCCGGGGCACAATACAAATATTTCGAAGCTCATATAATAATTTTAGATTTGTAAAAAAATATATATCGTTTTTTTTTTAAATACAATACTTTGTTTATATTGTTTTAATTACTTATTAATTCATTTATTAATTACCTTTACGTTCATAACACGATTCAATCAATCAAATTACAAATGGGCTCATATAATAAAATAAAATTAAAACTTATGATTACTGTCGGGTTTATCTAAAAGTGTTTGATTTGTGATTTGAATGCTATATAATTTTTGCACTTTTGATTTTACCCGGAAATTTTGATTTTACTCCAGCTTTGCGTGTCTTACTGATAAGGGAGAACGTTGTTTGTTAATCTGGCTGTTTCCTCAATAGAAGTGAAACCAAGTCAATTACTAATGTTCATGTTTCAGCTTACAGTTTGCGAGCGGACCACAACATAATCCTGGTGAACTCCATGCGACTGCTGGCAGGTCCGTGGTACCCGCAGGCGGTGCGCAACACGTACGTGGTGGGAATTTACGTGGCACAATTCGTTAGTTACCTCTACAGCAAGTAAGATATCTAACTTTTAGTACATTCAATATTATGACTTGGAATAAACTAAATCAGGAGCAAGCCAGCAGTCATCCTAAAATAATTTATGAGACACACAGACCAAAGAAATAATAGGCTTGAACTAAAACAAATTCTGAAGTGGAAACACGACCTGCCATAGCCGTCCCAAGCCAAGGTGTGAGCTACCATGCTCAGTCAGAATGACACTGGGGAACAGGGTCTCGGAGTATTTAGACTTTACCCCAACACTTGGGGTTCCAGGAAAATTCAAACAAAAGAAAACTAACATGGATGAGAGGCCTTTGGGGAACCCAGGGGAATTAGAAAGGAGAGCTGAGACCAAATAAGCTGATGACCAAGGTAGCAGAACGGTAAGCCCCTTGGCTTTGAATCCAAGAGAGGCAGGTTAGAGAGGAAAAATAAAATTTGATTTAATTTGTACAGGTCTCACTGAAAGTCAAAAGTGGTGATGAAATTTAATTGTTCAGGGGTCTGCAGCCCAGACAGCTGCACGTAGTGGGGCTGAGCCTCGGGGCGCAGGCGGCCGGCGTGGTGGGGGGAGCCTTGGGTACCCACCGTCCCGCGCGCATCACCGGCCTCGACCCCGCACTGCCCCTCTTCTCCTCCCTGCCCCTCAGTCATCGCCTCGACAGGGAAGACGCTGACTTTGTGGACATCATACACACCGATGCCGGGATCTTTGGTAATTTATTTCATATTGTCAATAGTGTATAACAAGGGTTCCTAACCGGCCCTAACAGATAATTTCATTGGCCTGTCTTGGGCCTGCGAGCTAAGTCTTATGAAAGTTCTAGAGTCATCAATCAATTCTTTCACATCAGTGCAGATTACATTTCTACTTTTCTGCTCAGTAGATATCAATAGTTACATTTATTAATAAAAAAACAATGTTAATCGAAGCCAAGTAAGTAGTACGACCTTAATCAGTCATTTAAAGTAATAAATAAAGTTAAGGCGGCTTAACCCGCGGACGAGAATTCAAATTTCGTTAAAAGACGGTCTCGCGATCGGACGTTTTTTTAGACCGAGACGGATATACCGAATTCATTCCGCTGCGAGCTGTACACTCGCGCGGGTGACGAAAACTACAACATGGTTCCGGTGAAATAACAATTATTGTTGAATTATTGGTTGTAGCTTTCTTCCTAATAAGTAGTTACACACATATTTGTAAATTATACGTCGGAGCGCGTAAACATAAATAAATACAAATGCAGTTTGGTGACATGGTAGATATAAAATATGTAGGTATATGAATATACATTTAAAAAAATTTCAAATATTTGTTTATTTTTTATATTTTACATGAGTTTTCCAAAGGTGAGTAAAAATCTTTTGTTTTACTTATTTATTCGTTTGTCCGAAAGGTATTACCGGTAAGTTTTATTTCTAATACTTATCTTTAAAGTATTAATTGATTTGATACGTATGACATTTAAAAGAGGGTTTATTCCTTACAACTGAAGTAGTATATATATTAAAACTAGGTTTTATTTCCAACTATTTTCTACGGTACCTACCTACATATGTAGTTATGGGATTGCATAATATTGTATCGCTTTATAATGTAATAGTGAATTGGACAATAAAATAAGAATTATGAACAATGAAATGATTTGAATCGCACATCACGAATCAAAATTCATTTGGTTCGTGGCACTTTTGACCAGCAATCACAAACAGTTTCACGTACTTTGGCATAAGTTTTAATATTTATACATGAAACATCGATGATAGACATAAACTCCTGATAGTCCATAGTTGATTCTTTTCCCTGGAAATTAAACAACACAAAATTATCGCCAAATGTTATAAAAAATATTTGCTTATTCTGACTGATTCTTTCGAACGACCCTGTAGCATATAAGTACGTACAATGTACACGGATAATTAAATATCACTAACCCCTTGTTTTTTTTGAAAATATAACTCCCACGTACGTTTTTGATTTCGTAATTTGTGTTTTCTAATAAAATTTTTGTTCCAAGGATATTTTCCTCCCCATTTTTAAGCGAGGAATTTCTCAAAAATGTTATTAACTAGACCGGCGTGGACTACACGTCCGCTTGCCGCCCGGTCGCGGCGGAGAATGACAAAATTTTGTCTTCTGCCGAGTTAATAAAAATGCACAAACGCGAATCGAAATTAATTACTATTATATACTTTAAGAATATATTTTTTATTCATAAATTATTTCTGATGTTTCAATAATTTCTTGGTAAATTATTTTTGTAAAAAAATCTGAACTATACCAATTTGTAAGACCATAAATAAATAGTCAAATTGAGGGATTTTCGTCACAAAACGCGTGTTCGGATTTATTTATTAGTAATTTTATTTGAAATAAAAACAAAATTCTTATACTGTATTATTATATGATTTGAAATATTTGTTGTATAATACAAATTCACCCCTGAAAATGGTAACACTTTATTATGATATGAAATAAATATTATTTTAAAAAATTTAACATCTTACTTTACTAGATAAAATAACGATTTTTCGAAATCAATATGTGTTTTTTTCTAGAAAAGTGTCCATACGTCTAATACTGGCTTCAAAAATGCCAAATTTCAGGTCAAGTCTAACTATTTCGCCTTAATACTTGGTATTACTTTTGGCTGCTCTAAGAGCTTCTTCGTTTTCTATAATGAAATTATAAAATTGTTTGCATTTCATGTTGAAGTTCGACTTTATTTGTAGTTCTGCTTTTACAGTATCAATATTTAACTTATTTCGGTTTTTGGTCCATGTATTCGTACACAAGGAAAAAACCCTTTCGGCTTGGGCATTAGAAACGGGGATGGAAAATACGTATTGTATTATTTTTAGCAGATTCTTGTTTTCATCCGTAGATTTGAGAATCTGAATCCAAATTTCAAAAACATTTTCACACTTCTTATCGTCTATAATTTTCGTCAGCAGAGGCTTTAATATACAGAACTTTTCATACAATGCATCAAGGTTAATATTAGGTATCTGTAGTTTTGATACCATGATGCACAAATCCTGGAACTTAATTTCTTTCTTCAGTGTCAGCGGCTGCAAACAATGGAAATTACTATTTTCTGAGAAATCGAATCGCGATTCTATATATGTCAGTACATTTTGATACCACTCCAAAAATATATAGGAGGGGAGTTTACAGGACGATTAAGGGCGCGGCTGATTTGACAGATGTTCCGGGGCAGAATTAAGGAGAGTGAAAGATTTGGATTCAATTAAGGCATGTCACCGCTTACTCACGTCTATCGCCGCTCGAGAGCTAGGCAATACCATGGATATCTCTGATCCTTTCCCCTGGAAGCCGAGAACACAATTTCTACCTACTTCATATTTAAGGCGAGCAGGAGGTAAAGAATGGTTGAGCGAATGGCCGTGACATTATACTCAAAGTACCGTCTTCCATCGCGGAACCATTCGTTATGTCGGGGAGATGCCTTCACTCAAATTAAATATTGCTATGACTGCGGACGAATGATTGGTGTATGCTCTGAATTGCACATATGATATACATATGTAATTACCTCTACTGGGACGAAAAGCCATAGACTATCGGAGAGTATTGTGACTAGAGGTGAAGGAGAGGAAAACTGAAGCCGAATCTAACTTATTTTCACGAACGAAATCCAGAGGGGTGTTCACGGGTTTCCCGAACTCCTGACATTGCCGACTGCAAACCGCTTTGGTATATGTTTATGTTTGAAGTTAGTGGAGCGGACTCCAAACTTTCTGCACGTTGGCAGAGCTCATCTCACCAATGATTTTGGGGGAGGTTGACGCGATCTAAACCTTGTGCCACCTACGTACCTCAAATAGTTGCTGACATCAGGCTAGCATCGAACCGGAGCAGCTACTTGAACCTAACGGTATAAGATAAATCATCATCAATCATCATAATTACCAGCAACTCACCTTAATCTATGTGCGACGCGCTGGTAGAGATTACTCCCAGTACCGCATAATGGAAAAGGAGCATATATTAAAAGGGAGGGGGGACATTACAAGACACAACATCACTCCTCCTTGGTTCCTTGAAGACCCCATGGTGGAAGAGTCCACTCCCCCTTGGTTCCCTGTAGTACTGTACTATTAACTGGCCGCTACTGGTTCTAACCCCTATTCAGAATACAGTTACTTCAAACGGCCTTAACTTTGTTTAGTGAACATATTTGAATTGCCAGGAGCTTTCACACCTTCCTCTTCATGGATTGTTTGTTATAACATATTAATTTATCCACCAGGTATTTCAGCGGCCATGGGACATGCAGACTTTTATGTCAATATGGGAATCAGTCCTCAACCCGGATGTGAGCTGAAGACACTTAAACCCAGAATGATGATCGTAGAGAAAAGTAAGTAACAAAAACAATATATGCAATTTGTGTTTTTAGTTTAGATAGAACTTACTCATTTTTAAAAGGTTTGTTAAAAAACAAAATTGCCAAATATGCAGTGAGACCAATCCAGAAGAGGCGACATTCATTAAATCCACAACATGCTGGCATACACATCTGCCCTGATAATGGACGCTGTAACGCTGTCTAAAAAGATAGCTAAAGAAGGAGGTAGCGAAACACAGAATAAATATGCCCTATACTCAAATAATATACATACTGGAATCACTGGTTTTTCACAATAAACAATAAATAAAATAAAAACCCCAAAAATAAATCACAATATCACTTTTGGATGTGAAAATCTCAAATCATATCATTTGTGTTATTGGTGACATTCAGTCGGGACGCCCCTTGCCAAAACCAAGAGACGCCTCGGTAGGCGAACACTGTAATGGATAGTATTCTGATGATTTGTGTTATTGGTGACATTCAGTCGGGACGCCCCTTGCCAAAACCAAGAGACGCCTCGGTAGGCGAACACTGTAATGGATAGTATTCTGATGATTTGTGTTATTGGTGACATTCAGTCGGGACGCCCCTTGCCAAAACCAAGAGACGCCTCGGTAGGCGAACACTGTAATGGATAGTATTCTGATGATTTGTGTTATTGGTGACATTCAGTCGGGACGCCCCTTGCCAAAACCAAGAGACGCCTCGGTAGGCGAACACTGTAATGGATAGTATTCTGATGATTTGTGTTATTGGTGACATTCAGTCGGGACGCCCCTTGCCAAAACCAAGAGACGCCTCGGTAGGCGAACACTGTAATGGATAGTATTCTGATGATTTGTGTTATTGGTGACATTCAGTCGGGACGCCCCTTGCCAAAACCAAGACGCGCTTGTTGGTGAACACTGTAATGGATAGTATTCTGATGATTTGTATATTTGTGTAGTGCCGATTTTATGAATAATAATCTCAAGGGCGATGTGTTAGGACTGTTAGGTGTTGGGTATTTATCAGCGCCTTGACATTTCGGCCCTGCATACGGTCAGCGGTGTTCGATAGTGTCCCAAAAATTGGAAGTTCGTTAAGAACAGCCGTACGGGCCATGTCCAATTTTTTTTCCAATGTTATTGCCATAAATTGATCTTTCTATGTTTCGTGTTAGTTTTTTCACCTTATAGTTCTATAGTCTTAAAAAACACATTTACATCAATTATTTGTATGTATAGGAGAAGGTGGATTGCACAGGCAGTAACAAGTACCGCCACCCTGGGAACCATTTATTGGATAACCAACACCTCTGCTATAGGTCAACCTCAAGTGGTTATCTACGTTTGGTGACTTAGCAGGGGTGCCTGGGTTTATTGGATGAGGTTTATACGGGTCTTGGCGGCGGATGCATCTGTCCACCAGCAGGACTCTCTCGATCCCTCCCTGTATGATCCCTCTGTAGGTCATAGCCATAAAAAATTGATGTCCCCATTATAAGGTGTTTATTGTACTTAAGTCTTGCCATTAGGCAAGACTTAAGTACAATAAACACTTAAATAAATAATTATGGTTATTAAACCAAACTAACTGCAGGTATAAATAGAATCCCGGTATACCAAAGATTTCATTGGTATTTCGGCTTCGGAAATGATCTGATTGCTGGAAGTGCTAAATTACTATTATCAGAGCCCTTATTAGTCACCGTGTTTTCCGTTGCTAATTTGTTGGAATTTTTTATTTGTGAGTGTTGTTTTACAATGGAATTTCAAGTTGAAGGTATGTTATTATTTTTAAAATTTATAAATATATAAGCTTTTGAATTGTACGCATGCTACGCGTGTATAAATTTCTTGGTTAAATTTAAATTTGTATTTCCATAAACTTTTAACGATTCCGCAAGTGTTATTTAATGAAAAATGTTCCTTAGAATTACCAGTTTATGAGGCATAATTTTTTGCCACGTATTCATGCTAACTTCTTAATTATGTGTTTGTATACCGTCGTTGAAGTTACGGTCTACGAAAACACATGGGTATGATTGGTAATTGGTTTATGTATGCGTCACCTACGCCGGTTTACGACGTTCTTCGTAAAAATCATATGTACATATAGTTTGGTGATAACTTTTAAAATTTTATTTTAGGTCCCTTTTACAAGAAGTGCTTCTTTACGCGGGTGCACTTGTTTGACATTTGGTTAACCAATGCTGGAAGTGACTGGAACCGCCCGATATCGAAAATATCAACATTGGCTTTTTGTAAAAACTAGGCCCAGCTCGAGCTCGTACGGACGTCATCGACTTTCGTTCTCTTCCTTCTCATGCGTCTTGCTTGAAAACGATAAAGACAGAAGATACTAGAACGACGATGTCACATACGATCTCTCGCTGTGACTGGTAAAGTCTGATGGGTTAATGTGTTATTTGTGTACCGTGTTTATACTGGACTTAACTACATATTTCATATTTTGTAACCTACTTTAATTTGACTAATAAATGTTAAGTTGCAATAGAAAGTTATAAACTGACAAAAATCTATGGAAATAACACGCCTGTCTATAAAAGGTTGTCCCTTAATTCTAGATGAATAAACAATTAGAATTTAACACAAAATCTCTTAATTGTATCAATTATATATTCATTACCAAATTAAACATCTCTATTACCATAAATTCCTGTGCAATTGCAATAAACACTCCATGGTACTTGAAAATTGTTTAAGTAATTGGTAATTAGTTTACGTACTGAATGATTCCAAAAATATCAATAAACCATTACTTGAGCAATTAAGACAATAAGTATCACCTACTGGATTGGCAAATATCACATGATTAATATAAATGAATACCTGGAAAATAACATTAAGAAACAAATGTAAATTATTAAGGGAATGTTTGTTATTCCCAATAGTAATTAGTAAAATAAATAGAAATTTTAACAAGTCATTGAAAACGGACAATAATGCTAGTACCAAACAATTTTAAATTTAAGGTGGAAAAACCCTTTGGAAAAACAGCTATCTAGCAGTTTAACGGGACTTTATTGTGTTTATGTAATACATATAAATTAAAATTCCTAAAATATACAAATAATTATATTATTAGCATTCACCAAACATCCAAAATATAATAATACTCTTTGTAAAATCAACCACAATCAATTTAACCCACATTTTATAGTTTTAAATAATAAATAAAGCTGTATATATATGTATATAGTTAACAAACTAATTGTTTTTATAACGTATTTATCAACAAAACGCATTTTAAATACATGAACATGCTATAACCGTAACACAAGGACTTTTCAAAACATTGAGTCAATTAAATTACTCTACTGCTCTCTTGTGAGATCGCACCTAGAATATGCATCTCCTGTATGGTCTCCGATTTATACCTGTAACTTACACCGCTTGGAGAAAGTACAAAGAAAATTTCTTCGATATGTTCAATTCAAATTGAGACAGCCTGTAATTGATATCTGCTATAATACATTAATGTCTGGTCTAAATCTACCACTTCTTTCTACCCGGCGAACTATTAATTTATTTATTTGTTAAGACATACACAGTACAATTAGATATTTTTAGTTATTACATAGTTGTAGTACCTATTACGTATGTCCATAAAATATCATTACGTAATTTCGCCTGAGATTGTTATAAAAGGAAGGAAGTGTGTGGATAAAAATAAAAATAATAAATAATAAATGAATTGAAAACAAGAATTATAATAAGCTCACGAATTGTAATTAACTGTTAATAAATAGGATTTTTGAAAAATGATATGAAAATATTTTTGAAATATGTCATGCTAAGAAATTTAATAAGTTAGTTTTGTATGTTAGAAAGGAATCATGAAAGATGTCTAAATGTAGTAATTTTTCGTAATGGGTGTATGTTGTGATTGCGCGAGTAATAACTGAATTGTTTGCTGCATTGGTATTGTTGGCTTCAATATGAAATAGTGTAGTGTGCCTGGTACGCCTCGTTGGAACATTTAAACCAATTACGGATAGCAATTCGGGACTATCTATTTTATTATTTAGCAGATTATGTAGAAACAACAGGTCTGACAATGTGCGTCTTTTTTGTAAAGTTAACATATTATTTGTAGTATTGTTGTATTTCTTGAGTAAATGTTTCGAAAATTTATTCTGTATACTTTCTACTAAATCTATGTATACCTTATATTGAGGATTCCATATTGTGGAAGCATACTCCAGTGGACTTCTGACCAATGAACAAAACAACATTTTCAGAGTTTTAGCACTTTTGAAAACTTTGCATATTCTTAATAAGAAACCTAGCATTCTGTAGGATTTTGAAATAATGTGTTCAATGTGCTTGTCAAAAATTAATTTGCTATCTAAGTAAACACCTAGATCTTTACACGTAGACATAGGTTGTAAAGGTTTGTTATTCAAGTTGTATGGATAGATGATTTTGTTTTTATTTCTAGTAAATGTAATCGAGTGACACTTAGATATGTTTAAGGACAATAAATTTGATTCACAGTATATGCACAAATTATCAAGATCGCTTTGCAATTCCATACAATCGGATAAACACTGTATAGCTTTATAAATTTTCATGTCATCCGCGTATAAAACAAAGTAACTATTTTTAAAGCAAACGTAAATGTCATTTATATAAATATTAAATAAGAGTGGTCCAAGATGCGACCCCTGGGGCACACCTGAGACGATTTCCGTTAAGCAAGATGCAAAACCATTGACAACCGTGATTTGGTGCCGATTATTGACGTATGATGCGATCCATCTATAGAGGTCACCGTGAATTCCTAGACCTAATAACTTTTGTAAAAGAATATAATGATTAACACGGTCAAATGCTTTAGAATAATCCGTATAAATGGCATCTACCTGGCATCGCATATCCATTTGAGCATGAAGAAAATTTGTAAAAAATGCAAGATTTGAGGTTGTGGAGCGATTTTTGATGAAGCCGTGTTGATTATTTAAGAGTGAGGGTGAGATAGTAGAATATAATTGATCGTAAACAATTTTTTCCAATACTTTACTTAGTATTGGTAATTTGGATATAGGTCGATAGTTCGAGACATCATTTTTACTGCCATTTTTATATATTGGGGTAATCAAGGCTGTTTTCCACTTGTCGGGAAATGTTCCTTCAGATAATGATAGTTTGAAAATAGCAAAAATGGGGGGTGTCAATTGTTTACTACAATAATTTATGAAGATCCCTGGAAGTTGATCATCCCCTGGTCCCTTTTTGATATCAATGGACTTAAGGTATTTGAATGTGATGTCTTCATTGATCTCGATTGAGTTGATTATGCTATTTGAATTAGAGCAAAGACTGGCATTGCTTGTATGTGCAGGTTGAGCATTCGAAAATACAGATCCAAAATACTCAGAAAATAAGTTGGCTACTCCTCTACTGTCATTAGCAGTTTTTTCACCGTAAATCATATGATCAGGGATGGCAGGAGATTTTCTTTGAGAATTGACGTAGGACCATATTTTTTTAACATTATGCTGTATACCGGATTCTATCGTAGAAATGTAGGTTTTGTAAGCTGCTGAAGCGACTGTTTTTTGCCTTTTGCGAAGCAATGAAAATGAAAGATAATCAAGGGGGTTCCGATGGCGCTTCCATTTTCTAAAGAATTTTAATTTTTCGTTTGTTATTTTTATTAAGGCTGCCGTGTACCATAGTGGGTATTTTCCAGATTTCACAACTTTCTTAGGAATAAACGCTTCGATAATCTGTTCAATTATAACATAAAACGAATTTAACATGAATTGAACGAATTTAACATTTAATGACATTCTTATACTTTTTAAATTACTGAACAATCTCATAGACTGCCCTCAAATGTTAAGTGTTATAAATTTTCTTATCCCTGTTAAATCAACTCGACTCCACCACCTTTTCCACAGTGACAATCATAGCACTAACTATTTGTATCATTCACCGTTGGCGCCTTTTCACCGCACTGCCAACACGTATACAGACCTTTTTGATATTTTCAAAACCTCACCGTCTTGCATCAAGGCAAAAATACTTGGTTGTGAATGTAACTGATATGTTTGTGAAATGTTAAATGTCTGTTTGTACTGCATCATACTGACATGTTCTTCTTTATGTGTAACATATGTATGGTGTTCTATACATATACATTCCACATATATACATATATGTGAAATGTATATATATAGCATCAATATAAACTGCTTGCTTCAGATGTCTTATAGTGTTGGCTAACGGATGTATTATTTTAATGAAAAATGTTATTTTTAATTGTCAAGTCTCTGACAGCCCTGAACTGTGTACTTATAATCTAATGTTTCACATTACTGTAAAAGCCTTTTATGGCGTTTAATAAATAAATAACCGCCCTCCCTTGAGCGCTGGCACACTGTGCATCGCCTTGCCCGCAGTGCAATGGATTCGCAGACGGATTCATACGTTTGTCACTCATGGACACACTACCTTTACCTTTTCCTTCCCAGAACTTCCCATCCTTCCTTTCCTAAAAAGCCCCTCCACACAGCATCCCTAAAGATGACTAGGCCCTGAGAGGAATTATTTTTTTCAAGGCCTCCTGTGTGGAGCTAATTTAAAAAAAAATCTACTCCAATGTAATAATTACCCGTAAAGATTGACTTGTCCTTATTACCATCACAATATCCACACTCAAGTTGGACAATTCTGGGCACATAGCGCAGGCAACAGGTGACCATTTTTTAACTATAATCAGACGGCATCCTTGATTGGCACAGACAAGATGGGCTGATGAACTAAAAAGAACTACCGACTTCTGATGGTTGGCCAAGGATTGGCAAAAGGAGACAAGCTAAATATATGCAATACATTGTACTAACACACCAGAGTACAGCTTTTGAAAAATTGTTCTTCATTCAAAATAGAATGACAGTTATTATTGAAATGGTGTTTTTCAGTTTTCTGCAGTCACTGGAGATCGTACCAGCTATTTGTCCAGTCCCTGCTGACCCCGTATGTCTTCCCCAGCTCCCCGTGTGACCCCCGGGTCACGAAGGGCTGTACCCCAATGCCGAGGGGCGAGCGAGTCATGACTAATTACTTGGGCTATGGGGCCAACCCACGGTGAGTTGTACATACTCAACACCCCACAATAATGACTACGAAAAATATTAAATTTATTCATCCAACAAAGTTGGGCAGCCAAAAAACAGAATGCAGTTTATTAATATTTTTACAAATTATATATATATATATATTTAATACCTACTGTAAATTGGCGACATAAAATAAATAGATTCACCAGGGAAGCGGTTAAAAGCGCCATTAAAAAGATCTGTTTGCGATTGCAGTGTCAAAACTGCAAATTTCATGGTCTTTCGTTAATTTTAATGATATCCATTGTTCATTTGAATATTTAATGAGAGCTAACATTATTCAATAATGGAAATTTCTTTTCTTTTTTTTTCAGAATCCAAGGAAGGTTTTACGTGGAGACATTGGGTATTGCCCCTTATGTAGTAGATCGCTATAATAATTTAAAATAAACAAAAACAAAAAACCGCAATCTAATGTGTTTGATTTACGATTTTTGCCAATTTGAATATGCAGCAACGAAGACTCAAACGAAGTGTCAACCCTTTCAACCTTCCTCTGTTACACCTCCCCCAACCTTTATGCCAAATGAAAAAACAAAGTTTCATAGGTTTCATTCAAAAAGTTACTACGTGATGTACATTCATCATTTGCGTATTTAAATATGTGTAAACCAGCGTCACATCAAAATGCCCTGTTTGGTCGGCATCCTTTGTTGGCGATGTCAGTGTTCTGATGTCACCAAACAAAATGACAAGGTTCATTCTGGTTTTGTACAATGCATGGATAGTTTTATGTGACGATTTTTTTAGATATTAAAAGCATACCTATCTTCTAAATTTTGGCGAAACTGAAACCCAATTTGGGCGATTTTAAACTCTATAAATTGATTAAAATTAAAAAAAAAAATAATTAAAAGGAAATAGTATTTATTTATTATAATCACGGGCAAATCATCAACAAACCGCTGAAACTATAACAATATATATTAATTTTGTGACTTGACATTTTAAATAAATGAAATGATAATATTTGGTTTTAACCACTCAGAACATTAGAACGTCAAAAGACGTAAATATGATAATAGCGGTCAAGACATTAGAACGTCTTTTCACGTAAACGCGCGAGATTTTACAAAAATCGATTTATTTCCATCACTAGTATACGGATTGCCATGATTTAAAAAACAGAGTATCGATAATGAATAACGCTACACGTCTGTATTCAAGAATATCTATGGAATGTAGAGGTGCATTATCTAAGTCGATTGGATCTGTCATCTTGTTCGTTCATAATTTATTGCATTTCTAAATAATTTATTAAAAATATTTTAGTTTGGACGGTTAATATTTTGAGGTGACTAATAGTTTTTAATTATATTTCTTCAATATATAAAGTGTTATTTCTTTATGATACTCAGAAAAAGTACATTTTTCACAGCTTTGAAATAATGGTCAGCGATTTTTACATATTTTTGACGTTTTCAGAAAATGTATATTTAGAAACGCAAATATTTACGTATTACAATACAATACGATAGTGAATTTCATAATCTTTCCAAAACATTTTTTAGAATGAGGCTACGTTTCCCAAAACGTGAGTTATGAAGCTTTTAACAAAACTCGTAAATATCACAAAAATTTTCACGTTTTGACAGTTCGCAAAGGAACACAAAGTAAATAATAGTCTTTATCCGAGAGGTTAAGTCACTTTATTGTCTTCCGGTTTTGTTACATCCGTACCATTATCAGGACAGTTATAAAAATTACGTTATTAAATACAGAAGTACACATATTATCAAAAAAGAAAGAGAAAGTATACAAGAGTGGGAGAGTGCGTCAGTTGTGGGAGTGATGTGGGGGAGGGGGATGTGGGATAAGTGAACTAATGGGTAACATACGTAGAATTGGGCTGACAGCAATGGAATAGGTTTAAGACTAAACATTTTTTTATAACTGTTCTGATGATGGTACGGAGGTACCGAAACCGGTAGACAATAAAATTTATATATTATTATTCTGATTTTATTACTTATGTTTAGTTATGGTTTACCATGAATATATTATAAAATTATGTATGGCAGTTCAGTTTTAATCTAACATTTGAAATCATAACTTCAAAAATGCGGATCGGGTCATACAAAACACAGAAAATGTGAATTGAGTATGGCAAATGTTGAATTTTGACACGTTGGTACACTGCAAAAACCAATAGTGAGGAGATGCTGATATTTTACTATTGCATTCTTCAATTAAAAGTAGTTGAATTTAAAACTAAAAAACATCTCGATTTTGGCTTACGAAATCCAGTACTCGAACTCCATGACTCCGTTTCCCCAAGTTCAAATCTGTCTCAGTTCATTAATTCTTTGCACGTGGCCGTATCAACTGTTGTTACGGCAAAAATTCCATACTCACACGCGGCTGTATCAACAGTTGATACGGAAACATAAAAAAAGATCGATAATCAAGTGCGCCTCTTTGCGCCTTTTAGTTTACAATTTTATCAACAGATTTAAATCAACAACCACAAATCAACTCGGACGAACGCACCGAGTTGATTTGTGGAATCTGCGCCGATAACATTCTGTGTTCTGCTGTAAGATTAAATTATTACGAAAAATTCAAATTAATTTCTTCACTTCAGAAATCAATATTTTTTTTTTGATTTCTTGTGTTTCGTCTAACAAATTTAATTTTACTGTATCCACGAGTGACCATATTGTGCCGATTGCGCGTATCTTTTTACGTTTTATGGTGTTACAAAACTGAGTTGTTGACTTTACTATGTATATAGTTTATTAATTTTAATATATTTTGTTATATATATTACTAAAGTGCGTGTTATTTTCGTGTTTTATATACTATTTGAAAAATTATTAGGAAACGTTCACAAAAAGTTTTTAGTTTTTCATTTGATTTTGTGGATAAACAATGGCACATAGTTTGGAAGATGATGAAATTGAAAACATATTGAATATTTTGGATTCTGATTATGAAATGTCTGAGGATGAATTTGCAAAAGAGTCTGTAAGTGAAGAAGTGCTAAACTCCTGGGTGTCTGGACCTCATATTCCAATATTACACGAATTTGATGATTTTCAATCCGGCGATTCTGTACAATTTAACAAAAATTCAACAGAAAGTGATTTTTTTGAACATTTTTTGAATCGCTCGATTACGAATGAAATTGTTGGAGAAACAAACGACTACCATACTTTTCTTCTCATTTCAAAGGAATTTGGTGCAAAGTCACGAATTCATAAGAGGAAGGACACAAGTATTGAAGAAATGTATCTATTTTTTGCAATAACCATGCTTATGACAAGAAACGAACACTTGACTATTGAAGAGTATTGGAGTACAAATATATTTCTAAGTTCCCCTATTTTTGGCCAGATCATGAGTAGAGACCGATATCAATTGTTGTTGCAAAATTTACATTTCTGTGACTCAAATTCGCTTCCTATAGATCGTCTTAATAAAATAAGGTTAATTTTAAATCACACCCGAACACTATTTATTTAAGGAGTCTGTGATACCTTATGAAGACCTATGTATAGATTAAAGTATCATTGTTTTCAAGGGTAGGCTTATTTTTAAGCAGTATATTCCATCAAAACGACATCGCTTTGGAATCAAAATTTTTGTTTTGTGTGATGTGAAAACTGGATACATTCTAGATTTCATAATTTACTATGGAGAAGGCACGGAAATTACAGATGAACAAAACTTAGGAATAACCGGCGTTATTGTTACTACACTCCTAACAGATTATTTTGGCAAAGGGCACAATTTGTGGTGTGACAATTGGTACTCAAGTCCAAAGTTATTCAATTTTTTGCATTCGAAAAAAACTAATGCCTGTGGGACGGTAAAAAAGAACCGAAAGGAAATGCCAAAATTTATAAAACTGAAAAAAGGCGAATTTGAGTCAAAAAGCCGCGGTCCCCTTTTAGCATTAAAATGGTGTGATAAAAGGGATATACATATGCTAACTACCTCGCACGATAACTCATTTAAGGAAACCAGTAAAATAAATCACCAAACTAAGCAACACATTCGCGAGCCCGCCTGTGTCATTGATTACAATAAATCTATGGGAGCTGTTGACAAAAGCGACATGATGCTGAGCAGTTTATCCTGTATGAGGAAGACCATAAAATGGTATAAAAAGTATTTTTTCACATACTATACTTATTGAATTTATTGAATTCATTTATTTTATTGAATTCATTTATTTTGTACACCCAAGTGACAGGTATAAAAAAATCTCTAGAAGATTTTCAATTGGCGGTTATTATGCAACTAGTTGAGAAATATAAACCAGAGATTTCTCAAATACCAGAGCCTAATACATCAGCCCACCTCAACCCGTTTCTGGTTTTGCCTAAATATGCCACTAAGCATATGGCCGAATTGATTCCATCAACCGACAAAATAAAAAAACCGGGCAGACAATGTCATGTATGCCGATTGAAAAATAAAAAAATGCAGTTAACGAGATACGTATGTAAAGAATGTGGTGTGTCTTTATGTATCGAAACCTGTTTTAAAGTTTACCATAGTTCCAAAAAAATGTGAAGAACAGAGATTCCTCTAAAGTGCTTTAATAAAAAACAATATTTATTAAGTGATATAAAATTTATGTGTTATTTTTAAGTGTTGAGTTTAAAGAAAAGAGTTTGAGAAAAAGTTTTCATAACTAAAAATGATAAGTGATCATGGTGTCCCACTTGTGTCTATCAACGCAGTGGCCTAAGTACACACACGCCGAGTGAATGGCGGGACCACATTCAAAAGATACTCTTTGTATGAAATTTTATGTTTTTAAATATGATTTAAGATTTTCACGGCCAAAAGTATTTTTGTTATTTGTTTTTGGGGTGTTATGCCGTGTTGCGCTAACTCCTTCTTTAGCCAACGTTTCGGACAGCATTGCAGTGTCCATCATCAGGGCAGATGTGTTATTTTTTGTTTTTATTTTTTATGTTTTTGTTTTTATAAACATCTAAGAGTGTTGACACACGAGTATTTGTTTTCATATTGTGGAGAATAATCTGTTCCGTCTATACAGTCCAATAAATCATGCCAGAATGCTATAATTTGACATTTAATTGCGTACATAGGTATTTGAAAATATGTACCGCGTACGGGTACAGATAAAACGGAGCAAATTAACGCGTTAGAAAGGTTAAAGAACGGCCTACAATTTTGATTATTACGTAAAAAACTAAAAAATAACTATAAGCAATAATTAGTCGCCCGAAATATTAATACAAATTGAAAATATCTCCAGAGTAAAAATAAATGCCGCCAACGGGAATTGAACCCGTGCCTTCTGATGTCCGGTCAGGTGCTCTGTAACCACTGAGCTACGTCGGCTTATTTCCAACCCGCCAAATGATTCAATATGTACTAGTACCTCAAACAACAATTACTGCTTATTATATTTTTTCCACCTGTAAATAACCAACTTTATTTTTGTAGGAAAGGCTTTGTTAGTGCTAAATTTCTCACTAGATGGCGTCGAGACATATTATATCTTCATTTATTGATGAAATATTTTTGACTTGTCAAATATTATTATTTTTTAATGATAAACTAATGTTTATAAGACAAGGTTTTATGCATAGCATAAAGGATAACAAATAATTAGTCACCCGAAATATTAATACAATATAACCTTGTCTTATTAGTTTATAAATAATTAACGTAAAAAACTTTTGACAATGTTTATCGACTCGATAAAGTAGCCATATTGTAAGTCAATGTCAACTGTGATTGGCAATTGGCTATCATGCTAGCAGCAGGTGTGGGCTAATCAACGAAAATTTGATATAAAACCTATTTCGCGTCAATGTTGACAAATTTAACCTGCTCGACGCGGCTGTCGGGTATGTGATAAATCGACGGCTATCCCAGTGGTGGGATAGATTGCGTTGAAAGGTTAAGGCTGAGGTTCTAGACCTCCTGATACCTTGAGTGAAATCGCACTTACCGATTGAGGTGGTGCGGGTGCAGCAGGGAGCCCAGCACGATGCTCTGCAGGTAGAGGGGCGGCAGGAAGAGTGAGAGCAGAGCGCCCTGCACGCCCAGCACGTTCCAACGACACACCTTGTCGGAGCAGGACATGGTTAGCAGACGCTCCCCCTGATGCAAAACACACACACACACAACAGTTAGATTCATAGTAGCTAAAAACTCAATTCAACGTCAATTCTACACTACCAGTGTGATACTTAAAATGGAAGAAATGAAGATAATACTATGTATGTATTATGAAACCACAGAATAAGAATGACTTTAAGCAAGGAAATGCAAATACCAACCAGTAGAACGCCGTCCCAGGTCTGAATGCCCCCACTGCTCTTCACAGGGATGGTTCCTTCACCCGACTCGATCTTTGTCCGCAGTTGTCCCCTCGCTTGTCTGTAGACCAAAACACAAACATATATGTATTACACTATTAGAGACAGAAGTGGAAGCAGTAGGATTTCTCATTTTGTAACCTGTACGTGGCCAACTAACATATAATGTATTACAAACCTGTTGGGATGGCGGTCAGGCGGCAGGCAGGCCTCTTCGTGTGGAGAGAAGATGCGAGCGTCCCCGCAGGGCGCTGTGCTGATGTACAGATGGAAGCGGTAAGACTCTTTCAGTTGGTAGCCGCCCCCCGCGGCCGGCCGTAGTGGATTGGAATCACCCACTACACCGTCTGCGACAACCATATATTATTACATACAAGTTTTCTAACTTAATTAATGTATGCTTTTTTATTTCATCACCAAGTTAATATTAATAAGTACGAAATAAGTAGTCTGATTTTTACATATGACCTGTCAACTGGACTGTTTAATCCGGGATAAAATTACCATCTGGTAGAAAAATGTAAACAACCTTTGCTCTATAAAAACATACAGATCACAAAATCCCTTCAAATTAGTATGTATTATCATTGAATTATATGTCTTAGAGATAAGCTAAAAGCAAAATATTTTTAGCTTACCTTTCGTTGACGAAAAACCGTAAGTTTATTCTATGGCAAAAGAAAAGTTTTAAAAAAGCAATGATTGAATGAACCAAATAAACAAGTTCTCCCCTCAATGCCATCTAAAATTAGATCTTAAGAGTCACCTGGAGTACCAGCAATTTCTTCTAGACAGCCGTAGAGGAAGTCCTGGAAGCATCTCCGTGACACCACCTCCGCGTGACAGTCATTCACCACCAGGCCACTGGTGGAGAGGCGATCTCCCGACACGCACTTGGTGCCACTACTCACTGTCAAAACCTGCAACCGTTTGGACACCATTAATACAGCTACACATATTTCCAATTCCATTTGTCAAGCATAGTCTTATTCCCAAAACAGTTAGGAATCAGAAGCAGACAGACACCAAACCACAATAGCAAATAATAAGAAAATACCAAAAGAAAGAATAAAACAATCATGCTTACTTCCACATGTTCGTAGTTATTCCCATACGTCATCACAATACCAGCCAAGACCTTGCGTCTTATGTGGATGGGGTCTGATTGCAACAAGTCGTTGAACTTATCGATCACCAATCTAAAAGCAAACAATTACAATGCCAAAGTGCATTACTGTAATAATATAACCACTTGACGACTAAACGATATGGAGTTTTATGATGCAAAGTTTGATGGATTGATTGCTTGTGTGTCTCAGATAGTCAAGGAATCTGAGTTGTGCATACTAAACGAATTCCTTATGTAAGATTGGCTGAAGGATTCTAGGAGTATGAGGAGAAAGGAGCAGTCTACTCTGTTCTCTTCATTTTCTCCACCAGAGACATGACATATCTACATATTCTGTGTAACTTTAAGTGATAAGCTCAGTCACGTAACTTAATGGAAGCCGGAGTTAGGCAATCGTTTATTTGTTTGAGACAATTGTTGACTCAGTACAAAATTGAAAATTACTATACTACTGTTGCGTTTGGCGCTACAACTGATCTGTATCGCCCATCGACCAACAAAGTCTAAACAACACGCCTTGTCATGGATGTTGAAAATGACACAAAAAGCAAAATTATTGGTTCCCAAAAAACTGAGTAATGAAAACATTTATCAAAAGATCGCAAGCATTGCTTTTTACCTCTTGTTGGTCTGCAAGGAGCAAATTTGTCCCCCGAGATGTATTAAGCTTTCGAAGCGAGACAACGAAATCAGAAGGGGAATTTTGTTATGAAATGAATCATTGGTGGGAATTAATGATTAATCAACTTGTAAGACACATCACATCTGGAGTTGATATATATATCGATGGGTTCCATGACAATTTAACACACTTTTAAAAAGTGATATAAAATCATTAGAAACAAAGAAAAAAACATTTAAACTTAACCTAACCCACTTAACCCAGTTAATAAAGATTTGTTTCATCACTTTCCATAACTTTAAATAACTTTTTAAAGATGTGATGAATTATCATTTTGATGATTTATCCGGTCACCATATCGATGGTATCGCCTATATCAGTGGCGTGCAGTTCATAAAGGCTGAAAAGCTCCGCCTATCCTAAGAAAAATGAACCACACAAAAGATTATTGTGATTAATTTTTGGGTTAACCAATTGACCTCCGAAGTAAAAAAAAAAAGTGGCCCTCACATCTGAATTAATTTTGTACCAAATTTTTAAATCTGCGGTGGTGTACTAATCTGATATAACTTTTAAATTTACTTGTTTATTGGATCAAGTTATGTAAAAAATATATTTTGAGTTTAAAAGAATCATTATATTTGAGTTAATGTGCCATCCACCAAGCGTTTTTCTAGCAAGATTGTCCTTTTTAGAACCATTCGCCCACTATGAGGCCGATTACTAACAAAACTTAATTCGTAATTATCAGGGAAACACTTCTCACTTATTATTGTCATCACTACGAAATCAATGCTTCATTATGTAAAGAGTGATTGGCAATTACAATTTGAAACCCAGATGTCACCTGCATGATCGTTTTTGAGCCAACATACTTCAGACCCAACAGTAGTTGGAGTTTAAGACATAGCGATACAATGGGTTAAATTATCAATGATAAAACTTTTGGCCTTGAAAATCTGAAATCATATCTCCCAAAAAGATATTTTAAAAAATGACAAATTTCTGATTAAAACATATTTTGGGAAATTACAGTAAGGAGTTTATTAACCTTTTAAATGCCAGTAGGTAGAAGTGTAGCTGTGCACAGCAGGCCAAGAATGCGAGTTAACTCGCTCTTGGCACAGAAGCGGTTAAGCTTATCTCAATTGGTCACAACAATCATCATGTACCAGAGCAGGCCAAATAAACCTCGACAATATAAAGGAAATCTGACTAATAGAATACCCTTTCTTTGGATGAATCCCAATTATTGAAACATCATAATAAGAGCATTCGTGACTTCAAATCCTCGGCTATAATCCAGCACTTACTTGGAGATCAGGTCCGCCAGGGTCTGTGGCAAGCCCGAAGAGATGGGAGGGATGATGTTGGGGGAGTATTTGGGAAGACTGTTTTCTGTCCGGGCATTATTATGGCCGTTAGGATTGCCGAGGGCGGCTATGGCTGATTTGCAGGCGCCGAGTTTGGCACTCTTTTTGCTCGATCCTATAAAATAACAGCGTCACTATATCATTCCCAATGTGAAAGTTCATTTCATAGTAAGTAAATCAAAAACAAAAACAATAAAGATAAGATAAGTTAATGAAAAAAGGTTATACATAGTTTCTGTAAGCTTGATTTAAGCATAGATAAGCAAACATTTATGGATAAATTTGGCAATCTTATATGAAATGAATAACGGTACAATATCAATATGGGAGATCTTATGAATGACATTTCAATGATTAACTGCCAAAATACCTTAGCCGATACTTTTGGTTAAATACACTTTAACGCATTTACGGAAAGTTTAAAAAATGTATGTTATTTTATAAAAATACAAAAGCTTCTTTTTCTCTCTTGTAAAATTCCAAAATGTTGGTTAAGATAATTTGGCTGTTCAATATGACCATCAATATGACAAGATAAATAAAATGTTCATCGGTTACTAACCATGACCCTCAAACTTCTGGGCGCTTATTTCGCAAATGACTTTGTAGCGCCGGTTATCGCTGTCGGTGCCAAGCTCCACCGACGTGCAGTGGAAGATGGCGTCGGGATACGACTCATAAATAATATTGATGGGACTTTTAGAAGCAACTAAACTAGCACTTTTCACAACCAGAGGAGCAGCACTAATGGCATTGTTTGCGGAATCACCACAATTTACTAAAGAATCTGAAATAATAAGTAAACTCATAATTTATTATAGGATAAGCATGCCGGGACAATACAATACTGTCCTGTCCCTCTCCATGAACGGTCTCAACCTCACAGGGCAGAACAATGGGAAAATACAACAATTCTACCGTAGTTCAAACGCGTACATGTATCGTAGTGTTCCATTTACGCGACATTGTTTAGCCAAAATCTCCGAGCGCCGAGATACATATGCGCAGAGTGACTGGCTATTGTCTTGTCAAAATGCGCTCTGGGCGCGGTGGTGGGGGTAAGACAGAGATAGCTTGCCCGTCTATCTCTGGGACAATGTCTTGATTCATTGTCTTGACCTCCACACTTATGTTCACACTAGAACAATGGGTCCAGAGCTGGGACAAGACAGTATTGTATTATCCTGGTGTGATTACTTTTAGCAATAAGACACAGATATGTATTATATTTTATTTAATTTGCTGTTCTGAAGCAGCAGAACTTCAATTGGAAATAGTTAATCTTCAACCTTCCGAGTGCCAGTGGCGAGGACACACGATTAATTCCCTATACAATATGTTGGATGACTACTATACAGAATCTAATTTAAAAACGTGGCAAAACTACGTTGGATCTTTAAATAACGTGGATACTACAAAATCAATTAAAACATCAAATTACACGGCATGCAGTAATTATTACAGAAAACAAAACTAAGTACCTTCGAAATTTTTCCCATCTTTGGTGAAAGAGGAAGAAGACAGGTCTTCGTCGCTGGCAAAGTCGCAGGGAGGGATGCTCTCCGTCACGGGGTGCTTCATGGCGGTCAACGCCTTGTAGGCCGCCGCAGCTTTAGCCGCCTTCTTGCTGGATCCCGTGCCTGTGAAATGCTGTCCATTCACCTGCCACAAGACGGGTTGTCAAGTAGATATAGTTATCACAGTACATTCGGGTTTCGTACCACCAACATGATTCCTTCCTGTTTTGTATCATTTGGGAGGCATACAAATAGGGTATGAAGAGAACCATATAGAGAACCACTTAATGGATAACCAACACATCTGTATTGTTGCAGGGACAGAACACACAAGTGGGGGTGTTTCTTTACCCAATTTCCTAATCAAGGCTTTGATTTCCAATACAAAACTGTGATTACGAAATTAAAATGAGATGGAGATCTACAATGTCAGGTGAGTGTAAGTGAAGTTTTCAATAGTATCCTTAAGGATACGCTGGCGAACATGAGGTTAATGAAAAGTTGAATATTATAATAGCATAATAGCACAAACCTGTACAGATATTGTAAAGTTTGCGCAGTGGGAGGGGCCGGATTGGGAAACGATTCGATAATTTAGATTTTGAATGATTTTATTCAAAATGGCTACCGGGCTGTTGTGTGCCGCACTGTTCAAAATCACCGCCGCCGTATCGGCCCCCTTCGACAACTTCTTCTTCTTCCTGAGGGGCTCCTCAACTGAAATAATTCAATCAATTCCATTATAGCACAAAGAGTGAGAAAATATTAAAAACACCATTAATAATTTCATTCAATTGCGCATTACATCCATACCCCCGAAGTTAGCGCACTTTACCCCAGGACACCTGTATAATGAGATGTATATATTCAGAATCGGCATTTGTTGATATATATGAATATACATAATTTTTTAAGGCATAATATTTTTCCTTATTGTGCAATGTTAAGATTCAGTAGAAGACAATATTGTCTATGCAAGTTAAATACAGCGAATGAGCCGATGAGCCAGGTAGATTGGCGGAATCCTTTAATCTTATCCATGGATTAAGCCAACTCGTATGCTATCCAACCAAAATACCTGACGTCCCATCACATCGAGCCAACTTGCTCGATCTGTTTCTAACCAGAGAAAGGAGGGGAATTTACAGCGCCTTTAGGATCCTCTGACCACTGCTTGATATCCACCTCTGTCCCATCCTCCGTTAACAGTCGACCTGACAATCATGTAAAGAGGAAAGCAAGGCAAGTCATTCTTCAGCGCCTTTCCTTAGAGTGCGGTCTGATTTAGCTCAGAAGACCCATCAATCTGTGCACGCGAGGTGGGAGAGGGTTCTTTCTGGTAAACTATTCAATTGGGAGAAATTTGTGCAGAACCACTTTTCCACCTCTGACCAAGCCCGATGGCTGGCTGGCTATACTCGGTCTGCGAGAAAGCAGTATTGTTATTAGGCAAAATTTTCGCAGAAAACTTGACTCTTCAAGATAACGGAGAGAATCCCCCTTCAATTCCGCACTGTGGTTTACACATGAAGGAACCAAAGATTCGAAACGAGGAGGTTCTCCATGTCTTGAACGAGTTGAAAATCGACAAAGCCAGCGGGCAAGACAGAATACCTTCCCTGGTCCTTAAGAGGTGTTCTGCAGAATTAACTCCTGTGCTCTCAAAATTATTTAAACTCTCATTCAAAAGTGGAAAGGTGCCAGATCTTTGGAAAAGGGCAATCGTCCACCCAATCCCTAAGAAGGGGGACCGCTCCGATCCTTCCAATTACCGCCATGGCCATCACTTCCAAGATCTCAAAGGTATATACGTGGAGAATAACAACATCCTAAGCGATCGGCAATATGGGTTTCGTCAAAACCGATTGTATGGCGATCTGCTCGGGTATGTCGGTATGTGACACATATGTGGGGGCAGAACTTGGAACGTTTTGGAGAAATTTAAACCATCAGGTCGGATATCTCCAAAGCCTTTGATAGGGTCTGGCACTGGGCGCTTGTCGGGAAGTTACTATGGTATGGGATCCATCCAACCCCGCATAGATGGATTGCGGACTTTCTCATAGGAAGAACAATTCAAACGGTAGTTGACAAAACTTTCAAATTGACCAATAGGCTGCTTGTACTCGGTTAATGTCAATACCGTGAAAGAACTATTCCCAGTACATAAGCAAGCAAACGAGCGTATATCCCTAGAGTGGTTTTTGTCCCTCGTGAACATTTAAAAAAATGATTCTTTCGCGGCATTAAACTTGTACTGAAAATGTGCAGCTCTCCTATCTAACAAAAATACATTTTTCTATCGATTTCCATATTTAATTTATATTTGTTAAATACCGTCATGCATATTCAGTCAGCCAAGATGTTCATTATTAGGTATTATTATGTTCATTATTAGGTAACGTTAGCGATTATAGAGTAGAAATTAGAACAAGGAAACGGATGGTTTCGGTTTATAGATTAGATCTTCAAATAAAAAAATGCAAGAAAAAGAAGTTACCTTCACTGTTTTGAAGAGCATGTTTCTTTGCTCTCGGCGAATTATTTGGTGATTTTTTATTAACTTGAGCTTGGAAACACGTGTTGGAGCCATTTTTATTCTGTAAAAGAAATTATAACATCACAGATAAATAAATAATTTGTCTAACTAAATTATTATAAATAATCATTATTTTGTACGGCCTGGGTATATTCAAGACTCGGATCCAAAAGATAATATATGTTCCCTTCAGATTCTGGTTACAGCATCAACATGATTCTCGTAGATCCTAATGACAAATATTACAGAGCGTGTCCAGCCATTCTAAAATTTTACCAAATCAAATAAACATACCTCAATAATGGTTGAGGAATAATCTGAAACAATGGAAATAATTTAGATTAGGTACTGTCTGGGAGCAACTACTGTCTTCTGTTACTAAGAAGAAGAAAAAGGTTTTACGTTTCACTACCTGCTGCTGCTACTGCTGCCGTTACATTAGAACTATGTAATAAAATACTGTTTACTTGACACCTGAAGGGTGGGGATGATTCCTTTCAACGAGTAACCGCATTTCTCTATAACTCTATAAAGTTCTCTATAACTTCAAAGTAGTTGGAGTAATTCTTTTTTTGGTAAATATACAGAAAATAGGGACACGGTTAATACGCACTCTTAATAGATAAAAACTCTAATATGTAATGCATTTTAATAGTTCAAATTCAAATTATTTTTTTCACATAGGCAGCACTCGGCCATTGTTAGATGTTGATGCTAAAGATTAAGGTTAGTGTTTTTTCTTCTCTTATTCAAGCCAAAATATAAACCAATGATCCTAAAATAAGTTCTTATTTTGGGTTAAAATAAATTTTAAAATCTACATCCCAAAAAAACTATTCTAAAACTAACAGTCAAAACAAGAAAAAATGTCAAATTATCCGTTTTTTTTAACTTAATGGCTAAAATGCATTAATGTCCATTTCCGGAAACTAAAATACTTACTTTTCATTACTATCTATGTGATAAAAAGTGTTTTTAAAATATGAGTATTAACACACTTCTGCCGGGAAGGGTAGTTCTACCTTTTGTGTGGGCCTCTTTTCAATGCCAGAAAAGACGGAATTTTTATATGAATATTATATACCAATCTCATTGTAAAGTTCCCAACTATATGTACATAATTATTGAATCATAACGCAAGTCTTCTTTTTATATTTATTTTCGTGCTCGTTTATTTCAGTATTTAAACAAAAGGATAGTATATTATTTGTTATTGTAATAATTCAATTCTCGGAATGAGGGCTTTTATGATCGTGAAAATCAAAAACTCAAACCCGATTCGAATCTCTATCTCTGTTCCGCGCATCCACTCAACTCCTATGTGCAAGCGAGCGAGAGATGTCGGGCGTATTTAAAGAAAGCGGGTATGGGCTAATATCGATAGGCGGACCGTAATAAACATATTACAAGTTTAATTGAGTTGCATTTCAAATAATATTCGATTTTCGTTTAGTACTTTTATAGCTTGGGGGGTATGCTGAGTATTTATTTTCGAAGATATAGCGATTTAAAACAAATTGAGGAAAGTCCCTATTTCCTGTTTATTTACCCTTTTTATTGAAACTAGTGAATTCCCACTTAAATCCACTATCAGGCTGCAGTTTCTATATTCTATACAATTCCCACATAATATGTGGGAAAACAAATTACAACCTAATTTCAAAAAGTTGTACAATTTTCCGTTTTAGCAGGAAAATAAATGAATTAATAAGTGCTGACCAAAAGACTTCATGATTTATTCCATTCAAAGAACATGAGTAACAAATTATTTCAGGTGACCAAAAATAGACATTGCTAGAGGTGCTGTATTTTTGAGGGTTTCGTTAAAACTGCAATTTCGGTAAATCTGGAAAATAAATCAGAAGAATCTCTACTCTAATGAGATGATTGAAATGTAAACATTCTCACCTTCGATGCATATGTCATCGGCGAAACAAGTATTCATTTTCCACTAGGTTATGCGACTGGAGTGCTTTATGTGAATTATAAGTGAGATAACTTGTAATTATCTTTCAAATTTAAATCTGTGCGGCAAAAGTATGAGTTGTTTGAATATTAACCAGTTTAAAACTGAAGGTTGGTTTAATTACATACAAACACAAGCCCATCACAAGCCGTTGCGGGTGAAATGCCGATACGATAATGCGGATATCGACCACAGACAAAAACCATACATACAAATGTCAAACTAAATGTGTGTCAAAACTCAAAACATTTAGTCGATATAGGTGTTTTTGGGTTCTTGCGCATGCTGCCGGCTACTGACGGTCTATAAAATAATCAAAAGACTGCATCGCTAGATAGTTGATTTATGTCGCAGATTACATACAGGTACTTCTTTCAAAGGTTGTGTTGTTGTATAATTATGCGATTATTCTTTTCCAAGTTGGTCTATTGAACCGATTGAACCCGAACCGGCGGTGTCGCACTGCCGGTTCAGGAACGGGTTTTTAAAAACTCTGGATAATTTATTATTATTAATTGTTAAGTTAATTCGGCAGTAGGTCGAATGGTTGTTTTTTCTGCGTGAAAAATAAGAAGTTTGTAGTAAAAATTTAGATTCCAAAAAATCCACCTCCGAGGCTATAATAATACCTACAATTAGAGATGTGCCGATTATGACTTTCGCCGACTAGCCGATTAGTCGGTTGTAATAAGACCGACTAGTCGGCTAAGCCGATTACGGTTTGAAGCAGAAGCTTTAGTTTACATCATAATTTACCCTTTTAAAAAATATAAGTAAGTTATAAAAAATATAAGGAGATTATGATATTTTTGGTTGTCACAATTGTGACTTTGATTTGATTAGATTATGTAGGTATGGTTATAAGAAATATGTTTTTTTAATTTTTTTTTTGTTTTTATCAAACAGTTCATGTTTAGAATTTTTGGTATACATATATTACTGTGCATCTTGTACATACAATCTTGCTTTAATACATATAACTGAGTTTGTTAATTTAAAAAATCTTCTTTTTATTTTAATAATAAGAAATACTTATAAATGTTCATTGAAGATAAGATGTTGTTTTTTATGTTACTTAGGATAGGTACTAATTTTGTTCAATAAATGTCATAATTAAGTTTTATTTACGAGCAAGTAATTTTAAAAACTGATTACCAAAGGAAAGATTGCTTTACATTTTATAATGTATAAGACTGATTATAAAATAAAAAAAAATAATATATAATCAAGGTTTTTATTTCATGTAGTTCCCCGCATTCGTATTATTGAGAAATACATACAACGTAAGAAGCCGGATAGTCGGCGCTCTTTGCCGATTAGTCGCCGACTAATCGACGACTACAATAGTGGCCGGATAGTCGGCTTTACCGACTAGTCGGAACATCTCTACCTACAATATTTGCAATAAGGAATTCCAAATCATTTGTTAATTATTTTTTTTAAACAAAATTGACCTAACTTAAATACCACTATTATACATTTAAAGTTAGTTCTAATTGTTAAAATAATTTTCAAAGTTAATCTTTCATTTTTTCAAAATGTTGGGTGATACTGACGTCACAGCAAACGAATTTTGTCATTCGACAGGTCAACAAAATGTAAAAATACAGCTGATTCCCCATAACATAATATTTTTATGAAAATAATTAACCTTGTAAAAAACACTGAAAAAAATTTATCTGCATGTTTCAAAACCAAAGGTTCCTTATCAGTTATCAGGATCCATGGCCGTGTTTGACGACTGGATCTGTTTAGCAAGGTACTTCCTCATTTTCCTCTTCCCCTACCCGCTACCTTCGCCTCATAGAAATAGTGACTTTATAATATCAGATAAGTTAGCTGAGTTTCTACCTATTGCAAATATTTATTTATTATGACGGCTTATCAAGGATGGTAAAACACCCCCTTAATTAAAGTATGTTTACAATATTAATAAAGAAGAAGCATTTACTTTGTTATATATAGAATATAATATTGTACAGCCGCTTATAACACGTTCCCACCTCATCTATTTCATAGAATCTATAAAAGTAAGAACAGGCTTTCTGTGCCATACAACACCCAATGTTAAATCAATGACAACTTTCATTCCATCAGCTAAATATATGTTTTGTAGGTAGCTCCAATTATGCTTTGTTATAAAAACTTACTTTACAAGTTGACAGTTAGTAGGTGAGAGAGTTAACTACCTACATTACTTCATTGCCAAAGTTACCATTATTATTATCCTACGCCTACTACCTATATAAATAAAAGGCAATGTTCTTGCCCTAGACTCGACCGATTTGGTTGGTTCTTATTGAGTGTTCAGAGATTATGTAGTTTGAAAGGTAGAAGTCGGGGACGGCTGAGGAATACTTAACGCATTATCTCTGAATGTCGTTATAATTCAATAACAGGTTGCTTTTTATGTTAATTGTGGTAAACAGTAGTGAATGATGGAAGAAGTAGGATATTTGCAATTGCTAAGCATTGCCGGGTATGCTAGTTAAATGAAGTAGGATAGAACAAGAAAACTTGTTGCATCTAATATATTGGTAAATTGTGATACTAACACACAAAGGCCCAGTTGTTTTGTAGAAATTCATGTGTGACGAGTCATCAAATGACCATTCAGCGCCTTTTGTTTTGACAGTTGAAACGTACGCTAAATGCCCATTCTAAGTCCGTTTCAGCTTTTGAACAAATTGTGATCAGATCTTATTACAGTTTGATAGGAAAGTACTGAAACGGCACTGTGTCACGTGAATTTGTGCGAAACAACTGGGCCTAACTTTTTTACACACAAAAGTGTAATTTCTGAAAACAGGTTACAAATTACATGGATTCAGAACAATATGTTATTCGGTCCACAATAGAATTTATTCAGAAGGAAGTGTGTTACTAATAATAATAAAACAACGTAATTATGACACATAACAATGTGTAATTTATTAGGATAAACTAGTACATAAAAAAAATGCAGATCCTTAAAAAAGACTAAACAAGCAATAAAAATAAATATGTTACAAAACACAATATCATGTTCAGGGGAATAGCTTCCCTTATGAGGAAAAAATTTACAATATAAATATACATTTCGATTGATGCAAAAAAATGTATAATAATTAATACGATTTCATTACACAGTTCACATTGACAGATTATTAAAATTTACACTAAATGTTCCCTGCAGTCATCTAAATAAAAGTTTAAAAAAACTCGACGCTATCACAGAAAGTATGATAAAAGAAATAAAGAATACAATGAGATATCTTAAAGTACACTTATTAAGAGTAATTAATTACACAAACTTCAACATTAGTGTAGGAAAAATACACTACTAGCTGCAGTCTATTTACGTAGGAATAACTTCATTCCGTCCAAATAATCATTACATATACAATAGTTAGCGCAAGGGAGTTACGCCCGTCAGTGGCGACGACGTGAAGACGGAGGTCAGGAGGGCGGGGCCTGTAGCTGCTCCTGCCGCAGGGCCGCCGCCGCGCGTGCTGCTGCTGCCGCTGCCTGCCGCCCCGCCGAGCTCCGCAGCTCGCGCTTGCGCTCCGACGGCTCCGTCACCGTCTCGCCACTGTCCCGCTGCTTGCGCGTGCGTGGCTTTCTGTTGGGGTTCTTCTTGCTGTCCCCGTGCTCCTGCGAGGAGGGCTCAGAGCTCCCATCCTCCCCGTCCGCCGCCGAGCCCTTGCCCTCCTCCTCTCTCTCCTTGGTCTCATGCGTGGGAGAGCTGAGCTTCTCCTCTTCTCTCACCTCGGGCAGGGGTGGCGGGAGCGCCGACGCCGAGGGGGTCATCACCAGCGACATCGGTACCTGAGCTTGCTTCTCCTCTTCCATCACCATGCCGCCAGCGCGAATAGTTGAGGGGGCTATGAGGTCCTCCAGGTCCATATTATCATTCGGATTGGCGTGTGAGTGTGACGGAGGCGGTGGCGGCAGGAGCGGGGGCGGGGACGGGGCTCGTGCCGGAGGAGTCTCCACTACTTCCGCACGGGCAGGATTCTCTTTGTGGGTTTCTACTATTAGGTTCTCCGCTTCCATCATTTGTTCTCTGGGCTGTGTTAGGCCAATGGCAGATGCCTGTTGATCTTCTAAAGTTCTTGCCATGAATTCTGCCGAGGATTTGCTTAGTTTTTCGAAAGAATCTCTAGAATCATCTTTTCTCCTGGAAGATCCCGGACTGACGAGGCTCGCACTGAGAGCGCCGGATGCCATTTGTTCGAATAGTATTTTGCTAATATCAGTTTCCTTTTTGTCCCATTTGGCAGATTTCAGCAATTGCTCTTGCACGGCCGTAAACTCCATGGGTAGACGAGATCTTATACTCTCTGATGACGATTTAGACTTCTCCGCCTTTGTTAAATCAGTAGAATCTCTCTTTTCAGCATCTCGCCGCGCTTTCTCCGAAGCCTTCAACACGGCATCATAGGACGAGCCCTTACTCAATGACTCCAGCAAGTATGTGTCATGCGGTAGCAGCAGATGTTGCAGTTGGGCTTGTCTGTCTAAAGCCGATTTCTGATGCTGATGTCGGCTTGAAGATGTGGTATAGGTGGAAGATGAGACACTAGGACCTCGAGATGTGCTCACCTTCCCAGAAGTCCTGGAAGTGGTTTGAGACGTGTTGCTGTGTGATGTTGAAGATGCGGAGCTGACCCCCAGACTGCCGTTGATCAAGCCGCACTGAGTGAGGGCATCGTAGGCAGAAGACATCCCCGACTGATTGCCGAAGGGATTCATTCCTCCTAGTCCTAAGGTCGGGTATAAAAGACCTGGATTCGGGAACAAAAATGGATATTGGGAAGCTGCATTTCCTGCAGAACTTTTTCCACTAGACGTGTGAGTCTCGTTACTTTTACGTGACTTTGACTTATTATTAGAAGATGATGTTCCACCATCCGCGACGGAAGCTGTCATGCCTAGATTAGCCATATCCATGCCTGAAAAGCCAGGCAATCCTAGGCCGGCCAGATTTGCAAACATGTTACTGGTACTCATATTTCCTAGCATATTGGGCATTCCCCCAAAAGGCATAAGTAATGGATTTTTGGGATCAAAACCACCGAGACTAGCCAATAGCTTAGGATCAAATCCGCCAAGACTCTTAGGATCAAAGTTAGCCAAATTAGATAAGGTACTTGCGAGGGCCTTGGGATCAAATCCACTAAGACCCGACAGACCAGACAGGAGAGAAGAATTGAGCCCGGCTAGGTTGGAGGCTGATAGACCCCCGAATCCCATGTTGGAAGCCATTGTCGTAGATACATTGCTCGACGAATCTATCAGTGGAGGGCGGCCTTTCTTCCTTTCGGGAGGATTTGCACTGGGGGCGACAGAGGCTGACCGAGGTGGTCTCGAGTCTTGAGAAAGTTTTACAGAGTCCTTAATACTATCAGTCCATTTTGGATCGATGTCGTACATTGGATTTTCAGCGATCCATTGAGTTAAGTGTTTCAACTGCGGGGCTTTGGGACCATTTAATCGTTTTCCGGTTAGTCTATGTACAACTGGGACATGTTCTTCTCCAGTTAGCCGTTTCAGGTCTAAACTAGGCTCGGGACGGCGCCGCCTGCGTTGGGCCATGTAGTCGGCGAGCGCATCACTCGCTCCCACAGCGGCATTTTGTTCAGCCAGCCATTTATTAACTTTAGCTTCGTGGGAGTACAAGTTGATTTTAGCGTTTGAAAGATCGGCCACTTTGTTTATATCGGCTATCATGGCCTCATAGGATTTCTTTTGAGACATGGCAGATGATGAAGCAGCCGCCTTCTGATGTTTCATCAGCAGATTCTGTTGTTGTTCTAGTGATTGTGATAAAAATGCCGAGAAATCCTTCGGAGGTAATTGCGGGGAAGGAACGCTGGTAACCGTGATGGAGAAGGGCTTCTGAGACTGTGCGGGTGCCGGGGAGGAGGAAGGTGGGGCTGCGGGCGTGAGGGTGATGCTGGCCGGCACCGGGGGTTTCTTGCCCAGCTCCGGGTGCGGGGACTTGGCCTCCATCTGCGGAGACCTCTGCTGTCTGGAATCTCCTTGGATGAGAGAGAGCGAGATGCTGCCACCTCCCGCAGTCTTACTGGAGCTGGCCGTCTGTCCCTTTGCCGCAGACAGACCTAATACTATTTCATCTAATTTCCTGCGCTTCTTCTCTTTTCCTACCACCGGCTCGGGTTCAGGCTGAAAGTATCAAATGCAAAACATTAAAATAGTACTTCATTAGTATTAACATCGTAGTGCTTCATTGTATTTTGGCTGTTTGGAATTAACAGGCTCACCACATTATTCCTCTTCATGAGCTTGCTCAAGGTGTCGTCCAGCTTCCTCTTGGGGGGCTGCAGTGTGGGTACGGGTGAGATCTTCTTGGTCATGGAGAAGTCGTGCACCTCGCTGAGGTCCAGCGGAGCCGACAGGTCCACGGGGTGCGAGGAGGACTGCGAGGGGGTGGGGGGCGGGGGACGCTGATGCGCGGGGGGCGGGGCCGGGGCGGCAGGAGGAGGCAGGGAGGGGGGAGCGGGTGTGGAGCGGCGGGAAGAGTCACTCGAGTCCTCGCGCTCCCACCCCCCTCCCCCTGTGTTTGACTTTGATACATTTGTTCCAAGGCCTGCAAACAAACAAATAAATACAATCATACTCAATAAAAGTAATATGAATAGGCTCTATCTACATATAATAAAGCAGAACATTAGAAATGCATTCTATGTACAACAGAAACCAATGTCCATTTAGCACGCACTCTCTTTTATACTGTCCTGACATTGTATATCGCCATCTGACAGTGATTGGAGTGTTCTTTACTCTGTGGCTCTCTACGTAATAATAATAAATTCTTTATTCCAGGATGTGGGGAGGTGAGTGCTATCCCACACATTCCATAGAGGGTATAAGAACAGATAATATTTACATAATAGGAAAATAAAGAAAATTATTAAAATGGTTAAAAATAAAAATAAAAATTTAAAATGAGATTAAAGCAGAGAAGCACGGGAATCCATCGGATCTAAGATTGTGGGAGCAAGTATCTTTCTCCAATGGTCTTCAATGCTCGATCCTGAAGTCAGACGGGATTCTATGATAAAAATATTTCTGGAATGTTTATCCTTCCCCTCAGTCCTGCAATCCTGGTTCTTAATAGAGCTGTAAATCCTGGAACTCGCCCTTCTGTAAACATAGAGGAGGCACTGCAGTGCCTGGGGAGTCCGAACATCAATCGGTAAGCGTTGTTATATTGCACCCGAAGCCTTTCCATTGTTCTTTTTTTGAAGTTTGCCCAGAGCTTGCATGTGTACAGGGTGGTGCATAAGGCTATGAAGAGCGTCCTTTTCACTCGTGGTCTGCAGAGCCGAAATCTTCTACTGAGCATGTTACATTTTATACTCAATACTCGCCTCTGCCTGTCAATATCTTCATCATCCGTTAGCTTATTGTTGATGACATGTCCTAGATTTTTTTATTTATTATTGAAATTTTTTTTATACATACATGGATAGTTACATAAAATATTGAAAAATGTATAAAAAATATTGAAATAAATGTACATAATTAAAAAAAAAATCCCACGAAGGCGAAACCTGAGTGTGGGTATTATAAGTATTTTTATCTTATTTCCATGGTTTAAGTGGAGATACAATATCAGATATAAATTTAAGTTATTTTAAAAGAGTTACTGTAGAGATGCAATACAAAAAACTAAATCATGAAATATGTTAAAGTTTTAAAATAACACAAAAAATAAGGTAAATACTAGTTTTTAAAAAAGACATCTTAAAAAGTGAATTAGCAGACAAAGCATCACAAACAATAAAATATATCCGCTGTTTTGTATGTATGTGAAATAATAAAAAATAATCTCTACATGGATATAAATGTTACAGATAGCTTTGCTAAAACTTATAAGAAAAAAATATCTAGTTCAGTGTTTTTTAGCCAAGATTTGATGTACTTTTTATAAGATTGAAGGTTTACACACGTGTCCCTTTTAAAGTTTGTACATAAAGAATTATACATTTTTGGAGTAATAAAACTAATATGCCTTTGGGCCAACCTGGTTTTGCAGTGAGGAACAGCATATTCACAAGCGCCATGTCGTTGGCTGGCACGATATGAATTTTTAATAAAGTTGTTTGGTCGCGTATAAATAAATTTAAGACATTGAGCACTATAGGTCTGCTTAAGGTCCAAAATTTCAGTTTCTTGGAACAATTGTTTAGAGGGATAGGATTTAGTTTTTTGGTACATTATCTTCATAATTGATTTTTGGGCAATTTCTAGTGGTTTTACATGATTGTTGAAAGTTCCGCCCCAGCCAATTATTCCATAGGAAAGAGATGAATGAACTAGTGAGTCATAAACTAGTTTCATGGTTTTTATATTTACGACATTACTCATTCTTTTAAAAATATAGTTAAGGTATCTCAATTTGTTAACAGTTTTTTTCAATATGGCTGGTCCATTTAAGTTGACAATCTATAGTTACACCTAAATACTTAATAAGTTTTCCAGATTTTATCCCCTCACAGTTACAGAATGTGTTTGGGTTACAATTTACGTTATGAAACTTCAAATTAAGATTGGTTTTAGGAGCCGACTTCTGTGTGTTATAGAAAGGAATACAAATAGTTTTATCATAATTTAGGGTAAGTAGGTTTCTATCTAGCCACTCTTTGACAATAGTAATACATTTGTTAGCTTTATTAGTAGTATCTTCCCATGATTTTCCTTTGACTGTTATTGCAGTATCGTCAGCAAATGAGAAAATTTTACCAGGTATTTTAATATAAGTCATTTATATATATTAGAAAGAGTAGTGGCCCCAATACAGTTCCTTGTGGTACACCATGTTTTACTAAATCAAAATTGCTCAAATATGTTCCAATTTTTGTGCATTGTTGGCGATTCAATATATAAATTTGTAACAGCATGAGACATTTATGTTTAATTCCAATGTTGGATATTTTCATTAAGAGAGTTCGATGGTTGACTGTGTCAAAGGCTTTCTTTAAATCTAAAAAAAATGGTTAAAGTTGTAATGTTTGAGTCCAGGTTAGAATAAATCGTGGGTATTCTGCGAAAAAGCACTAAGTCAAAATTTTGCTGATTTGACTTAATGATGCAGTTATATCATTCAGTGGTCAATCTTTACGAAGACGCTATATGTTATACCTATCATACTTTATGAGATAATATCTGAACTAAGTCAGTTATGCACAAATCTTTTCAGCGAATGAGCACTAAGGGACTTAGTGCATATTTCTTGGCTACTTTGATAAATTGTACCGTGTGAAACAGCACTAAGTCAGACTTAGACTTAATGCAATTTCGTTGAAAGATTTTTGGTTTATCTGTGGTTATCTGTGGTATTCAAAATCTGACAGTTGTGTTTGAAGTAAGTTTCTCGCTGACTAAATTGAATTTTTATTGACAAAAATGTTGTCAAGAGCGGCAAAAATATTAAAAATGGCTAGAAAACAAAATGAAAATGATTTCTTGGCAGTTGACGGTAAGTTTCTCTTATATTTTATCATTGTATTGTGATTGTTTGAAAACATAACCTAAATTAATTTATTACACTGTCTGTTTTTGCTAAATGTCACGTGTTTTAGTACCTACAATAAAAACAATAATTATTTTTTATTATTTATTAAAACAATAATTATTATTCTGTGTCGCAGTGGATAAAAGAAATAAATTGATTTAATAAATCATTAAAATGGATTCCACCGTGAATTGAGAGTTTCAAAAATATAAATATTACACCGTGTGTATTTTTATCTTGATAATACAAAAAAAACAGTAGGCAGAAAACATTCTGTTAATCTGCCGTTAAAATATAGCAAACTTTTGAAAGTTTAACACAAAAATTGAATGATTCATTTATTTATAGAAATTTTTGTATTTACTCGTATCTTGGTACTTAGGCTAGCTTTACACATGTAAGTTTTTCCGTAAGTAAGCGACTTCTAGCCAATTAGCTCAATGGATTTTGAAAATCAAAGGTTCTCATTGGCCAGAAGTCGCTTACTTACGAAAAAACTTACAAGTGTAAAGCTAGCCTTAGAAATCCCGATGAGTTATATTTAAAACTGATTTTGCGACGAGAGGGATTTAAAAATTTGAAGTGAGGGTTTTATATATTTTTAGAGAAATCAAAATTATTAATTTCACGTGCACAAAAATGAAAAAAAGTAACAATTTCATTTCTCATTCTAGTTAAACCCAGTACATCGGCAGGATTATCAGAATATGAAGAATTGCCAAAAGACGAAAGTTTGCTGGATGAAAATCAAATGGCGATTGTTGCTAATATGGAATATTTCATCGATTTTAGTGACGACGATATTGTTGCTGATAAAGATTACATTCCAAGTCCTTCTGGTTCGACGACATCATTAACTGAAATAGTGGAAGACGATTCTCGTGTTGACATCTCTCAACTTGACATACTGCCTATTACTACTACGACAAATGCTATCGAAAATAGTCCGAAAGTTCTTTCACGTTGGCGTAAATCAAACCCAGAAATGTGGAAAGTAAATGTCGAGAAGAAAAAACGAAATGATTGCCTGCCATATTTAGGAAAGAAAAATATTTTAAAACCAGCAAAGCTTCCAAAACCAGTCGATTGTGCAAAAAAATGCCGCTTTCACTGCACTGATGTCTTTTCGGAAAATGAGCGTCTTGAGTTATGCAAGCTATACTGGGGCATTCCATCTTACGAAAGAAAGAAAGAATTTATTTTACGAAATGTTTCAAGTGAACCACCAAAATATCGTAGATTACGAAAAGAAAACGGAAAGATCCGATCAACGACGAAGCGAGCGACGTGGACGCAGCAGCTCGCTATCAAGAAAAGTCGGCACTTGGAAACCGTGAGTTAAAAAACTAAATAACTAACCACCAAATCCACCATACCATTTCTCCGCAGGGGTAGGCAGAAATTATGGATCGCTAAACAACTCCGTCTTGGCAGACATACTCTTTGCTTTATTCACATGCATACATTGTCTCATACATACACTGATGTTATTCTAACCCTTGACATTGCCCGCCTTAAGTATTTGATTCGATTTTTTAAACGTCGTACCAGAGGCGGTCCGTAATTGAAATACAGACCCATTAAATTAATTTGTGATTTCTGTTGTTTCAGAAACGGACATGGAGGATAGCCGCGCGAGCGACGTGGACGACGAAGCGAGCGACGTGGATGATGAAGCAAGCGACGTCGACCACGGAGTGAGCAACGAGGATACTTTATGCATGTTACCAGAACCATCTCAAATTTTTAGCAATGCACTTCACCCCGCTTTGGCCATAGAACTTAGGAGACAAGACCAGGATGATAGGTAGGCAATGCGATCGATTCTGCCGCCTGATGGTTTATTGTGTGATAGCATCCCCAATTGGGGGTATGTTGTGAGACTGAAGTTATGGAAGGAGATGGGAAGAGGAAGGTGGTGAAGTACTTGGCTATTCACTTGTGTTTGGTGACAAGATCTTTCCAGGTTCTTTCCGCGTATTTACATCTCATTAAAATGTTGTTACGACAAAGCCCCCAAAGGTTCGATTTTGGGGTCCTTTTGGGGAAGGTTTGGTGGACGTTTAATATGTATATTTCAATTCTGATCATTGAAATATACATATTGAAAAATGCATAGGTATTCTCGTTTTTCCCTGTATATTGTACACATTACTTGTTTTGTTTTTTTCTTTTTATATATGTTTTTCAATTTATCTATATCTAGTAAAGTGGCTATTTTAGATCTAGTCACTATACATAATGAAACCATTTCAAGCAATGTTCAATTTTGAATGGTGGTCTGTCACCAGGGCGATAGAGTATCACTCTGGAACGAGGCATAATGATACTATATATTGATTTGTTTAAATTATATGAAACCACAGACATGAATATATAGACTAGAAATTAAAGGTGAGGGGAAAAATCAACTGTTGAAGAACGGGTGTAAAGCTGACTGTGATTCGTCAATAAATCAATCTGACAGTATATAGGCATCTCGCATTATAATATTACCATTTAGTTCTTAAAAGTAAAATCTGCTTTTGAATGAATAGACATTTTTACATGGGAGCGCAAATTACTCGCCACATTATGAACAAATTTGCGAAGTCCAAATTTGGCAAAAAAAAATTTCTTCTATTTTCAGAGTCAAATATTTTGTTTACGTATTTAGTTAAGACACTTTTATAAGTGTTCATAATTTAGTTCCCAGTAACCAACGATGCGTACAGATATATCTCGATGTGATAGTATATGTTTCTACAAACTGATCCATATTATACGATGTAATTACGCTTAAAATAATGCTTACATATGGAATGTAATACGACAATTGGGTTTATTCTCTTTTTCACATCTATTTTTACAAGTTTTCATAGCTAAGCCACCATTTTGCCGTGTTATTTCGTAAAATGCCTCGACCATAACTCGACGCTAGTTCGAACAAGAATGATGACGTCACATTCTCAAGATTCACGGGAAGCCATACGCGAGCCCAGCCAGCTCCAATGGAACCGGCATGGGGAGTGGGGAATAATACGCTTTTAATTACTTAGGGCAGGTCTACTAATATTCATATGTCTATGTATGAAACCAATTAAAAATTTAATTGTTTTTATTGCAAGTAATAAATAAATAAATTGTTTGTTCTATAATTTATTTCCCTCCCAACTGTCTTTTTTCAAAACCCAACTTTTAGGTATAAAAATCATAAAGATTTTAATAAAATAAAATACTTTTTGTTTTAAAACCACGAGTTGTTAATAATTTTTAGAACCGACCGGTTTCGCTTTACTCAAGCATCTTCAGGGTACAAATTATTACTACTTGTGGTTTTAAAACTAAAAGTATTTTATTATTGAATATTACAATTTATTATTAAATATTACAATTTGAGGTTTTACTCAATAAAGTTATTACGAAAAATAAATAAAAGTATTTTATTAAATATGTCAAACGACAAAGTGATTGCTTCTACAATAATATAAAGAAGCTCCTACAAGTTTGACATGAAAGGTTTCATAACCATCATCATCAACTTTACTAGGTTAATTCACCCGGTGTGTACTGAGCTTAAACACTGTCTGTTTTTTTGTTATCCTCTTATGTATATTGTATTACTAAAAGACTGTTTATGTTCCTCAAATAAATAAATAAATCACGTATTCTGGAGGAAAAATGTCAAAATAACACGGAATTTAAGCAATTTACAAAGTATTTTCTGAATGATTAGTAATATGTATTGCTATGATATATATCTTATTAAAAACCTAGTTTCTTGTTTTACTATCCAATATGAAAACATGGTCATAAATATCCAGTATTAGATCTCAATTATATAAAAAGCGGCGCTTCGATTTTGACATTGTACTAAAATAGACTGTCTGTATTATACTATTCAATTAGTTAAAAAGGGCAAAAATTGTTATTGGTAATTGTAGACAATGAAATTATCTTTCTAATTTAATACAATTTCAGTGTGTTAAATATACTAAATATAGTAATTTAGTTCATTACATTTGGACAGTCCGTGATCAAATTCTTTAATTTTTTTTTTTCACCTACGTATTCTGATATGCTGTTTACGATTAAAATCAAGTCTTTTTTCCATAGACATGTATCTTTCATTATCAAGTAAACCACAGACAACATACAGAAATATAAAATATTTAATGTTGACTCGAAGAAGTAGCTGTCACAGCAGTTTCAAAGTAAAAAACACGCAGGATTCACGCGATTATAAACTTAACGATTTTTTTATATTTTTTCTATAAATCCTACAAAAATGAAACAAACAACAAAATACAGGTTAACTCATTGGCTATATAGCACCGTAATAAGTTTGTATGACTCCATGTAAAAATTCTAAGTTATGTTTTTTTTAATGTTGGCGAAAAATTAAAAAAATGATCGTCTGGATATCTCGAGCAATCGCGGCAAAATTATTTATATCGCGTGGTCGCTCCAGTGGTCAGAGAGACAAGAATTGTTTCATCGCCTACATTCTTTTTTTTTAAACTATTGTCAAATTCCAATTGCATTACTTGTGATGCCAATGTTGATAATCCATTTGTTTTGAACTGTCAGTCTCACCGATAAGTACATATTTTTTTATAATGAATTTTGGTAAAAAGTCGATTTTTTTTTTTGAGAATCGCCATTTTGTCAAAAAAAATTATTTTGCTCTGTCCTTCGATTAATTAGAGGAATATTTATTATTATAACGAAATCCGTTTGGTTTTTTCATTTTAGATGATCTGTCCAGAGATATGATGGTCACCGCAAGATGCCTCTTTTGAGAGGAACTTCTGGAGATCAGTTATAGCAGCTTTCAAAATTATTATTTTTACAAATAAAAATTCTTAAAATACTGTTAAAACTTACCATAATATGTGTACAAATTTTTACTTTAATAAATTTAAAAGTCTTATCAGGAAAAATCCCTTTTTTAGGCCTCCCGACTGTATACATATAACCCCTTAAGAAGCAGTAGTTCAGGTGGGATACTACAGTGGTGTTGTAGACCAATTTCCTTGTTTTAGGGTCTAATTTTCCCCTTATCCTACTTAAGAAAAAACTTGTATGAATACATTCCCAAGTATTTAATTTCTTATACTTCTTCAATATTTTGATTGTATATGTTTAGAGTAATAATTCCGTTTTATAATATTTGGTGTTTGTTGGTGGTGAAGATTTCTTGTAAGCCAGGGCAACTATAATGTCCAGATGAAAGCCTCTATTAAGATTAGATGAAGTGTACTCATGTATACAGTAGTAAGATGTAACTAGACTAGACTAGAGTAGACTTACTTTGGGGGTGGGTGGTGTGGGGCGGCGGGGTGGACAGCAGGGCATGCAGTTTAGCCCGCTCCGTCTCCACATCGATGGCGATGTGCAGCTTCCTGCGCTTGGGCTGCGAGGCCTGCGAGGAGTGCACCGGGCCCGGGGACTCGCGCACCTTGTCCGCACCCTCGCTGGAGGCGGGCCGCGTCAGCAGGGGCCACTCATTGTTTTGCACGGCATGCACCACGTGGTGCAATCTCGCTTCCAGAGTCGTGTCCTTGAACCAATGGACAGACGGTTGCTGACGGTTGTCATTGCTCTTGGCTTCCTGCTCTCCTCTCACAGACCTGGCCAATGTTTCTAATTCCGAAAGAGCGCTGGTACTTTCCATTTTGCAGTCATCATCATCACCCTCCCGCCTCTCCTCGTGTTGGGAATGCTTGTCACCGTCTTCATCCTCATGGCTGGATTCGCCCGAGTCGTGCTTGGGACTGTGAACCCGTCTTCGTTTGGATTCTGCCCATTTGCGAGCACTATCGGCATACGGTAACTTTGGATCGCAGAACAATTTATGATAGGAGTCTCCTAGACCATGTCTGAAAAGTGATAAGATACAATGATACAATGCTGTTTCATTATAGCCACTGTTTATAGTAATTTTACAAATTGAGTGTAATGAAGCCTCTTACTTGCAAACTCCAATAACCAAGAGCTTGTCATATGTGCCGGCAACCCACCACGGGGGAGTGTCTTCGTTCTTTTCACAATGCACCATCCGAGAATCTAACAGCGGGTGACACACTATCTCTTCCCTGAGAACCCTCAATAGGTCAATTCTAAAACAAGGGCATATTATTCATTAGTTACTATGTACAGGAGGATATTATTATATTTATTATTTCAAAGGTTTGTCACCTTTCCAGAGTGGTGATGGCCCGGTCCTCCCCGATGGGCTCGGCCGTGATATCGTTCATAGGCATCTCTTCCTGGTTCACGTTCAGCCCGCACTGATGCTTGCACATCACCATGAAGGCTTTCAGGTAGTCGGTGAGGATCTCGTCTGACTTGTCTAGTCGGGCCAGAGCCCTGAACCTTCCCCAACGAAGGCTCTTGGTGGCCGGGTCAAACTCCACTCCGTACGAGCCCACAGTGCGGCAGAACGCCTCTTCTTCTGCCTTAGTCCATCTCCACTGGTGTTCTTCACGCTCTCTCTCACGGACTATTTGCTCCATCTTTTCGCGACGCTCCATTTTCTGCAATTGATATTTAATTTAACTTATGTATGTACATAGTTGAAATAACCAATAGGGTAAATTGTATGTGTTCAGATTAATTTAACCTCAACGAGAACCTACATTCTCTCGGGATTAGCATGGTATATCATCATTTGGATAGGAAGTAAACATTTAAAAAGCAATCAATAGACGGTTGTTTCAAATCCACCCATTAAAAAGCACAATATTTTTATAGTATTTTGGACTCATTCTGAAGTATATATATACATATAATTACCCTGGCACGTTGCTGCATCTTGAGCTCCTCCCTCTTGTAGTTTCTCTGGTAGGAGGTGATGAGCCTGCGCAGGCGCGTGTTCAGGTCCTGCATGGAGGGCCACTGTGAGGCGCTACCCCCTGCCACCTCCTCGCCCGCGGGGCCCCCCACTGCGCCCCCCATAGAGGGCGGGGCAGGAGAGCCAGGCGGGGAGGACAGTGGGGTATCCTGCCCTCCCTCTCCCTCTTCGCCTTCACCCTCCACGTCCCCCTGCTCCATGATGCTCTTCATCATGTCCTCATTTCTAAACAACAAAGGGATCATTATACTTGGCTGTCTGGTGCTCCCCCTCCTTGCGCTATGGCTAACTATGATAACGATCACTACTACAAAATCATAATGGTTTTTTCGACCCAACATAATTTAAATAAAATTTACAACAAAAAATAATGAGTGATTATATCATATTATATTTTCAAACACTGACTTAAATCATAATTGTATAGTTCTGAATACATGAATACAATTTTTCCATTTCAAACAACAAAAAGCTTGAAGCAACTTTTAAGAACTAAGTGGGTATGTATTATGAATGGACGAGCACCGACAACCTAATGTTACTAAAGTAAGCCCATCCTTTGTTATCTCTTTCCACCTGCTAATATTATATGTAGTTATAATAATATACTTTATACAGGATATATAGACATACTCATCTTGGAACCGTATATGTAGTGTATATTTGTGCACTTACCAGATTTGGAACAATGACAAAAGTGGGGACAAAATGTGAAACGGGCATAGATAGCAAACAGCCCAAATGATAAATGGATATTCTCATAACAGACTGTAAAGATTGAAGAAAATACTAAAAAGAAGAAAATGGCAATACAATACGCCCATTCTGAGTAACATTTAAAAACGAAAATGCAAGCGTAAGTATAATCAAATGACAATGTATTATTCAACAAGCAGTGTTTGGACATGACAGAGGTAAGGTTAAGTGAGCAAACATCAGATAGAAGGGTGGTGTGACGCAGTATCCTGTTCAGCGTCACACCGGCGGTACTCACTTGATGGTGATGCACTCTGCGGCATCGGGGGGCCCCAGGCGCTGCATGTAGACAAGCTGTGGATCGATGCGCATGGAGAGGTAGTTCTCGTAGCCATGCAAGTAGGTTCCCACGAGCAGAGACACGTCGCAAGACACGTCCCACCACGCACGCGGCGCCGGGCTGTCGGCCGCAGGTACGCGCATCGGCAGGGCACTGCCACACACAACACAAACTGTAACTCCGCTGCGCCGCCCGTCTTTCTTTTCTTTTCCTCTCCCTTCCCTTCCCCGCTTCTCCTCCTCCCTCCTTCCTCCACATTGGGCCGTACGGCGTACACACCACACCAAACACACAGACAGACAGACAGAGCTGCTCCGCTCCACTCACTCATCCATATTAACAAGGAAAGCAGGAAATCAAAAAACCCAAAGCGTTACAATGAATATTTAGATTAAAAAATCATGCAAAATGACGCATGACCCAATAAAATGAATGGTTTAAGATGAATAACTAGCTCAAAAAGTCATTAAAATGGTTATAAAAGCGAAGCAATATGGTGAAAATGGAAAAAGGAAACTTGGGAATAAGTACCTGGCGTTCACACCGTCCGCTATTTGGTGTGCCAGGTCCCCGATGACTTCGTGCTTTATGTAGTACATGAGGCGCACCCGCAACAAGACCCTGCAATCAAACACAAACATATCCAATATTACATTCAGAGTTCCAGCTTACCTTCTTTGTGTTGAGACTTATTGTGTGCAATTACTCACTTGTTGGCGTGACGGAACAGGTGCCTCTTATAGCTGCTCTCCAAGTATGATTCGCAGTCATACTTGTCCCCGTAGCTCCAGTGCGCGGGGTCCTCCCACTTCTGGGGACTCAGGACCTTCACCTCCTTGGGGTCCTTCAGGACCTTGAGCTTCTTCTTAGCGTTTCTGCCCCTTGGGACGGGGTTGTGCAGCCCGCTGTGGTTGTGAGAAATGTTTACTTGGCCATTCTCGATCGGCTGAATCAAGTCCCAGATGAAGTTTCTAATTTTCTCGTCTCCCTTGTAGTGGCGTAGACAGAAGAGTATCTGAAACAAACACTTTGTATTACAATAAATACTCAAAAGGGTAAATATAATTGCAACAGGGCTTGCGGTCGTTCAGATTAATTATAACTCAGCGAGAACCTACATTCTCTCGGTATTAGCATGGTTGATCATCAATTGAGCATTACTTAATTCATACTTTAATTAGTCATCAGTTCACTTACTATTATTCTGGCACAGTCCTCAACGTCTACCGTTGTCCATCCTCGCCGGAACTGATTTTTACTCAAAATCTCTTCCCACCTCGACCATCTGAAATTAAATTTAAGAAATCACAAATGGATGCTACATGCTACTAATATTAACCTAAATAGGAAGCAGAAGTGAAAGTCACCTTTTGCACATAATAATAATTATTATATTATATGAACTCCCTACCACTCCTGTGTCTAACTGTTTTGTTCTATATTTTTTTATACATAAAACTACACCAGCCCCAGCAACAAATTTATGCCTCTCACATAGTGAATTGTGAATAATTGAGAACACTACGCTAATTCCGCTTATGCCCATCACTATTTCAAACTGATTTATCTATTTTATCTTAGGTGAGATTTGTTTATGACATCCCATTCGTAAAAGTCTACAAAATTATAGTCAGCGAAAATAAAATCATGGTCAAAACAGAGTGAGTTATTTTTCTCATTTTCATTATATTGTTTTCTTTATTCATTTTGTTTAAGGAATTCACCTGCATCCTAACTATTTCTCACAGATTGACTGATTTATGATTGTTTTATGATGTATGTATTTTTTAGTGATGCAACGGAAGTGTCTTAACGGAAGCAGAAACGGAAACAGATGTCAAAAGTAAATCTTAGCGGAAGCGGAAGTGTTAATACTATGAAGAAAAAATACAATTTTATTTTTTAAGATTTGTTTAATTAAATTTGTATTTTGTACTTTTAGTACTCGAAATTAAATAGTGGTAAATTATATTTTATAAAGAGTAATTTGGCTGCTTTTTCACCTTTGAGTCTGTTTCGGTGTTCTTCATATATTAAAGCAGCTGCACTAAATAATTGCTCACTGGCTACACTGCTGGGGGGAGCTGATAAGTATTGGCGAACTATTGGCAACAGTATTTGTGCGCATTTACTCTTACCACCACATAAGGGGATCCTCATTGAGAGGTAGTCTCTTCTCTTTCTTGTGCTCACGAACATGTGACTGTATCTCTAAATGTCACCATCGTCACTTGTAGAAGAGTTCTCATTCTGGTCAAACCAACTCGTTGCGACACGTTTGTGTCCAGTCATCCCCACGCCCCCCGCCACCGCGCTCCTCGCTGTATTCTCCATTTAGAGTTCTGTTATAAAGTTTGCGGAACCAGAAACGGAAGTGAAAAACTTGCGGAACTTCTGCAGAAGCGGAAGCGGAGCTCTGTTGCATCACTAGTATTTTTATATACTTTAATTTTACATTATTTAAATATAAACCAACGTATTTTTAATTTGTTGTTTTTTCTCCTAATTTCACTATCAATAATTATGTTATTCTTTTATCATTTATATATTTTATGCTGAACAGACGTGTATAAAGAACTGTTCCCAAATAAAATGGTTTTCCAAAGTTTCTATAGCAATAGTGTAATTTGAAATGTATGAATTCACAAATTGAGCACACACTCTTACCATCAGTTTATTTGTACCGGCAATACAAATGAACTGAAAGTATTTGAATGACGTTGTAATATTATTGGAATGTACAGTAAAATAATTTTAAAGAGATTCTTGCTTGTGAATTTGCAGTATTACAGCAGGGTAAGAGGGGACTGCAGGCGGGTGTTCTAAACTATCGGCGTGCACAAAAACATTCAAATGTGTGCTCTTTCAATGACTTGCCTGTAGTTTCTTTTAAAAAAATTAATGAAAAAGAACTTTGGATTGTGAAAACTATTTAATTTTGCTTTTAAAAGAACTTAAAATCATATCGGAGAAAGCATACTCAAATACATATAAAATATGTGTATATGTATTATTTATTTAAACGGGACTTTTTCTCAAAAGTAAATTTTTGATACTATTTTGTAGATCATAAAAATCCGCTTTAGTTTGTATGTAGCTGGCAATGTGTGGAATATTATGAGTCTGTCTTAAATTAGAAATAACTTTATATTTTTTGGTGTATTTCTTTAGGGCAGCTTCCATTCTTTTGACGTCCAATTCTACATCTACTATTTGAAGTTTTCTCTGAATTGTAGAATTTTTCAAGATATTTGAATATGAAGATTTCTCAAATAACAAATTCTTTTGCACATTAAATTTCATGTAAATTTCCGAAGTAGTTTTTTTTACATCAATTATTTGCAAAGATTTCTTCTCAATACAACTTAAGTAGCCTTGATTTTCAATATGTAGCTTTTCAAAATCGATAGGTCTCAGAGATTTACCCAACTCTTCCTTTATGAATAGAATAGATTTGAGTTTGTGAAAGCGCTGCTTTAAGGTACTAGTAAGCAGTCTAATTCTGGAAATGGTGGCATCCGTCAAACTGAGCCATTCATTCATATACTTGATCCACGCCTCAGCGGGAATTCTCTTAGACACCGGATCCACGGCATTGACCACCTGCTCGTCAAACCTTTCTTTGAAATCTGTGAACTCTTTCTTGCGGTCCTTCAGTTCCTCTAGATGGGCCTTCAGTAAAAACTGTTGCTTATTGTTATATTCTTTGACAGACTCTAAGGAATCTTTGAAAAGCTCCATCTCTTTTCTCACCATTTCTGACTTTTGGCCAATAGTGACTTTGGTGCCAACAACTCCTCCGAAACGGCCTTGAGAGCTCCCTTTAGAAGGGCTGCCCATCATCATGCTGGACATGGCCAAAAACCGAGCCGACTGCCCTCCCGCTATTCCCGAAACTGCCGACATGGACATATTCCCTGCGGGCATTGATGAAAACTCCAATATTTGCTGAACTGCCACTAATACCGAAGGGTCTTGTCTCATAAAGAATCGTTCAAATATGTCATTTTCAAGACTAATCATTTTGTTTTGAGCAGTTAAATTTTGCACAGCCTGAGCTAAAACCTCGTCAGAAAATTCTTCAACATATAAATCCCCATCATCATCTAATTTACTCATCCCGTTGTTCAGTAATTTATATAAAATTAAATAAAAGTTTAAAATGAGTGCAACCTAATGAAATCCATCTTCAATAAAACAAGATGGTTACCGAGGTGATAAAAATCAATAATCATAGATAATACAAACATTAAATAAATTAGCATTTGGGTTTTAAGTAGTAGTACTTACTCAAAGGTCCATATGCCAATAAAACAATAAATAAAATTGGAAAAAAGGGGACATACAGGTCGGGAAAATATTTTAAATGGCAATACCAAGGTGGCTCTTAAGAAAATGAAGATTAGAAAAGGGCAATGGTCCAAGTGCATATTTTTACAACAACTAAATGGTGCACACAGCACACATGGCCGAATGATCAACTTACTTAGGCAATCTGTACCCGCCACGCAACAATATCGCATTCTGTTTCTATCTCTGACAGATGGCGCTTATGTTTTGAGCTTATTGGTGTGAGAAGAGTACCTAATTGGGGTTAGTTGGAGCAAATACCGTATAATATTAATAATACCTTCTGACGTTTCCCATACTCTCGTGGAAACCACTACAACTGAAGAAAAGTGGAACTTTTTTACAAACATGTTTGAAGAGAAGATTGTGTCAAAAATACCACTATTCAAAGGCAATAAAAACCACAATAAAAACAAACCTTGGATCGACAAACACATACTAGCATTGATTAAAGAGAAAAAGAAAGCCTGGGATAGTTATAGATTATCCAGAAAACACATGGGGAATGTAAATGAGATTTAAAATGAGTATTACAGAGAATATAAACTGAAAAATAACTACCTTTTGTCGCAACTAAGAAATACCAGAAAAACTTTGAGCAAAAATTGATTGACAGCGGACAGAAACCATTTTAAAGTTATATAAGGAAACAGATTGCCTCGAAAGTGTCTACACCAACCATACTATATAACTTCTCTAACGAAATAGTTACCAGCGAGATAGACATAGCGAACATCCTTGCAACACAATTTGAAAAAACCTATGTCAATGAACCAGACACCAGTATACCAACTATTAGTCAAGATGTGTATGTAGATAGTTCACTATGCGAAATAGAATTCACTCCATCAGCAGTTGAGAATATTTTGAAGGGGTTGCGAGAAGATAGCGCTACTGGCCCTGATAATATTCCTGCTATTGTTCTCAAAAAGTGTTCAGCAACTCTCAGTCATCCCAAAGCTCTGGTTATGCAACAATCCTTCTTAGATGGGAAACTCCCTAAAGATTGGAAGAGAGCTATAATTACACCCATCTACAAAAAAGGTGATAAACTCAAACCAGCAAATTACAGACCTATAAGCTTGACTAGTATTATCTGCAAAACCATGGAAAGAATATTAGTGGACAAGATACGCTCATTCCGGATCAAACTTGACATAATCTCAAACAAACAACATGGATTTGTGCCAAAAAGATCCACGATTACCAATCTCATTCTTAACATAGATTACTGGACAAACGAGTGGGACAAACGGATTCCCACTGACGTAATTTATCTCGACTTCGAGAAAGCCTTCGATACTGTTCCAACCAGCAGACTGTTGGCTAAACTTAAATTCCTAGGCATAAGAGGACGACTTCTCGAATGGATCAAATCCTTCCTCACTGAGAGAAAATTACAAGTTCGAATTGGCAACCAACTGTCATCTGAGCGAAATGTGACCAGTGGTGTCCCTCAAGGATAAGTTCTCGATCCAGTTCTGTTTATTTTGTACATCACGGACCTGCATACTATAATAAAAACAGACTCCAGCTGCTTTGCAGATGATACAAAATTCTTTGCCAACCCACACACTCATCACAACCAACTGCAAAACGATTTAAACGAAATATATCAATGGACAAATGATTGGCTTCTAAAACTCAATGTCGAAAAATGCACTGTCCTACATGTTGGATAAACTAACCCTACACTTGCCTACAAACTTAATGGAACACCTCTAAAAGCAGTGACATTACAACAAGACTTAGGAGTTACCATATCACAGGACTTGAAATGGTAACCACACATCGCTGGAATAGGGAATTCTCTTCACACCAAAAAATCACTTATTATTAATTATTCACATGTAGAAACACTTCAGACACAAGAATACATAGTTTTTATAATTTTCAAAAATCATTTATTAAAGTTATAATGACTTTAAAAACAGGCGCGAACGAAATATTTCAATGCAGCTAAAAACGCCCGGTGATTGATCAAGCGTTCAAGGGCGAACGATGACGTCACTGTTGACCGGCCTGAGTATATCCTGCCTACCGATGGCGTCGGCGGCGGCAAAGGTGTGACGTAGCACTTGTGACGTAGCGGTCAAAATGGCGCATGACCGTTTTCAGAGCCGAAATAGCACGCAATTTTTAAAACAACTACAAAAAATTGAAAATGCATTTAAAAAAAAAAGAAAAAAAAGAGGCACATAATAAAATAATTATCTTTATTGAAATAAATTATTTACAAAATGCACGAGAATTCCCTATTGTGAAAAGAGCAAATTCACTAACATATCTAATCAGGAAAACCTTCCTTGACCTAACACCGGACATGATGTTAAAAATATATAAAACATATGTGCGACCTCTATATATTCCCTGGAATATGCTTTCCAAATATGGAGTCCTTACTTCGCAAAGGATATAAATCTGTTAGAGAGAGTACAGAGACGTTTCACTAAAATACCAAGAGCTCTGAAAGATCTACGATACGAAGATAGACTCAAGGAACTAAGATTACGAACCTTACAAGAAAGAAGGGAAAGGGGTGACTTGATCGAGACTTTCAAAATTTTATCTGGACATTACAGTTGCCCTAGCATCCAAGAAATCTTCACTACTAATAAAAATATAATTCTCCGTGGACACTTAAAAACATTTACCAAAACGCCTTTTGCATCTAATCATAGAAAACACTTCCTTGCAAATAGAGTAGTGGATGCTTGGAACAAACTCCCACAACATGTCATTGATGCAACAAATATAAATCAATTCAAAGCTCTATTGGATTCACATTTGGAGAGAAGAAAGGACTTAGTTCAAACTTAAAACAACTCAATTACTGTCAAACTTGTTGTGAAATCAGATATGAGCGTATCAGCAGAATGCTGACTGCTCATTACATAATAATAATACATTTTGATGTTAACCCGCTACACTAGTGAGTACTGATATCCTTCATATAATCTGGGCTCTCTTCAAAACCCTCATTAATAAATCCTTTCCCACAGCCCCTACCACAAGGCTGCTCCACTGCCTTTACAATGTACAATGTACACTGTACACTGTACACTGTACACTGTACACTGTACACTGTACACTATACACTATGCAGACAAGTAGTGTAAGGATGAGGTGTTTTGAACATCAACATTGACGATGATCATAAAATCAACTTGAACAAGGAACATGTAATTAACGCAGCTTTGCTGAATTAACCTTCATTTTTTTATAATTACATTTTCATGGTTTAATCTACGTCTTACATAATCAAGAACATTTTATTTGCTTTAAGGAAATCATTTCACCTACTATAAACTGTCAACGATTTTTAGCATCTTGAAAAACGACTTTGGAAGTGTTTTGCTGTTTGTTCATAAACTGAACCACAGAACCCACTGTTTCAAAAATTAATTTTATTTCTTTATCAAAATACAAATTGGAAAGTGCAAAACACCGCCAGCAAATACTAAATAAATTCAATTTGCCGCGCCAATTAAACAGCTCCCGTTAGGTGTTTTTTCAGAAAAATGACGCTATACAAGTTATCCAATTATTATTTTCATTATTGAAAGGAATGTCGAAATCAACATGCTATACTAGCTCCCTCTAGAGGCTAGAGTTGTTAAAATTGTCACTTTTTCATTGGAGTTGGGCGTATTATTATTATTATATGGTTTTTTGTTGGAGTCAGGTGCTTATAGTGTGCTTATTTTAAAAAATGCATATAATTAGGACGGGTTGTTTTACAGAATTTGAATAAATCATCAAAGTTGGTTTCAAGTTCTGTAATTATTTCAGTTTTGTTAAACAACTGGCCAATTATGATATAATAACCGAACATGAATAGAACCTTCACAGAACTTGAAAATCAACTTTGAAGTTTGATGAATTGTTAAATTTTTTTGAAACAACCCATCCTTAATATTAAATTATTACTGTATTTTGAAATAGTGTTGTAATAGGTAGGTATCAGAGGCGGCTCTAGGGATCCAGGCGTGGTAGGTCATTTGAAATAGTGTTGTTATAGGTAGGTATCAGAGGCGGCTCTAGGGATCCAGGCGTGGTAGGTCATTTGAAATAGTGTTGTAATAGGTAGGTATCAGAGGCGGCTCTAGGGATCCAGGCGTGGTAGGTCATTTGAAATAGTGTTGTAATAGGTAGGTATCAGAGGCGGCTCTAGGGATCCAGGCGTGGTAGGTCATTTCAAATAGTGTTGTAATAGGTAGGTATCAGAGGCGGCTCTAGGGATACAGGCGTGGTAGGTCATTTGAAATAGTGTTGTAATAGGTAGGTATCAGAGGCGGCTCTAGGGATCCAGGCGTGGTAGGTCATTTGAAATAGTGTTGTAATAGGTAGGTATCAGAGGCGGCTCTAGGGATCCAGGCGTGGTAGGTCATTTGAAATAGTGTTGTAATAGGTAGGTATCAGAGGCGGCTCTAGGGATACAGGCGTGGTAGGTCATTTGAAATAGTGTTGTAATAGGTAGGTATCAGAGGCGGCTCTAGGGATACAGGCGTGGTAGGTCATTTGAAATAGTGTTGTAATAGGTAGGTATCAGAGGCGGCTCTAGGGATACAGGCGTGGTAGGTCATTTGAAATAGTGTTGTAATAGGTAGGTATCAGAGGCGGCTCTAGGGATCCAGGCGTGGTAGGTCATTTGAAATAGTGTTGTAATAGGTAGGTATCAGAGGCGGCTCTAGGGATCCAGGCGTGGTAGGTCATTTGAAATAGTGTTGTAATAGGTAGGTATCAGAGGCGGCTCTAGGGATCCAGGCGTGGTAGGTCATTTGAAATAGTGTTGTAATAGGTAGGTATCAGAGGCGGCTCTAGGGATCCAGGCGTGGTAGGTCATTTGAAATAGTGTTGTAATAGGTAGGTATCAGAGGCGGCTCTAGGGATACAGGCGTGGTAGGTCATTTGAAATAGTGTTGTAATAGGTAGGTATCAGAGGCGGCTCTAGGGATACAGGCGTGGTAGGTCATTTGAAATAGTGTTGTAATAGGTAGGTATCAGAGGCGGCTCTAGGGATACAGGCGTGGTAGGTCATTTGAAATAGTGTTGTAATAGGTAGGTATCAGAGGCGGCTCTAGGGATCCAGGCGTGGTAGGTCATTTGAAATAGTGTTGTAATAGGTAGGTATCAGAGGCGGCTCTAGGGATCCAGGCGTGGTAGGTCATTTGAAATAGTGTTGTAATAGGTAGGTATCAGAGGCGGCTCTAGGGATCCAGGCGTGGTAGGTCATTTGAAATAGTGTTGTAATAGGTAGGTATCAGAGGCGGCTCTAGGGATCCAGGCGTGGTAGGTCATTTGAAATAGTGTTGTAATAGGTAGGTATCAGAGGCGGCTCTAGGGATACAGGCGTGGTAGGTCATTTGAAATAGTGTTGTAATAGGTAGGTATCAGAGGCGGCTCTAGGGATCCAGGCGTGGTAGGTCATTTGAAATAGTGTTGTAATAGGTAGGTATCAGAGGCGGCTCTAGGGATCCAGGCGTGGTAGGTCATTTGAAATAGTGTTGTAATAGGTAGGTATCAGAGGCGGCTCTAGGGATCCAGGCGTGGTAGGTCATTTGAAATAGTGTTGTAATAGGTAGGTATCAGAGGCGGCTCTAGGGATCCAGGCGTGGTAGGTCATTTGAAATAGTGTTGTAATAGGTAGGTATCAGAGGCGGCTCTAGGGATCCAGGCGTGGTAGGTCATTTGAAATAGTGTTGTAATAGGTAGGTATCAGAGGCGGCTCTAGGGATCCAGGCGTGGTAGGTCATTTGAAATAGTGTTGTAATAGGTAGGTATCAGAGGCGGCTCTAGGGATCCAGGCGTGGTAGGTCATTTGAAATAGTGTTGTAATAGGTAGGTATCAGAGGCGGCTCTAGGGATCCAGGCGTGGTAGGTCATTTGAAATAGTGTTGTAATAGGTAGGTATCAGAGGCGGCTCTAGGGATCCAGGCGTGGTAGGTCATTTGAAATAGTGTTGTAATAGGTAGGTATCAGAGGCGGCTCTAGGGATCCAGGCGTGGTAGGTCATTTGAAATAGTGTTGTAATAGGTAGGTATCAGAGGCGGCTCTAGGGATCCAGGCGTGGTAGGTCATTTGAAATAGTGTTGTAATAGGTAGGTATCAGAGGCGGCTCTAGGGATCCAGGCGTGGTAGGTCATTTGAAATAGTGTTGTAATAGGTAGGTATCAGAGGCGGCTCTAGGGATCCAGGCATGGTAGGTCATTTGAAAAAAATCTGTGAGTAATCTTTATTCGATATTGTGAAAAATTCCCACACATTATCTGTATCAATTTGTAAGTCAGCGACTCTAAATACGTATTATGTTAATATGGTAAATTGGAAATAACTGCACAATCCATGTACTTATGGCAAATTATTTTTAAGAGATTACGTTTTTCCTAGGAATCGAGTGTAAATATTTTAGACAAATTAGAAGAATAATTATTTCTCTTTCTAACTGCGATCAAATCACATATCTCCCCCGGACCTCCCGGTCAGATCTGTCCTTCCAAGGCTCTAATTGAATATGTTTGTGGCTAGTAGTATCCTTCCAAGGCTCTAATTGAATATGTTTGTGGCTAGTAGTATCCTTCCAAGGCTCTAATTGAATATGTCTGTGGCTAGTAGTATCCTTCCAAGACTCTAATTGAATATGTTTGTGGCTAGTAGTATCCTTCCGAGGCTTGAAGGGTTATCGTTTGTCTTTATCATATTATGATATTATTATGAAACTGTTTTGTTAAAATTAATTGCAGATTAAAGTACATACCTGACCATAGACTAAATACAACTAGACAAGCCATAACCATTGAAAAATAACCTCAACACAATTTTGGTTTGGTTCACGTGCACATTTATGAAAAGGCGCACGCATTGTGTTGCAATGCGAAATGGGCACTGTGCATTGCGTTTTACCTTTTGTTGATCTAGAGTTAAGCTATTTTGCTTGTCAGCTATGCTGGGCAAGTTCATTTTTTCAATCACAAAAATAACCCAATTCCAAATATTTTAGATTGTACCTATCGCGAACTTTATTTTAGAAAATGTTATCAGCTATCTGAATACAAAAAAATATAAGTACCTTACCGATAGATTGAAGGCAGCGCATTAAAAAATATCAGAAATTAATAGTCATCTTTCAAACTAGTCACAATCATGACGTCATGCAGTGTGTTATACGCTTTTAACGAATACATATAAACAATAATACATGGCACGAGCCTGCCACGTGATAATTATTGATGTGTTGGTTAAAATCAGGCGTTTTTACTTTATACGCGCAAAAAAATTTAGAAGTATGGGTTGTTTTTTAGTCTTGTCTGTAATTCAGGGTTGTATTAAATCCACAATTATTTGCGTGTTAAATTGTATGAAAAAATTTAGAAGTATGGGTTGTTTTTTAGTCTTGTCTGTAATTCAGGGTTGTATTAAATCCACAATTATTTGCGTGTTAAATTGTATGAAAAAATTTAGAAGTATGGGTTGTTTTTTAGTCTTGTCTGTAATTCAGGGTTGTATTAAATCCACAATTATTTGCGTGTTAAATTGTATGAAAAAATTTAGAAGTATGGGTTGTTTTTTAGTCTTGTCTGTAATTCAGGGTTGTATTAAATCCACAATTATTTGCGTGTTAAATTGTATGAAAAAATTTAGAAGTATGGGTTGTTTTTTAGTCTTGTCTGTAATTCAGGGTTGTATTAAATCCACAATTATTTGCGTGTTAAATTGTATGAAAAAATTTAGAAGTATGGGTTATTTTTTAGTCTTGTCTGTAATTCAGGGTTGTATTAAATCCACAATTATTTGCGTGTTAAATTGTATGAAAAAATTTAGAAGTATGGGTTGTTTTTTAGTCTTGTCTGTAATTCAGGGTTGTATTAAATCCACAATTATTTGCGTGTTAAATTGTATGAAAAAATTTAGAAGTATGGGTTGTTTTTTAGTCTTGTCTGTAATTCAGGGTTGTATTAAATCCACAATTATTTGCGTGTTAAATTGTATGAAAAAATTTAGAAGTATGGGTTGTTTTTTAGTCTTGTCTGTAATTCAGGGTTGTATTAAATCCACAATTATTTGCGTGTTAAATTGTATGAAAAAATTTAGAAGTATGGGTTGTTTTTTAGTCTTGTCTGTAATTCAGGGTTGTATTAAATCCACAATTATTTGCGTGTTAAATTGTATGAAAAAATTTAGAAGTATGGGTTGTTTTTTAGTCTTGTCTGTAATTCAGGGTTGTATTAAATCCACAATTATTTGCGTGTTAAATTGTATGAAAAAATTTAGAAGTATGGGTTGTTTTTTAGTCTTGTCTGTAATTCAGGGTTGTATTAAATCCACAATTATTTGCGTGTTAAATTGTATGAAAAAATTTAGAAGTATGGGTTGTTTTTTAGTCTTGTCTGTAATTCAGGGTTGTATTAAATCCACAATTATTTGCGTGTTAAATTGTATGAAAAAATTTAGAAGTATGGGTTGTTTTTTAGTCTTGTCTGTAATTCAGGGTTGTATTAAATCCACAATTATTTGCGTGTTAAATTGTATGAAAAAATCGCGTCGTTGAGTAATTTATTTTGTGTTTACTATTTTAATTACACTTTTCTTTTCATTGAAAAAATATATATTACAAAGTATTTATATATACAGGTATATATATATATTACACTTATCTTTTTTATTATAACTATTGCTGTAGAGGTGATGAAGGTGGTGGAAGATATGTTACATGAAAAGGAACGTTCATGTAGGTTTAAAATGTTAGGTACAGGAATAAATATTGTCTATATTCATTCCAATAATTATTCTTAAAATGTCTTATTTTCGCTTAGGTTTCCCCACAAACCGAGAAAAAAATTGAGAAATGGATATAAGCAATCCGGATTCAATTTTGTGAAAATAACTGGGTAATATTTATTATACAGGGTGTATCGGCACGTACCCGGCAAACTTTAACCAGCTATTCCTTAGCACATTTGGAGTAAAAAATGATATGGGCACTTTGCTGTCCGGTAACATTTTTTTTCAATTGTTCGGTCTATGTTCAAAATTATTTCTTGCGGTCGACTGCAAGGTAGAGTTTAAAAGTGACAAAATAAAACTATTTTGTGGTAAATTTGTAATAATTTATTAATGCAATGTAACATATAATTTTTTTTCATTCAGCTTTACGTTTTAGGGTGGATGTTTGACACTGCATATTCTCCACAAGCTTATCATATTGGGGAATGTACGAAGTAACTGCGATTCGCAAACACAAAGTTAAGTGGGCATCTGTTATGCGGGAACAATGTTCGGTTTTTATTGCATTCATCGTTGAAAATCTTGATTCGCAAAGATAGGTAGAACCGAAAAACGACGTCAAATATAAAACTACCTTTCTTAGGCATGGAAACTTTTCTTATCTTCATCTGTACTTCCAGATGTCCTAGCTTTCAAAAATATGTCGCTTCTCATTTTAATTATTTCTTCTTCGACCACAACAGATTCAGTATCGGTAAAGTTACCGATTTTAACGGTTAAGCTGTCAATATCAATATTTTCATTAAATGTGTCGCATTACTGTGTTTCGTGACAGTGAAATGTCATTTATTGCTGAAATAATTTCTTTCTTATTTTTAAAGTCATTAAAAAGTGCTTCTCCAGCTCTCTGCATGGCTTCCTTTCATTTCTCCATCTTCGAAAGGTTTCTTACGTCTTATCAATATTTCTGTAACAGTGAATGACGCCAGTGTTGCAGCTTTTGATTTCGAGTCTGGTTTCGTAAAAAAAGATTGTTGTGTACTTAACTTGCTTTTTAATTCGCATACTTTTATCTTTCGGTTTTCACTGCCAAATGGAAAATCAGTGGCGTATTTGGAATGTGTAGTTTTAAAATGCCTTTCAACATTTGCTCTTTTCGGTAACGCTACACTTGAGTTGCAAATTAGACACACACATTTGTCCTCGACCATAACGAAAAAAAATTCCTCTTCCCACTCACTGTGATAACACGTTCAAAGTGATCCGTGCGCACTCAAGTCGACACTAGTAGGTACTGGCTAGGCTAGCTACCCACGAAACAAAGCCACGAGAAAACAATGCAAAATGAAAAGAAAAGAGACAGCGATATACCTTACCTACGCGCGGAGCGAGGCGAGCCGCATTTAGTTGACTGACTCACGCACACGCACGCAACGATACTGCCATTGCGTTTTTGCGATGCGACCAAAGTGTGTGAGTAGGTATCTTATTTAGTCCTTTGCGCGAATACATCTCAAAATAATGTTACTTTGTCATATTTTCCTATTCACTTTATTTTACTCTCGCGGGCTACCTAAATCAGCTTCACGGTCGACCGGTAGACCTGTTGGCCATCCCTGGTTTAGACCATTTTCATTGATTTCTGTAAGAACATAAGAGCTCCGTAATGTCCGAGGGGATAAATAGTCACGAAATTAGTAATATTTTAAAAGACAAGACCTCGACCCACCAGAACAAACGTCAAAGACCTTGATGTTAGTATTATAATTGTCAGTAACAAACATTTTTAGTTCCATTTGATTAAATTATTATAATATTTCGCCGTACTGTAGTTGAATATTAAGTTTTGGGTTATGTGTAATGAATTCGTAAGAAAGATTTACCCGAAAGTGAGGAGTCCTCTCTCGACCTTGAAGCATTCGGAGCGCGCCCAATTGCCATAGAGCACGTCCTCGCCGGTGAGCAGCCCCTCGTGGCGCGGCACATAGTCATCGTTACAGCGCCGTCCACGCCCCTTGCCGCCACCCGCCTTGTCCTTGCGCCGGTTCTTGTTCCTTAGATTGACGCCTGCCGACAATACACAAGGGCGTACTTAGTCACTTGTATAAAACTGTCCCTGTATGTCTGTACAGTTCAATTAATTATTCATATTATCAAGATTCCCCTGGTTCATTCATTCCAAGAACATAATCTTGTTTCCTAACAATTCGCTCAATGTATAGTATCAATTTCGGTGAGTTCTTATAAATTCTCTAAAACTAAAATAATATTTTATTATCGATAATCCTATTGGGCAGGAAAAGAATTAGTAATTATCGATGTGTTTAGTTCCGGTGGAGCAATCCAAACATTAAGAGATCTTTCAGAATAAAATTGTATGTTAAATATCTTCATACCTTCTACTTCATCATCAGACATGTCGGGAGTAGAGTCGATTTCAGACATCTCGAGGGCGCCGTCATCGTGTCCATAGCGCTTAATCTGAGTTCGCCTCCGGGGCTCGGACATCACTAAGATTTCTTCAACCTTTTTCTCTGTAGTATCTATCTCTGCTTTTTTTGCCCATTTCTTCCAGAAGTCTGGATCATCTATATCTATATCTTCGCGAATTCCGGATGAAGAAAAGCTGGCCTTAGAGAAAGTTGACCCTTTCTCAGATTCCATCTGGATAATTTGAGTTCTTCGAGCGAGAATAATGTCGATATCTTCCTCGCAGAATTTATCACCCGCATTATCTTCATCCATGACGGCACCATAGGCTCCCTTCTTCAACAAGTCTTCTATCTCCTTCTTTGAGAGCTGCTTCGTGTTGCCCTCTTTCCCTCCTTGCGACGTGTTCATGCTCTGCAAGATGGCTTTGTCCAGTCCCAGCTTCATGGAAGCCTTGTCAAACATTTCCCTTTCGTAAGTGTTGCGGCAAAGTAAGCGATAGATCTTTACCATCTTCTGCTGGCCGATACGATGGCATCTGGCTTGGGCCTGTAAATCATTCTGAGGATTCCAATCACTGTCGTAAATGATCACCGTGTCAGCTGCAGTCAGGTTAATCCCGAGACCGCCAGCTTTCGTGCACAGTAGAAACACAAACCTGTCTGAATCTGGCTTAGAAAATCTATCAATAGCTTCTTGACGCAAATTTCCTCTAATCCTTCCGTCAATTCTCTCAAATGGATATTTCTTATACATTAAGTAATCTTCTAATATATCTAGGCAACGAACCATTTGACTAAATATTAATACTCTATGTCCATTAGCTTTTAGCTTTGGTAATAACTTATCCACTAAGACCATTTTTCCCGAGGACTGAATCAGCGCCTTGTAATAGGCCTGCAAGTCTTCCCCGTGGGACTGCTTGTAATCGTATTGGATCTGTTCTTCGGCACCGTTCAGAAGGTATGGATGGATACAACACTTGCGCAGCTCCATCATGGTATTCATCAAGTTTGGGAGATTGGATGCCGAAGCCGTGCCTTTGGATAGAAATGAAAAATTACGTTCCAAGATCCCCCTGTAGTATTTCTTTTGAATATTAGTAAGCTCCACTTCCACCACAGTTTCCTCTTTGGGTGCAAGGGATTTTTCTACGTCTTCTTTCAACCGCCTCAGCATCATTGGCTTTAAAAGTGCCTGTAACTTGACAACCTCAGACTCAGTCTTCAGCTGCCCAAACTCATTCAAGAAAGCTTCACTGCTGGCAAATTGCGAAGGTTCTAGGAAGTTAAGCAGGGAAAAGAGTTCATTCACATTGTTTTGCAGCGGAGTTCCGGACAAAAGCACGCGGTGCTCCATGTGTAGCTGTCGAAGTCCCTCTAATAATTTACAATTTCTATTCTTTAATCTGTGAGCTTCATCAATCACACAAAGTCTCCAGTTAAAAATACTTAAATCTTGAAAATCCGTTACGATAACTTCAAATGTAGTGATGAGAACATTAAATTTGGTTATTTCTTTAATGAATGCACCTTTTTCATTTTTGAAAAATAATTCATATTCTTGAAGCATACTTTTACTTTGTTGCGATCCATGATAAACTATAACATTCATATCTGTCCAACTTTCCAGTTCTCGTTGCCAGTTGGGAATAGTGGAGAGGGGAGCGATGACGAGGAAGGGTCCGCGGATGCCCAGTTCCCAGACTGTATGAATGAAGGTCAAGCTTTGAATGGTCTTGCCTAAGCCCATCTCGTCGGCTAGAATACAGTTCCGCCCATTGTACCACGAGAACAATAACCAGTTCAGTCCTTCCAGCTGGTACGGCCTGAGATTGTTGCCAGCCTTGTAAATAGGAGATACCTTCAGTTGTTCCCAATGCTCGGGTGAAGGTCTTCTTTTAAATTTCCACTTATCTTTGGGTGGAATTGCTCTGAAGATTTCAAACTGCTTAATCTTGATTGGATCAATGTCCTCTTCCAGCTCCCAAGTGCTGTCTTCATGCTGCAAGCTCTTCCACTTCACCAGATAATGTTTCACAGTTTCCGTGGTAGCCGGATCCACGTGTTCCGACACATCTAAAATTCTCTCAACTTCTACATAATCGGGGTTGAATGGTTCTTCATCCAAATATTCAAATATATTCATCTGCTGGGCTTGTTTTTGTTTGAACCTTTTAATTTTGGAGAAAATTCTTTTGTCCCCCTTGTACAGCTCATCTTCAGTCTTCCACTCACAATGCAAGTACGAGAAATTCCGATATTTTACAAAATATTCTTCTACGTCTATCATAATGGGAGGCAATTTCTCCTTGACTTCTGCTTTTAAAACTTTCGTCCCTGTTGAAGGCTCGTCTTTTGTTTCTAATTTTTCACTAATCCCAGCACCATCAGAAATTTCAGTTTTTATTTTAGGTTCCAAGCCACCTTCAACTTTCTTTTCTGGTTCCAAATTTTCTGTGACACTCTCCTTTATCTCTGAATTTTCTTGTACCACTTCTTTTATTTCAGAATTATTACCTTCTACAATTTCATTCGTATCGGCATTGAAATTTTCTTTTGTATTTTCTTTTTCCAAAATTTCCTTAATATTCTCTACTGATTCAGGCTTTTCAATTTTATTGTCAACTGTTTCTGAATTATCTTTATCTTTGTCTTCAGATTCTGTGGATTTAGGATCTACTTCAACAGGCAACTCAACTTTAGTTTCCTCTTCCAATTTCTCCTCTGAAGGTTTATCGGGAAGTTTATCACCGTTTTCTTTTTCCTCTGGTTCTAAACATTCCCTGCTTGCAACTTCCAAAATAGTTGGCTTAACCTCTTCTGTGGCTGTATCAATTCCTTCCACTTTGAGTTTCTTCTCTTTTGCTTCGCCGGATTCTATTTTTATAACATTTTTTTCAGTATCTGGTGAAATATGAGATTCTTCAGTATCCATCTTTTTATTTTCAATAGACTCATCCACTACTTCACTTTTAATAAGAGCATCCAAACCTGAACTTTCAGATTCCACTCCTTTTTCACTCACATCATTCTCAATAAGTTCATCTTCAGTCTTAATTTGAAGCAGAGGGGGCTTTGGAACTTCTGGAAGCAATTCTCTTTTCCCCATTCGTGATGCTAGAACAAACTGCACCACCATGGAATCTTCGTCAGTTGTATTTATATAAACATAGTTAGGTTTGCTCACCACATCACCGCCTGGTTCTGTCGTTTCAACCTCTTTGACTGGAGTCGTTTTAGAAGATTCCTTGCACTTTGGCTTAGTTTCCTTTTCAATGTTAGAAGCAGCGGCTACTATAGCAAACTCATCATCGGACAGCCTCAGCAGCACATCATCTGTGTATTTCTTCCTCTGGGTGTGGCGAGCAGAGCGGCGCTTGGAGCTGTCGCAGTCCCCCTCCGGTGGAGGAGAAGGCGGAGGCGTAGTGATGAGGTCGTCGGGCTCTCCATCGGACTCTGGGACAATGCCCCCCCTTTTTCTCTTGCGCCCACCTCCCGAAGAACGCTTTGACAGTTTTTTCACTGATCCACTGCTAGTGGCAGTTTTATGTCGATTCCTATTACTACTTTTCTTTTTGATAGGTGAGGCAGAGTTGGAATAAACATCATCATCCAAATCATAAACACTCTCATCCCTTTCCTTTTTGGCCGCTGCGGCCTCCTCCAAAAGTTCTTTTATAGGAATTTTAGAAACAGGAATATCGTCAAAGTCCGTGACGCCTAATTCATTTGTGTCCAGAGAACTGATTTCTGGAACTGTATCAGCAAGAGGGCTATTTTCACTGGTGGAAACTTTCTCTGAACTCAGGGTTTGAACTTCTGAACTAGGTAAAGATTGATCCATTAACTCTACTTCTCCAGAGATCGATTTCTTTTTTGTGCGTTTACGTTTGGGCTGCGCATTAGGATCTTTTGGTTCCCTCTTTTTTCTTTCTTTTGGTGTTTTGGGAGTTTTAGGTTCCTTGGTTTTGGGTTCCTTGGGAGTTTTTGGTTCTTTAGGAAGTTTGGGCTCTTTGGGTTTCTTTTCCCTTGGTTTTCTGATCCCTTTCAATTTAGACTTATTTTTAGAATCCAATGAATCAACATCACCACCAATAGCAGAATCTAGGATCGTATCATTGGATTCAGAAGCATCCATGTTGATTAATGATTTTAAGCCAGTGCCCGGAGTAACGCAGTCTTCAGAAACTGGCAAATTCTCAGGGTTTTGAGACATTATGATTGCTGCAGCCTTTTCCCCCTTCTTTGCTCTGGGCTTCCGAGGTTTTGGGGGACCCTTCGCTCTTCCTCTACCAGTTGTACTAGAGACTTGTGGACTGTCGATCATCGATGAACCATACATGGGGTTCTGAAGGATACATTGAGGTCCACCTGTACATTTGTCATTAGTTTCATGCAGCTGTAGAGTGTTGAGTCTTTCCTGTAAATGCATTACTTTGTCTTGGTTTTCAGGGGACGGAGGCATGCAAAAGATCTCTTGAATTTGCTGCTGGAGAGCAGCTCTCTCCTGATGATGAGTGATGGGAGGTTGATAAAGGTTGGTTATACCGGGATGAGCTACCATGCCAGGACCCATGATGGGAATAACCCCAGGGGGAATCTGCCCTAAGGGTGTGTTAGGCCCCCGAGGTCCCAAACCCATATTTCCTATCATGGGATTTGAACCATCATACTGACCTTGAGGAGGCATTCCCATCTGGTTCAAGTTGGGTGGCATTCCAAGATGAGTTTGCATATTTGGATGCATTGAAAGTCCAGGCTGCATATTTGGATTAATTTGTGTTTGGTTCATTTGCATTTGGGGAGGCATTTGAATGGAATTTGCAGGTATATTGGTTCCAGGTAAAAGGGGTTGGACTTGGCTTTGGGGAAGGTTAAGTGGAGCTATATTTAGTGGCATGTTACTCATTGTGGAAGATGGGATATTTATCTGCTGAGGCATGTTCCCGTTTGCGTTCCCGGGTGGCAGAACAGCCTGCGGAGGTATAGGCATGGACAGCCCAGCCATTACATTGGGGCCCATATGCTGTGGTGGTATACCCATCATGGCTTGGGCTTGTCCCGAGATCACCTGCGACTGGACTGGCTGCATCATGACTACAGGCGACGCTTCTTGCACTTTCTCCAAAGGGCCGAGTTCCTTCATTTCTGGAGTCACAAGCTTCTCACGAGAAGCGCTCAACGCATCCATGTTGGATGTTTCAGGTGGAATACAGGGTACAGCGTTACTTTCAGTAGCGGGCTTGAAGAATTCTTCTTTAATACTATTAGCATCAGCCGAATCTACCGTAGACTCGGGTGATTTACATTTCTCTGTTGAGGTAATTATGCTATCCACCCCAGGGGTGGACGAGTCGGGGTCGCATTCAACTTTGCTTTCAGTCATCTCCGCTTTGGATTCATCCTTCAGTTTTAAAACATTCACATCGTTAGTGGAGGCTTGTACAGGTGCTTGTTGATCACAGTTCTCTCGGATATTCAAGGCCGAGGTCTCGGTTATTCCTACTTCGTCCGGTGGTTTATTATAAGGCGGGGTAGGTTGGGATGGGACATTGGGAATGGACTGCGCCATAGGTTCCGGTGTGGACCCATTCAGGCTGATTCCAGGTCTCAGCATGGGGTTTTGTTGCCACGGTTGTGGCGATACCGGCATACGTGGACCAATGGCCGGTGACATGGGGTTTCTCAAACCTTGAAACGGATACTCATTGCCGGAATTGACAGATCCTGGCAGAACCATTTGTTCCAAAGCTTGCAGAGTGGTTTGTTGAGGGTATGATGACGTGGGAACTGGGGAAGACGTCTTGTTGGTCTGTGGAGGACGTGGACTTAACGTGTTCTGCATGTGCGGGTGGGGAGACATGTTGGGCGGCTTGGCAGGCGACATGACTGGGCGCGGAGACATTTGAGCGGCCTGCGGACGAGGCGACATTTGGGCTCTGGGAGACATCTGAGGGGACAACTGGGGGTAAGGAGCCCGATACTGGGGACTAGAGGCTTCCAGGGCAGATAGTGGTTTCCCCACAGAATACTGATTGCCCGAGCTGACATTGATGTCTAAAGATCTCTGCATGGGATGTTGCCCGTACCCCATGGAGCTGGAGAGAGGCACCGGATGAGGAGAGCCTTGAGAATACGGCCCCATGTGCATCAACTGCTGTTGAGGACCAGAAATCCCAGAGTTTTGATGTGATTGCCCCAAGTGCACATTCTGCAGCGGCTGGTTTGGATGGTTTTGCAGGGGCCCGGGGTGTGGAGAATTGGGTATACTTCCAATTCCATGCAGAGATTGGTGAGGTTGAGCTTGCAAATTTGAAATGCCCTGAGAAGTTTGTCCGCCATGACCAGAAGGAAGAACCTGCGAAGGGTGAGGTCCGGGATGGGAGGAGTGAGATTGGGGGTGGGGAGAATTGGAGTGCTGAACACTGCCGCCCACCTGAAGGTTGGGATTTATGTGATTGGGAACGTTCTGATTCAGATGCACGGGAACATTTTGATTGGGATGGCCGGGAGTCATGGCTTGGTGTGGATGAGAAGGATGAGTTGGATGCGAGGGATGTGAGGGATGAGAGGGATGAGTGGGATGCCCGGGCTGGTGCAACTGGTTCGGGTGACCCGTGAGACTTTGATGTGGAGGCTGATTGGCATGAGGTGGCAAGTTTTGATGTTGCGACGGAGGAAGGGGTTGATTGGGATGAGTGGGAACAGCCTGAAGAGGTTGCCCGGGGTGAGCTTGAGACTGCGCAGGTAAGCCCTGCTGCATGTGTGAATACTGATGCGCCCCCATATCCATCTGATGATAAGGCATGTGCTGGCCCATTCTTCCCGGAGCTGCTCCTTGCTGATGCATGGGTGAATACCCTTGATATGCCTGGGAACCAAAAAGTACAATTATTAGTTTACTTCGATAGTGACGATAGCGAGACTATCCATCGATACGTACGGATGATTGCGTACCTGCTGGTGTGGAGTGTGTTGCTGCTGGGGGTAGAGGTGCTGCTGTGGAGCGTAGTGCGGCTGGCGCTGTAGGTAGGATCCCTGAACTCCCACCTGCAAACAACACCAACACATTCTTACACTTCACCTCTTCACATAGACTATGGACACATTACTGAGCAGACCCATCATTTTCTAATTGTTTACCTGTTGCTGGGGGTACTGGTGCATCTTCTGGTGCTCATATGGATGTGGGTGGCGGTAGCCAGGCCCCGGCGGCGGGTAGCCCCTGGCGCCTCCCTGCGCCCCCGTCCAGCCTAGCTCACCCATCACTGCAACCAACACAACATATCTTTAGGTTCATGACAATCACATGCTTTGATTATAAAATAATTGCATTAACTCACAGACTAACATACTTTTACACTTGAAGACTGGTACAAGAATTATTTGCAATTGACCTGGAGTCTTTTGAGATTTTTTCGTCAAGTTACTTTTAAATATTTTCAAATAGATCCGCTGTTTTTCAATGTATCCCAAAATTAAAGCGGATGAAAGACTCTTTCATATTATGCATAATATTACATACAGACATATGCAAACAAAAACATTAAAATTTTGATTTAAAAATAGGAATCTCTTGTCCCTTACGATTTTTTTTTTAAATTTTTCTGTTTTACCTTTTCTTTTGTACCAATTTATTTGAAACTAAAAAACAGATCTATCTATATAAATAAAAATGTAAATATTCATTTGTTCAAAATCTTAAAACTCCTAAATTTTACCAATTGCTTTGAAATTTTGACACAATGTTGCATTCGAATATGCATGTTTTTAAATACCTATATTATGTTATAGATGTCACCTGTGACCGGTAAAAACATTTTTTTTTAAAAACAGCACCATCTGTTGGACACAAAAGCAACACGCACTATTGTTTCTCCATCTGCACAGACAGACTGAGCCACAGCAACGAGTGGCGGGGTATAGCTAATATATCTATCTAGTAATATATTTATAATTATTTCAGAAAAAACACTATGCAATATATTTATAATTACTTTATAATATCCATACTACAAAATTTTAATCATATACAGGGTGTCCGGAAACTCGTAGTACAAGCGGGAAACTGGTGAATCTACATCACATTTGGAGTCGATTTTGTAGTATATTTTTTTTTATTTGAGCTTTCGTTATCGAGTAAATCGAGTTTGAAGTTGATTTTTTTTTTTTTTTTTTTTTTTAATCAAATTCTTATAAATTATTACTGAAGATCAAAGTACCCAACTAATTAAAACTATTTGAAAGTAAAACAAATGAAGAAACTCGGATTTGAAGCATTATTTTGAAATCACCCTTCATTTAACCCGGTGTAATCATAAAATATTTCTGCTCTGCAGGGTTAAAACATCTGTTATTCAACCCTAAACACCAGAAAAAAAACTTTAACCCTAAAATAGCCGAAAAATATTTTTTTTTGTTTTTTTTGAAAATGCTCAAATCAAAAAACTTTATGTTTTTTTGGGTTCCCCATGTGGTGTAGATTCTCCAGTTTCCCGCTTGTACTACGAGTTTCCGGACACCGTGTATAAATGAAATCCTCAGCACAGGAGGTTCCAGTGAGGATATCAATATATCCATTTGTTACAAAAAAATATAATAAAAACCCTTATTATTATTATTTATTTATTTAGAATTTACGGCACAAGTGCCATTTACATACAATTTTTTTATTTTATTTTTTTACATATACATAGTGCAGTATTAAATTTTGATGAGAAAAATTAAAGAATTAAATTTAGTTAAAACATAACAAATAAAATAACAGTAAAGAAAGAAGCAATACAATAGCCTGTTATGTAGTGACCTCATTAAAATAAGTGGCGTTAAAATGTGTTATTAGTGCAGCTTTATACTTTACAAGGGGAATATTAAAAAGCATCTGCGATTTTAGCATAAAAGTTCCCAAGTGTGTGCAATCTATTTATAACCGAGTTATATCCTGAGACTGTGGTATAATTGTCACAATAATACATACTAGAGGACCTTGATCTAATGGTAGGTACATGAAATTGAATCAACATTAATATGTCAGGGGCCAGGGCTATCCAACTGATAATTTATAATTTTGTATAAAAATATAAGATCAAAAATTTTTCTTCTATCACTTAACTTAACCGGTTATGTGCCTTAAGCGTGTTTACACGCTCTAGGTAGCCGTGCTCACAAGGCCGGCCATACAAAATGAGCGCGTTAACACGCTGTTCTAAATGACGATTTTGCTTGTCAAATTCAATTTGAAAAATCTAAAATATGGAACCCACGGTGACATCTATTGGGATGATGAAGGAATAATTATAATATAACAGTTCACAGATTATATCGACTTTAGAGTGATCTAAATGAAGCTTCTTTTAAAGCTAAAAAATTCGCGGCCTGTCGGTACATCCAAGCAAAATACCCTCCGGCATTTAAAGGGTTAAGCAATTTCAATGAATGTAATAAGAAATCATAATCTATTGTTTCTAAAGGAATTCCAAGCCTAAAATTAATACACCTCAAAAATTTGCGTTGGACTCTTTCAATGGTATTAATGTGATTATTAAAGACAGGTGACCAAATTGTTGAGTTGTATTCTAGAATACTTCTAACGAGAGATGTGAACAGAATTTTTAATGTGCTGATATTTTTAAAATCCTTGGAAATTCTTACTATAAAACCTAACATTTTCATAGCCCTGTTAGCGATAGAAGTTATGTGAGATACAAAGCGGAGTTTCTGATCAAACATTATGCCTAGGTCAAGTATTTCGATTACAGAGATTAAGTAAACATTACACAATGAATAATTATAAATTATTGGGTGTTTGACTTTGTGGAACCTCATAACTTGTGCATTTGTTAATATTCAGTTGCAGTTTATTTATTTATTTATTTAATACATGTTACATTATTATGAAATTTACATAAAGTAGATATAATGAATCACCATACTAGGCGGCTGCCTGTTTCATGGTGACCAATTGAGTGTAATTAATTTGTATGAAATATGAAATCTAGTGTAAACATATGAAATTAGTAACTATAGATGAAGCTAAAATTTTGGAAAAATTGTAATAAAAAGTAGAAGATAGAAATTAGAAAGGAGAAAGAAGTAAATTAGCATTAGATTGTAAAAATGTACATAATTATATATATAATTTTTAATATATGTGCATGCAAGCACACATGTGTATATAGCAGCAGACATACCTATATACATATAACAGCACATGTATACATACACCCATATGACGCATCCTCACGCATATAAACAATATATACACCTCTATCTGAGTACTTGGAATAGGCTACTAACACTATAAAAATCACACATCAAAAAATCCCCGAGCGCTTTCCTGAAACTGTCGTATTTGGCTATTGATTTTATTTCTAACGTTAAATTATTGAATATTTTTGGAGCAAGAAAGTTAAATTGTCTTTGTGCCATTGAGGTTTTTATTGGGGGAATAGTATAATTCGATTTGTTGGAATATCTTGTATTATGGGTCGATTCAAAAATATTTTTTTTCGTATGTTTGAATTTATAGTAGGAGGATATGTTTTTGACGTATAAGGATTTTATGTTGAGTACTTTGTAGTCGTTAAATAAGTCCTTCGTGGGGTGAATATAGTGTACTTTGTAAATAGTCCGCATTATCAATTTTTGAACTTTAATTAATGGATCTAATATCGTGTTAGAGCATCCTCCCCAGACTATTATACCGTAAGATATAATTGATTGGCATAAAGAAAAGTATACCGTTTTTAGTGTATTTTTATTTAGAATATTTCGTAATGACCTGAAGATATATGCCAGTTTCCGTATACGGTTTGTAACATTTATTACGTGATCTTCCCATCGTAGTTTATTGTCAATTATTACACCCAAATATTTAATGGAATCTACTCGTTCTAGTGGATTGCACAGACAACTAGAGTTATCTCTACAAGAATGTATTTTTAGTGTAGGATTGATTGAAGGCTGACTCGGAATATTAAGACTAAACGTTATATATTTCGTTTTAGTTATGTTTAAGGTGAGTAGATTATCATCCGTGAGTGAGTAGTTTATTACTAGAACACCATTTGAAAAAGTTGTTATGGTTCTCTTGCAAGATTATGCAGTCGTACACATCATTGACCCTATGACCCTAAACAACTTCATATCGTCAGCAAAAAGTAAAACTTCGACATTGTAGAAAATGCTGGTAACGTCATTGATGAATAGGATAAATAATAAAGGTCCCAGGTGTGAACCTTGTGGGACTCCGCTGGTAGCAATAAATTCATAGGATAGACAGTCATTAATCTTAACAAAAAGTGATCTATCAGATAAGTAACTGATCAACCATGCCAGTAAATTACCACTTCTCCCATATTTTACAAGTTTATTGATTAGTATTTTGTGGCAGACCTTATCGAACGCCTTGGAAAAATCGGTATATACGGAGTCTACCTGTTTCCTGTTAGTCAATGCTGTATTTATGTAGTTTACGTATACTGTAAAGTTTGTGAGAGTAGATCTAGATGAGACAAACCCATGTTGTCAATTGGTAATAATGTGTTTAACATTAGAGGATATTTTGCTTAGAATGATTTTTTCAAAGAGCTTAGGTATACTAGATAGAATACAAATAGGTCTGTAATTGCATACATCATTTTTAGAACCCTTTTTGAACACTGGAGTGAGATAGCTAGATTTCCAATTATTGGGGAATTGACCTGTTTTAAGAGATTTTTTAAAAATTAAGTACAATGGATAGGAAAGACTATTTACACATTTTTTTAGAAATATGGGTGGGATATTATCGGGACCAGAACTTGTTTTTGGTTCCATGAGTTTAATAGAGGCATTATAAATATCATTGCGTTCAATCAATATATCAGATAGTTGCAAGTTAATATCAGTGAAAAATGCAGGAACACTGTCAACAGAGATATCATCCTCATATACGCTTTTGAAAAAGTCAGCGAATAGATTGACAATATCCTCAGTTTTGGAACAAGTCTTACCACCATAGTTTATAATACTAGGGATGGATGCATAGTTGAATGATTTAGAATAATTAAAGAAAGATTTAACATTAGATTTTATGGAGGTTTCAACTTCTTTTATATAATTCTTGTAACATTTATCTGAAATTACAGCGCACTGCTTACGCAATTTGTGAAATTTAGTATAATCATGGAGTGTTCTCATTGTTTTGAATTTATGGTGAGCAATCTTTTTTTTTTAAACTAAGTTAATAAGATCATTGGTGAACCATTTAGGAAAAGTTGATGTATTACGTGAAGTAACAGGTACATGACTTTTAATAGCTTATTTTAAGATACAGTAAAATTTTTCCATATTGTCATTTAATTCGCCATCATTCAGAAATGACCAATCAACATTCAGTAGAAAGTTACAAATTTCAGTGTAATTTGCTTTATGAAAGTTAGGAGACATTAATTTGATTTTAGGATTTTCACATATGGTGTTGTTTATGGTTATATCTAAGGATGGATGGTAATTTTCCAAGGGAAGAAGAATTTCTGAGGATTTAGTTACAGTAACAGATTTGATATTAGAAAAAACTAGATCCAGGGTTCGGTCGTTGCTATTTTTGTTATCATTTAATTGATTTAAGTTTAAAAAGTTGGACATTTCGAGTATTTCTCTTTCGATGTCAGATATGCTGGAGTTATTATTTCTAGATAAATCTGAGGATAATGGATCCCAATTAATGTTTGGCAGATTATAATCGCCTGCAATGATTATTTTTGTTTCGGGATATTTAGATATTAGTATTTGAATTTCATCCATATGGTTTCTGTAAATAATTTGATCAGATGAAGGAGGAATATAAACACACCCTAGAATGATTTTATTGTTTTTGTTTGTGTTAACCACAATAAAAGTATGTTTTTGTAAGTTGTAGTTGGCTTCCTGGAGACTAATGTCTTAGAGATTGCTAACAAAACACCACCACCTTTTGATTTAGAACTGGTATTCTTGTTTCTATCCAATATGTAGATATTGTGAGTTGGTAGCCCCAGTTCTATCTATATAAATAAAAATGTTTGTTTTTTTTAAATCTTAAATCTCCGAAAGTTCTTCACGGATTGCTTTGAAATAATATATTATATATATGTTGACAGGTAAAACATGCTTTTTTGTCACCAGTGACAGGTAAAAACAGCGCCATCTATTGGACGTAAAAGCAACACGCGCTATCATTTATCTATCTGCACAGACAGGCTGAGCCACAGCAACGCGTTGCGGAGTACAGCTAGTAATTACATAAACGTATCATAAAGGTTATTGTCACTTCAAAATTTTTCGTGTTCATATAAAAACAAAAATTAAGAAAAAAATTCATTCAGTCATAAACTGTGGTCTTTGACTTTTTGGAATATATATACAGGAATATAATATATTATATTGGAAGTGTTTGTGGTTAACTTTTAAATGCATGAAATAAAGCATGGTTTTGCTGCTTTCGAACACTGCTTAAATGACAGAAAAACAAAAGGGAGTTAGAATGACTTCTATGATTGCGGCGTATTAGCATGTGCCATGAAATACACAATGCTGTGGGTGTTTTTGTATGACACAAAAAAGGGGTTAATAGTGATGTAGACTTGCCCGGATGCTCTGTAATTTAAGTTAGTTTAGATTATGAAGGCTGTGCAGCTCACCGTGGTGATGGTGCTGAGGCGGCATGGCGTATAGTGCGGGATCGGGCGGCGCGTGGTACATAGGCGGGTATTGCGCAGGCGGGCGCGCCTGCCCCCGGAAGCCCCGGCCCGCCTCGCCCCAGCCGCCCCCGTCGCCGCCCATGTCACCCCCAAACTTCTGCAGGGGCACCTCCTCCTGACCAGGCTGCTGCTGCTGTTGCTGTTGCTGCTGCTGCTGTTGCTGCTGCTGGCTATAGCTGCCGGCCGTGTATCTGCAACAACACACAACTATTAGACGAGAGTAACAAACTGCAACCTACAAAAGGTATATTGAAGCTTACTTTACCCCAGCATTCGTGGCTCTGCTGGGGTGGACCATCTATTTCACTAGATACTCGTGGGATCAAATATGAATCTATAAAATATAAGAACCAAAAAAAATGTGAGGGGCATTTGAGGAACCTGAGGGTAGAGGAAGGGAGAGATGAGGTCTTTCTGAACATCCCAAAAGGACAGTTCAGACCCGGATTCAATGAGTGCTTCATTCAGAGGCGTCCTGAGAATGACCTGCTCCAACAAGGAGTCAGAGAATTGGCTGAGGGAGATCAAATGACAGGGCTGCTACCTGGAGGTGGTAGGGTTAGATCAGAGTTTCCCAAACTTTTTTTGCCCCGTAGACCACTTGCCAAATTTTTTTTTTCTGTAGACCCCCTGCCTGCCGAATATTGAATTTTCCTAAAACTATTAACGTCCCATGTTATAATCATTTATTTTTTTCCTAAAAATATTCCCTTCCCTTGCCTGCCCTACAACCGAGTGGCGATATAGTTCCTCTGTTTTTGTTTTGTGCAGACAGGGGCGCCCTTGTGATGTATTACCAAATGAAAATGGAACAGGATAAGCAACGGGAATTTCTTTCTGTAGCTAGCCCTACAGAACTGCACCTTAAGTTCTTTGTTAGCCCTTATTCCGATCAGTTCTTTTTGTCATATTATATCCGATTCTTCAACATTCCATTTCCACAGTCAAAATGTCCTCAAACTTAGTTTTGAAGTCTGTGTGAAGTACATCTAAATGTTGAACGTCATTATTACCCTGGACGTTTTTCAAAAACAAGTTGGGGAACTAGGAAAATTCGCGGCTTCCAATGTGCAATGTTTTGCTTGAATATATTAATTCTGACGAGAAAAGGAACGTAGACTCGATTTATATACCTCAATTAAAAACTTTACGAAATATAAAAATACAAATATCAAATAAGTAATTTCTCAGTCTATTATATTTGTGGGGTCTATTGTGTCATTTACGGAACTCCTAAATGTTGACTTGAGGTAAATGGGGGTCCGCTTGTATGTTACCCCCATTTGAATCTCGTGGACCCCCAAATTTTTTTCTAGCTGACATAGACCCCCAGCATGCCGATATCGACCCCTGGGGGTCTATATCGACCACTTTGGGAACCTCTGGGTTAGATGAACTGCCAAAGTATGTGAAGATCAAGGCGGTAATCCCTGAAAACGGTGCAGTAAGCACCGAGAAGCTGCTGCAACAGCTGGAGAACCAGACCCCGCGGCTTCGCACTAAAAAGAGGATCGTACACGACTCGGTTAAAGAGAAAGACAGGAGCCTGATCATGAACGTGGACGAGGACAGTGTGAAGGCGCTGAGGGAAATGGATATGTCGACGCACGTCGGCATAAGGAAGGCCACCTTCACGGTACGCGGACCCAACACCGAGGAGCGGACATAGGGTGTAAAGTGTAAGGATTAGACCCCTAAAAATGGCTAAAAACTTACATTTCATTCAAATAAACTTACATCGCAGCCCAGCAGCGACTGTGGTGCTCAACAGGAGAGTTACCCAGTACCATGTGGATGTCACGCTGATTCAAGAACCCTGGACTTAAAGGGAGAAGGTCGGAGGAATAAACATGAACCAACGTCTACTCTACTACAAAGAGTCGGGGGACAAACTCAGGGCTTGCGACCTCATCAGAGGGATAGCTGGCACACTGCTCCCCGAACACTGCAGCAGGGATCTGGACCAAAGAAGCAGGGAAGTAGTGGTGGCGTCAGACTACATGCCCTATGACTCTCCGGAACTACCACCCTCAAGGGAAATAACGAGACTCATCCAAGACTGCAGGGAGAAGGGTAGGGAACTGATACTCAGTATGGATGCCAACTCGCACCACACTGTGTGGGGGAGTACGGACATCAGCAAACGAGGACGGGACCTCCTGGAATTTATTTTTTATTTTTTTTATTGCCGGTAACCCGGTCGTTTATTAAATAAATGGTTATTTGCAAATCATGTGCGCTACTCGACTCACTAGACAATATCTGTTCTGAGTCGGGTATCAGTATCATTACATATATTTTGTAAACAAATCAGGGCTTAATAAAAAAAATAGAAAAAAATACATAAAATAATCTAGATATAAAATATTACATACAAATATAAAAAAAATTGAACATACTTTAGTGTGAGAGTTCTTATTTAGATGGAGTACCCCATAAAAACTTATCATATGTATGGAGTAAAGTTGTATTTAACCCTTGGGACCTTCTAAGACCCAAACAGTCCCAAATGCCGTGCGCGCATTATACTCTCCTAAGACCATAATTGTCCCAGAACGACCGCACATTATTAAAATACATAGATCTCTCTTCCTCTCATCTAAAATTAATTATTTCTTTTATGTCAGAAAGAGAACGAAATAGTGCATGTTATTGTCTTTGAAAAAATGGAAGCTTGTAGAAGGTTCGATCCGTGCAAATCAACAACGTCTCAAGGGTTAAAAATAAAAATAAGTAGGAAAAATGCAAGATATTGCATTTAAAACATTAGAAACAGTAAAATAGTCTGGGTTGGTGTAAAAAATAAAAATAAATGAAATAATAACACGCTCAATTGCAAGGGGTTATATACAGTCAGGAGGCCCAAAAAACGGGATTTTTCAAGAATTTTTCCTGATAAGACATTTTAATTTGTTAAAGTAAAAATTCGTACACATATTATGGCAACTTTAAACAGTATTTTAAGAATTTTTGTTTGTAAAAATAATAATTTTGAAAGAAGCTATAGCTGTCCTCCAGAAGCTCCTCTCAAAAAAGGCATTTTGCGGTGACCATCATCAGGGTGGCCACAAAAAACGGATTTCAAAATTCCCTGATAATTCCAGGTTTTCCAGGGCAGTTTCTATATTTTTCCCTGATATTTTTTATTTGGTATAAGGACATATCGTTCCCGGTTTTCCCGGTTTTCCAGGTCTGTGGCCACCCTGATCATATCTCTAGACTGGATTATCTAAAATGAAAAAACCAAACGGATTTCTTTATAATAATAAATATTCCTCTAATTGATCGAAGGACAGAGCAAAATATTTTTTTTTGACAAAATGGCGGCTTCTCAAAAAAAAAATCAACTTTTTACCAAAATTTTGGCCTTATATTGTTTATAAAAAAAATGTATTTATCAGTGAGAACAGGCCTTCGATTAATAACTCTAAAATATACTTAAGAAGCTTGTGTTAAAATTTGAGACTGATCGGTTGAGCCGTTTCCGAGTAATCTTGGTCACCGACTTTCAAAACACAGTTTTGAGAAAAACGCGTTTAAAGTTTGAAAAGTACTTTACATAAGTAAAAAAAATATTTTTTCAACTTACATCGAATCGTCTATTCCAGGGCCATATAATACACCCTCCACCCCTCTGGCAGCTTCTAATAACTCCAGTTGGTGTTGTCTGCGGACCATTCTTCCCTCTCGTGTTCTATCATGTGCTCTGCGGTCGGAGACGGCCACGCGCTGTTTATCCTCTCTTTCGGCGTATGAATGGGCTTTGGGCCCAAGTAAAACCCCTATTGCATTCATGTAATATAATAATGATGTTGAACCTTCATTAAAAATATGCCAGCAGCATGTATGCAGCCGTTGATACAGTTTTGGAACCGGCCTGAACTATTTTTGGAGAGATTTTCCATATCAGTTGATTGTAGCTCTCGTTGTTGTTTTGGGTGAAACCACCCACACATATTTCTAATAATTTCTCATTGCTGAGATCTGTATAAATGGGAAGTATAGCCTCAGCAAAATCTTGTGGTAATGACGTTGCCAGCTGCACCATGACTCTGGTCCGACCGGGCACTTCTCGTGTTGAGGTTTTTGTCCGTTGAGCAATAATGATAATATGTGGCCCAGATAGCATTATACATTTTTTCGACGGGATCACAATTTCTCCTAATTGCTAAGCCATAAAAAACTGTCAACTGTCGATAATTTTACCGCTAAGTTTGCCTTTTCCACCAAAAGTTTTTTTTTTTGTATTTTTTTCATTTTTATTATCAACTGTTTCCACATTTTTATTCACACAATCTCGGTGTCACGTGCCCATTCTTTTCTGTACGTGTCCAATACATTCTTTCTTCATAACTTCTTGATCGCCGTAAGGTGCAACTTTTAAAACTCCCGAATACGTTTTGGAGTCACCGTCTCCGCTCTGACACGTCTTTACAAAAATGCGTGTAACTTCGAAAATAATAGCCATATTGACTTGAAATTTTCTGTGTGTGTACTTAAATAAATTTTCATTACGAAAATGAAATAAAAAAAATATCGTTTTTTTGAAAATTCTAACTGTATATAACCCCTTAACACAAATGATGATAATATATAATAAATACAATGCAAGAAGGAAAGAAAAAATGCAACAAAGAAAAAAGAGAGAGAGAAAAAAGTATTCAATATATGGAATATCTGATGACAGTGAACCTTGAGATTCTCAATAGAGGTAGGGAACCCACCTTTGTTACAAGTAACAGACAGGAGGTGATAGACCTAGCACTGGGAACCCTAAGTCTCAGGATGGAGAGTTTCTAATGAACCATCCCTGTCGGATCACCGACACATAGAATTAGGACGAGGAAGAGACAAGCAGAATGGGGACCGACACATATAGGAACCAATAGCAACTGACTGGACTCGGTATTCGGAAGAGCTTAGCATTGGAATAGTAAGATTTCCAGTTAAATAATGTTGCCCCGAAGAAATTGAGGACGATACTGAGGGACTCAATGATAAGGGCATACGATAATAGCTGCCCTCTGAAGACAAGTACCAGGGACAAAACACCGTGGTGGTTCAAAAGACTGAAGGAGCTACGGAAACTAGTTAGGCAAGTCTTCAACAGGGCTAAAAAAAAACTGGAAACTGGGATGCTCACAAGGAATACCAGAAAGAATACAAGGAAGCAATCCGGAAAGCCAAAACAAACTCCTGGGAGAAGTACTGTGGGGAGGTGGAAACCATGCCACAGGCAGCAAGGATTCAAAAAATTCTTGCTAAAAATTCCCAGGGGCAGCCAAAGGTCCATTCCGGAAAACAGATGGAAGCTTCACCATTAACTGGGAGGAGGAGCTGGAGGAACAGCTGGGAAAACACTTTCCCGGTTACAAAAAGCAGGTGACACTGGTCCACCACCAACCAGCCTGCAGAGTTACACGGGAAGGTAAGGAGTGGGACACTGCGGCTAAAATAGTTACTCCCTCCAAAGTTAAATGGGCAATCGAAGGGTTTGACACCTTTAAAAGCGCGGGAGAAGATGGAATCTTTCCGGCACTTCTACAGAGGGGCCTAGATTCAATCTAACTTCCGGTGACTAAGATCCAGAGAGCGTGCTGCGCCCTCGGATACATCCCATATCATGGAGGAAAACGGGGGTAGTGTTCATACCTAAACCTGGGAGAACTGACGACCAACCAGGCGCATTTCGCCAATAAGTCTCACCTCCTTACTTCTGAAGACAATAGAGAGGCTAATGGATAGGCACATAATGGACGGGGCACTGAGGGTAAAACCCCTCCACGAGTTACAATTTGCGTACCAGCCAGGCAAGTCGGTCGAAGCGGCACTGCACAAGTTGGTGTACAAACTGGAGCAGGCCCAGGCGACTGGGGAACTAGAGGTAGGACTCTTCCTGAATATAGAGGGAGCATTCAATTGCACCACTATTAAATCCATCGATGAAGCGGCTAAAGAACATGCTCTCAGGCCGGATACTTACGGTGACAAGGGGTGAGGTGAACATCAGAGTACTGGTGACACGGGGGTGTCCCCAGGGAGGGGTCTTATCACCCTTGCTGTGGAGCCTAGTGGTGGACAACCTCATCCGGAAACTCAACAACAGGGGCCTCTATACACAAGGGTATGCGGATGACATTGCGACCATAATAAGGTATTGGGATGCAGACACAACCAGAGGCCTCATACAATCAGCACAGGCAACAGTGGAAGAATGGTGTGAAGAAACAGGGCTGTTGGCAATCCAGACAAGACAGAGCTAGTAATCTACACACGCAAAAGAAAACTAGAGGGATGGAACAATCCAACCTTCTATGGAAAGGAGTTAGGACCCTCGAACACGGTTAAGTACCTCGGAGTCATCATAGATGCCAAACTGTGCTGAAAAAACTAGGTGGAATTTGTGGGCAGAAAGGCGTGTTCGCTAATGTGGGCAACTAGGCGGATCTGCGGCACATGGGGACTCAATCCTAAAATGATGCAATGGCTGTACACAGTACTTGTAAAACCAAGGACCATGCATGCAGCCCTAGCCTGGTGGAGGAGAACAACACTTGAAAACAGTGATGGTCACACTCAATCACATACAGGGACTCGCATGCAGAGGAATCACGGAAGCTATGCGAACCACTCCAATACTAGCCATGGGAGTGCTCCTGAACCTACCCCCACTAAACTTAGAAATAGAGGGGGCGGCGATGGCAGCAGCCTATATGCTACAATGCAAAGGTCAATTGAGAGGTGAGCTGCCCAAAAACAGTCATACGGAGATCGGAACAAGACTGAGGGCAATTAGCCAGACAGCTGGAATGAAGCAGGACGGCAAACAAGCCGAATACTTCCTCAGACAGCAATTTGGGGTGATCTACCCCACAAGGGAGGAATTGGACACGGTTCCAGGTCCTACCTCCAAACAGGAACTAATCTGGTTCACAGACGGGTCCAAGATGGAGGAGGAAACAGGGGCCGGAGTCTGTCTGCAGGGATCCAAGAGGGAACTCAGTATACCGTATAGCGTCTTTTTAGATAAACCTATCTTATTTTTTTATTTTTAATGTGCGACATCTGTTGACTTTTCTGCAAGTCTAGAATGAATATTTATTTTTCGGAATAACTTTATTGAGTAAAACCTCAAATTGTAATATTTAAATATTGAAGACAATATTAGTGATTTCTAAACGAAAATCTGAAACAGAAAAATCAGAAAAGGAAATTATTCTGTCTGGATTGCATTTAGTTCGGGTTGAATCTTGCGATCATACATAAAGATAGTTGCCAATAAAAATGTGCGGTGAAAAAATGAAGACAATGTTAGTAGTTCTTATTCGAAGTATGATACAGTTAAAAGTGACCGAGAAGAATAGGGTCCCATTAGCTCAGTTGGTAGAGCACTGTCACGGAAAGACAAGGGTCCTGGGTTCGAGTCCCAGATGTGACCGTTTCCTTTTCTGATTTTTCTGTTTCAGATTTTCGTTTAGAAATCACTAATATTGTCTTCAATATTTAAAATTTATATTACTATTGGCTTGCAAAAAGATATACGTATTGACACACAAGTATACACAATATATTACATACTAGCGCAGACTTGTGAAAAAATAGCAGGATATAATAATTGCAAGATTTATGAAGCTGACAGCATTTATAAAAAGATAATTTGCTTCATCGCCTTTCAAAAGACAATCAGAAATCTTCATTTCGAATGAACACCGTTAGGAAACTTTAAAAATTAAGTCATATGTCAAAAATTTAAACAAAAGAAATACATATTTCAAATAAATAATTATTAATTAATGAAAAAATTTTGGTAACTACTTTAACTATCCAATCGCTCGCAAGCAGTGAAGGTTGAAAATAAACTGTCCAACTTCACAAAACTCTCTTCAGGGGTACCCCAGGGATCCGTTTTGGGTCCACTTCTCTTCATTCTCTTTTCAAATGATGTCGCAAAAATTATCAAGTCATTTGGTCTTTTATCTCACTGTTATGCTGACAATCAGCAAGTATACTTTTACTGCTCACCAAATGAGATCGACGTAACTGCTACAACAACGGTCAAACTTCTGGGAGTTTATCTGGATTCAGACCATTCGTTAAAAAGTTAGGTAAATAGGACCGTTAGCACGGGGTTCTTCTACCTAAGACAACTTAAGTCAGTTCGTAGGAACCTTTCAACAGAGGCAACTAAACTACTCGTGAATTCATATATAGTATCACGTATGGACTACTGCAACGGCATCTATTGTGCATTCGGAGTATTCATCCCTAAGGTTTGGAATAAACTTCCTATGAAATTGAGATATAACCAGCCCAACAGAATTTAGATCCAAACTAAAAACTCACTTTTTCAGACACTCATTTCCATAAATCCGTTATTCTATCCAAATATTGTTTTTTTTTTTTCCTTTTTATTATACTGTAAATTGTTGATGCACACACATAAATTCTCTACCGATTCCGTTCAACTACTCATGATAAAGTCAAAATGCTATTGACTTGCCTACCAATGTACAATATCAGTGGGAACATAACAAGTCAACCGGTTTAATTGTTGGCTAATGAATCATCTAAATTCGGTAAAGATCGACGATTAATTTCATTAATTTAAGATACATATGTATACTTTTCTATAAATCCAGCAAACCAATTGAGCGCATTTTGTGCCCGTGTTCTAAAATTAATTATGACGCACCCTAATATTATAGAACTTCCTTCTTCTGGCGCTAGTAAAATTAGAAAGAGTATTTATCAATGTATTTTTAAATGTAAGTATGTTAGCTGTAAGTTTTTACATACGTCAATATATATGTCATTAAGACAGTAGTTAGAGGCTTTAGTCGTAAGTCACTAGTTTAAGTCAGTAGTTTTAGTATTTATTTTTTAATAAATATACGAGGGTGGTCTGAAAAGTTTCCGACCTCAACGCAAAGATGGCGGTACTCGTCAATAAAAGCTAGTGAATGTAGTTGTGCATCTTTTGACAGTTACTCATCAAAGTTTCGGCCATTTTGGAGGCGCAGTTTTTAGTTGACAGTCGTTTGAGTGAGTTGATGTGTGTGTTTTTGTGAAAATGGAAAAAATTGAGTATCAAGCTGTTATTAAATTTTTGTTTTTGAAAGGCAATATGCTTACGCAAATCAAAGATGAGTTGGACTCTGTGTATGGGGACTCTGCACCATCATTTACCACAGTGTAATTTTGGGCAGCTGAATTTAAATGTGGCCGTAAGAGCTTGGGAGACGATGAACGTTCGGGATGTCCAAAAACTGCAACTACTGACGATAACATTGCTAAACTTCACCAAATAGTGTTAGACGACCGCCGAATTAAAGTAAGAGAGTTAGCAGAGGTTATGAAAATATCCAAAGAATGTGTCTGTCACATATTAAATCAAGATTTAGACATGAGAAAGCTGTCCGCGCGTTGGGTGCCGCATTTGCTCACGTTAGACCAAAAATGTGTTCGAATGAACATTTCCAACGCTCTGTTGGAGCAGTTTAGGCGCAATAAATCCGAGTTTTGGCGCCGATTAATTACTGTAGATTGAACTTGGATACACCATTATACGCGCGAAACAAAAATACAGTCAAAACAGTGGACTGAAAAGGGGGAGCCGGCTCTAAAAAAAGCAACTGTTTTCTCAGCTGGGAAAGTGATGGCGACGTGTGTTTTTTGGGATAGTCATGGAGTTACCTTAATTGATTATCTTCAAAAAGGAAAAACTATTATAGGAGCAAACTACGCATCATTACTTGACAAGCTGAAGGCAGAAATTGCAGAAAAATGGCCACATTTGCAGAAAAAGAAAATCCTGTTTCACCAAGACAACGCGCCGTCTCACACCTCAGCGGTTGCCATGGCAAAAAAACCACGAATTACTGTTTGAACTGCTTGCCCATCTGCCTTACTCACCAGATCTAGCCCCAAGCGACTTCTTTTTGTTCCCTAATCTAAAAACTGCACTCAGAGGACAGAGATTTTCGTCAAATGAGGAGGCAATCACCTTTGTGAACAATTATTTTGCAGAGAAAAACGCCGAGTACTATTTGGACGGGTTAGAGAGATGGGAGCATCGCTAGGAGAAGTGTGTAGAGTAACAAGGAGACTATGTAGAAAAATAAATAAAAAAACTTAAGAAAAAAATTCTTGTTTCTTTGTTAGGTCGGAAATTTTTCAGACCACCCTCGTATATTTATACAGCGCCCTTATTTTGAATATCAAAGCAAATCCAAGTTCTAGATGTCATTGAACCAGGTTACCACGGAAATTATTATTTTGAATATATACAATTTTCAATTTAGTTTTTTCTACTGACAGAATTGCATAGCATTTGAATGAATGTTTAACAAGAGTCATGAGAACAAAATGATCAAGTCAACAACTCAAGGAACAGCAGATTAAGCGGCAAGTTAGGAAAAGCAGTGAGTAGAAAACTAACCCCGGCTGATTGGGTGCATCTCTAGGCGCACCGCCTACCGGCGCAGCGTTGTCATCAAAGTTGTCCGAGCCAAGATCCGCGAGGCCCTCAAGCATACCAGTGCCATCTTCTCCAAATAAGTCGTATGAGTCCATTGCTCTACACAGAGCACACCGCCTCAGGAGTGCAGAGAGACTCCCGTGGAAGGGTTGCCATCATTTTTCTGGAAAGAACATTTAAACAGATTATTAACATTCACCTGTCAAACAAGGGAATATTAACTAATAACATAACGTAATAAGGCCTGAGTTTCCATGTGTTTTGGTGTTGTTTCATTTGGGTTAAATTTGTTAATAATTATTATGTTTATCCACCCAAGCGATGTTTGGCTTACTACGCCAAATTTGCAAAAACTTTTTGAGCGATCGCTTGTCATATTGTGCCTAATTTACAGAACCTAAAAGTATGGGATAAACGGTGAAATCTAGGTGGATTCATTCGCTTTAAACCGACTAAGAACTTTCATATTCTACTACTCCATAAGGTGAGCTCCAAGAGCTCGTGTTTATGGGAGGAGTAAGTATATACAAAAAGAAAAGAATGCTTAAAAGGCAATGTGTAAACAATATTTAGTCTTATTAAATAACTACAAACACAATTCAACATACAAATTAACATAATTCAGTATTCAAATTAACTACATATATAAATCAATATACACAATTTGTAACAGGATAAATCAAGTACCCAGTTATTTTTTAATATTTGGAGTGGAAGAGATGCCTTATGACTGGCTACACTGATGAACAGCTGTTCCGAGTTTGGCTGACGGAATGACACAGGACTACAAGTCAGTATTCTTGTGGCTGTGTTTGCAGTGAGACGTATACGATATTTTCCTTGATTTCTGTATAGTTCGGGTTTCATGTTGCAGTTATAAAGAGATCAGATTTACCGTGATGTCTGGAATTTTACGTAGAGGTGCTCCACTAACCGGGTGAACTTGAGAAACATTAATGGCGTATCCGTCTTCTCCCCGAAATACCATCAAAGGATAATGTAAGCTGTCATAAGGTCTGTGGAACTCTGAGATTTTTTGCAAATAGTCATCACGGCTGCGCAATACAATATCTCTTTTTTATCAAATTGTTGTCCGGCTATCAATACTGCAACTTCACTTATGGATGGAGCATTGGAAATGTACTTTATTTGTCAAATTGTTGTCCGGCTATCAATACTGCAACTTCACTTATGGATGGAGCATTGGAAATGTACTTTATTTGCATGGATTGCGACATTGAAGTCGGGTGTGCCTGGTGGAACGCTCTCAATAGCAGTTTTGGAAGACTGCATGTAGTTGTTATGGGAATGTAACATATTTTGCAGAGATCTTACCAAACCACTATCATTGGTTGTGCGATCACATAGTGTAGTAATTGTAATCAGATGACACATCTGCCCTGATGATGGACACTGCAATGCTGTCCGAAACGTTGCCAAGAAGGAGGTAGCGCAACACGGCATAATACCCCAAAAACAAATCACAATTATATTCACAATGTGACATTATTAATACATTAAAACTGACAAAAAAAATAACACAAATAATAACATAAAATAATAGTAAATATATTAAATATGATATGATGTGAATTGGTCATTAGAATAGAAATTATTAACAAAAACATGATTTTAATCACAAATGCAAAATCATAACTCATTCGCAGGGAAACTGACGTGCACGGCGCATGCGAGAAGTCTGCCAAAATGCAACGTGGCAAGTTCTTCGCAGTGCAGTTATTTTTTATTGGTAATAATACGACAAATAACTTGTACGGTATTTGTACAGTGTGTAACAAAAACACCGTTTAACGGTTGTGAAGTGATTTTTTTATTGTAGGGTTGTAAGTATATAGTACGAATTTGAAATTTCAGATTAAGCATTACAGATCACGAAAATTAAAATTTACACATCACATATTTCGAATATAAAATATTTTATTCTTTTTTTGGTAAACTAATGTTTTTTAAGACAAGATTTTTTATGCATAGCACAAAGGGTAACAATTATTAACAAGCAGTAATTGTTGAATGAAACACTAGTATATATTGAATTATTTCGCGGGTAAGAGATAAGCCGCCATAGCTCAGTGGTCAGAGCTGTCGACCGGAAATCGAAGGGACACGGGTTCGAGTCCCGTTGGCGTCATGTATCTTTTATCAGGAGATTTTTCAATGTGGATGAGTGTTTCAGGCGAATAATTATTGCTTGTAAAAATAATAAAATATTTTAATGAACACATTCAGTTATATGTTGATTAAGTATCTTTTTAGAATATTAAACATTTAAGCTTCTATGTGGTGTCTTTTTTCATTTCCCGCATTATTGTTTTCTTTCATTCAATGTTTTTTTCAATAGATCCCTTCAAAAACGATAGGTAGAGGTTTCACTGAATATATAAAAACTATACCCTATCACTCAAACTTACAACTAATGCAAATGATACTGAACGTCTCTTCTATATCAATCATGCTTTACTAAAGCGAACCTAAACACACATAATTTCGATAAAGATCTAAATTGGCCGTATGATCTTTATTTTATTTGACACAACAAGAGCAGTCTTCTCTAAATGGTTGAATGGTTGAATGCCAAGAGCACTCTATTGAAGATGAAGGGTAGAGCATTTCACACTTATATAACACTTTTCTTTATACACCTCAATCTCACAGAGTGACAAATCACATTTAGGAAGATAAATTCTGATCAAATCCTTGTACCGCCAATCTTAGAATTTGCTTTTCCTTTCCTAAACACATTAATTAGAACACACATATTATTAAATTAAAAACCAGGATTAATCTCAAGTGACCTCCCAGCTAATCAGAGGCGGCTCTAGGGATTCAGTCGTGGTAGGTCATTTGAAAAAAATGTGTGACTAATCTTTATTTGATATTGTGAAAAATGCCCATATATTATTAACTATATCAATTTGTTATAGAGTTTTAGAGTCGCGGACTCTAAATAAATATTATGTTAATATAATAAATTGGAAATAAATACACAATCCATGTACTTACGGCAAATTATTTTTAAGATATTAAGTTTTAATGTAGTTGTCCACAACATTAAAATAAATAAAATCAGTGTTTGATTCTATTTGACAATGATTTTTTACGTTTTTTGTTTTGTTTCATTCTAAATCGATAACAACATAAATAATTATTCTAATCCTTTCCCGAACTATGCAATTAAAAAACAACCATTGTTCCACACACTACAAGCGTGTAAAATGAAAAAACGACATTTGTTTATGTCACCATCTCTGTAAAACATATAATATTCACCGTGTTGTCTCCCCCACGGTCATGACCTAAGCGTCCCTAAACTTTCTTCGGAAGCTAATTTTTACTTCGACGAAAAATATAGTGCCATCTCGTTTATTCTATGGCGCGCGTAGGGACAGAAGATGCCAAATTGGACATTCTTTAAATTGACCCAGCGAATCGTGTGGACTTGTGAATGAAAGCTTCTATTAGAGACAACAGATGTCACTGCTAGTCACTCGCCGCCGCCGCTGTTTCGCGTTACATTTTAAATGTTTTGATGCACATAATTGATTATTATATTTATTATTGTTGTCTTATAATTTTGGGGGGTCAAACACCAATTGACCTAAGGGAAGAACCGCCACTGCAGCTAATTATGGTCCAGTTATTACCTGCCGGTACAGAATAATTGTACATGTACATTTAACACAGCTCACATTCGTTGGTTAAATGCATTGTATATAGAGATTTGTATTAGTGATTGTCGAACTGGTGGCTGCAATCTGTTAGCCATAAGTTATTATATAAATCAATCTATCTAAATAACATAAAAGTAAATGTTCGTTTATTCAAAATCTTAAATCTCCCAATGTTCTTCACCGATTGCTTCGAAATTTTGACACAACGTCGGACTCAAATACGCATCTGTTTTTATATAGCTATATTATGTACATGTCACCTGTTACAGGTAAAAACAGCACCATCTGTTGGACACAAAAGCATCATGTGCTATTGTTTCTCTATCTGCACAGACAGACTGAGCCACAGCAACGCATACAGCTAGTAGTATATTATATATTAAATGCTCTTGAGGTGATTTTTCACAAATACGGCACTATACAAATAATGCAAATATTAATATTTATTAATTATCCACATTATTTATGTATTATTCTGGGGATTTTTAACTCAAATCCAAATTTCACATGTTCAGGTGTATTTTAATATCTATAACGCAGTATAAATATCATAAATCTTTAACCCTTAACACTCAAACAGTGTCAGCTTATGTTAGATTTGCTAAAAGCCTCGTTTACCAGGCTATATTTTTAATTGTAAGTAGACTATATAAAATAGGTTTTCAATAAATATCCGCTAGGGAAAGGGGTCAAGTCAATGTAAATTAATGTAGATTATTTTGCTTCATTCCCAGAGCATTTGGAGATCATTGTTTGTTACATCAGCTGATATTTCATCCCACTCAAGGGGAAAAGCTATACGCTTATGATTAAAATATTACATAAAGCGACACAGTCTTTCCCGCTGAGTAAAATGCCAGCTAGTAACCAATCTGTTACATACAAACCAAATAGGTTAAAAGGGGGGCTCTCTTAATCTCCAAGCTATTCGCCGTGTTCAGGGGAAAGGGGGAATTTTTCTAATATACCCCAATGGAGGTATGTTGTTGCAAGACTGAAGACTGACTAATTTTATTTTATTTTAGTTCATTTTACGCCTGTAGTGGGGGTAGGTACCTGGGAGAGGTCTCATTGTGTCGGGAGGGTCATGCCGTTTTCAGTCGTTTCCTGGTTTGGTCCGGACAACACCAGGGCTTTGCTGTCCGCACGTTTCTTGAAAATAACCATTATTTCGTCGCCACCCAGCGGGCCTTCCAGCTGTAATTTGCGACATCTTCCTGTGGGGCTACCTGAAGGAAAATGTTTTTAAACATCGGCCTCACACCTTGGAAGAACTCAAGGATCGAATTCGGGAGGAAATCGCCGGTATACCTGTCGAGATGTGCCAAAATGCGGCCATCATCAATGTATCGCTTCCGGGGGCCATCATCTTTATGATGACTTTTCTGAGGACTTGATGCATAAAACGGCATAATGTACCGAATAAAATAAACCCCATTTCTCTAAACTCGCGCCGTTTTTTTTAATAGCCCTTCAAAACGCACTGCCTGTTTTTGCACTTGTCTGTTTTGCTGCACCTGTATCAACAGTATACTACAACTTGTGCATTGCATGATAAATAAACGGCCTTTATCATTCACCAAGACAGAAGAATGCACCGCAGGTGAGAATTTTACAATTTATCACTTCTTGTCCAGTCAAACAAGTTAATGCTTTTCTTTTTCTTTTTTTTTTTAGTTTTAAACTGTTTTTATAAACCCAATAACAATATTACTGAATATATTAAAAAAAAAAAAAATTAAAATGGAGTTCTACAAATTAAACTTAATAACAATAAACAAGTTAATGCTGTTAATTTCTCCGCAAAATCTTTTACTATTTTTTTATTTTTCTGCATTTGAGGTAAAACCGTAGAATGCTGTTGTAAATCATCCTGAAATCTACAAAGCTTTAATTTAGGGCAGTTTAAGTTTGTTACGAAACCCTTTTTTATTTTGTAAAACAGATCGTTAAATGTTTTGATTATTGCAACTAGAATTCGATTGAAGGCTATTAACTGAGAAATATCAAATACTACTAACATTTAAAGAGTTTTACGAAGTTTTCCTAATTTAATTTAATTCACTAGTCATTGTTCACTGTACATTCAATACGACTCAGAAATGTAGAAACGGTATCCCATTAGATATTTCATAAGTGTTGTGGTTCTAAGGAACTGTCTCCTGTAAGGAGACCAAGGCAACCAATGGCAATCCCTCTGTGGAACTCAGTACCACAGAACCCACTTCAAACTGCTGTAACCGAAATCAGTTTGATGAGTTGAGACGCTTACCGTAAGAATTGCTTTCATATGCTCATGCGGGATCCAAAAATTAAAGGACAGGTTTTTGTAGGTTTTTTTTCTCATAAAAACTAGTATTTTTATTATTTGAACGAAAATCTGATTAGGATAAGAAGGTAGGTAATTGTCTCCCGAAAACCATACAAAAAATAACACTAGATAAAACCCAAATAAACACTACAAAATACATAACTAATTAAACAGAACAAAAATTGTCTGATTGCAAAATTCTAAATATTATTTTTCAGGTTGTAAAAATTTTCCCAAAATGAGCTTTTTACATTAACCTTACTCTGTCATCTTTGGGGAAGCTATGTGGGGGGTCTTTTTACATTAACCTTACTCTGTCATCTTTGGGGAAGCTATGTGGGGGGTCTTTTTTAGGAAAGGAAGGAGAGGAAGTTCTGTGAAGGAAAAAGGTTTGAGGGGTGGGAGGAATCTAGGGATCAGTGTGTCCAGGAGTGACGCACTTATAAGTTCGGATAATATTAAAACTGGTACTGGTCTTCCATTCTTAATTCTGCCGTTAGCGGAACAAAAGCACCTGGAGAATTTTTTTTCTCAAGCCAACTTCTATTCTAACACTTTCTTTGAGCCTTACTATCTTACTATAATTAAACTTACAAGTGTATCAGTCACTGTGAGCACTTACATAAGTTAATCTTCCGAATAACTTACTTGAGCATAAGTAGGATGATTATGAAAACGCACTTGTGAGTAACTTATCAAAAATTTACATAAGTCGTAAATTTAACTTACGAGTGTAAAGCTAGCCTTAGTACTTGTACTTAACATACAGTGCTAAATGTTGACATGAGTAAGAGAATGGTCTGATTAGTGTCGAGTAAATAATTTTGTGAAAATTGCAATGTTTAGTGAAAGCATCTCAAAGGCCAGATATTGCCTAACTTCCGTTAGTGGGGTGCAATAACCCTTTCACTCTGGTTATTCAAAACTAGTCTTCAGGTCTACTTGACAATTTAATATTTGTTTATATATAATATAGTTCAAATCGGGTAGGTAACAATTCTCAACACTAGTTAACACTCTGTGATACGAGTTTTTCTTTCATTATCCATGATTAAGCTTACTGATACAACTATGTCGTAGAAGTATATATAATATAGCCACTGTTAATGTTAGTTATGTGGGAATATAGTAATTATTGTAAAAAATATATACTATTGTACAAGTAAACATACAACAATGCTGAATATTTTCATTATTCATGATTATGCTACAAACTAATGCTACAAAACTACTATTTCTACAAATACAAGTATGTCGTAAAAGTAAATATAATATAGCCACTGTTAGGGCTAGTTATGTAGGAATATAGTCATTATTATAAAACAAAATAATAGTATGGTACAAGTAAACATACAATAATGCTGAACATTCGAACATTTCACTAGAATTATTTACATGACAAAATATGAAAGTGGTTAAAATGTTGATTATATTATAATCCAAGCATTTATTATGAATAAATGTTGTTATTATTTGTACAATATTATTTTATAATACAACTATATAATTATGTATAACAACATATTATTTTATAAATCAGTAATAATGAAGTTTTTATAGTATTTTACCAACATTTTTTGATATAATGCTGAACGGAACAATGAACTCGACAACGAGAACTGACGTGCCTCGCCGACGAGCTTCAGAGATGGCGACCGAACACTAATTATAGAAGAGGTACACAATAATGGCAAGAAAATAAATAATAATGTTAAATTAGTACCTTCCGAAGACACGCAAGTCGTCAATACAGATTTCAACTTTTGTTTTCAGACATTCTGTGCACTTCTTCGTTTAACAAATTTATAAGTAACTGAACGATCAAAGAAATTTTAATCGTGATTTTTTCTCCGTCCGTACAATGGAAATTTCGGTCGACCAATAGCGAAAGCCTATCATACAAAATATTGCGGCAGTAAAAGCTTTCATAGAAAACAATGTATAAATATTATAATCGATAGCGGCAAGCAGGAAAAGAGATAGATCAAGAAAAAAGTATTTTTAATAAATTATGTACTCACAAACAGCGGGGCGTCGGACCAAAGCCAGACCACAAGATGGACACCGCTAACTTGTCAAAACTCAAAACACACGATTTAAACCACTATTAAGACACAATTGTTTGAATCTTTCGCGTAAAACTTCAAATAAGGTTCATTCGTTTCTATAAATGTGGTTTCACCTTTATTCATGATCAAGTAAAATAATTATTTTTGGGCCTAGAACCCCACAATCATACGAAACTCCATCTTGGTTCGATGCAATACCTAAATACCTATAGGTAATAGGTATTTTGTTCTTTTGATACACACGAAACAAGAATTCGGGTCAAGAATCAAGATCACGTTGTGAAAATATGGGGTTAGTTGTAATGGTAACAAAATGTGGGTATATAAAAATACAATTATCTTTGGTTGAGATGACAAATAAACTAAATATATCACCACTTTTTATTAAAATGTAATCAAGTCTCGAAGTCATAAAATAAAATGTTTATTGGTAAAAGAAAGTTTGTATTGCGAAAGCTATCCTTGAGAGATTGGTCTATTTCCAAAAAGTATGATCCAGAGGGGGCGTCGCCAGTTTCCAAGCTAGGGGGTGGGGCTATTTTTAATAAGCTACCAGGGAAGGAACAAGGAAGTAGTCAGGGTAAACAAGAAATTTTTAAATACAAGCTGACGTGTACCCAGCGTTGCTCGCGGTTATGAACAGAGCCGTCTTAAGCCGTTAAGAATTTAAAAGTTTTAAATAATTGAAAAAAATGCAAATACTGCTATTACCGCTGTCACTATCCTTAATTGTGTATTACACAATAAAACGTATTTTTTTCATTTGGAAAGTCAATTTTTTATGGACGAAAAAAATTTTTATGTAAAGATTAACTTCATAGCAGGGGCGGTACATTTGAAATTTTGAAAACAAAACACGTTTTCAGCTACAACAACATCAATAAAGTCCTATTTTTTAATCTCAGCACTCTGGCTCACTGAAAAGTCACGTATCGCCATAGCTACGTAGATATAAGATGAATATCTGCCATAACACGGGGTCCCCAACATGGCGGTTGAAATAGTATTCCAAATGTATCATCGAATGTAATTTTTCTTAGAAATTAAAAAAAAAATTAAAAGTGAAGGGAATTGAAAATTGTTGGAGGTTAGGGCTCTGGGTCATAGTATCTCCGGCCTAGGCGGAAGTCCGGCCCTGACCAAGATGAAGCGTTACGTCTGTATCTCGCACTAAACTTATCACATTATTATCTTAATATATAAAAATCACGTGTTTCTGTGTTCGTACACACTAATCTCTGAAATTTGAATTTTTAATGTTGGGTGTTGGTAGGCTATATCATTTGCATAATGACATAATTCAAGTAATTTGCTTCTCCACGTCCAGTTCTCTCGGTATATTATTTCCAATTTACATGATATAACAAATTTTAAGATTCTTAGTATGGCATAGAACTTAAAGCTATTAAATTCAGTATTTCCGATAGGTTAGAAAAATTTATAAGTAATTAAATTGACCATTTTAATTCATTTTCTGACGAGGGCGGATTTTAGATGAGTAAGCAAGAAATAAGCATAAATCAACTATCGAAATAAGTACTGCAAATACGTCAAAAACGGTTAATCTTTGGCTTTGTGAGTGGTTTGTTTATGGTTACCTTTGCTATCTATGAGAGTGGTTTATTTATGCTATCTATGTTCGCAATTGAATGAATGTATCCATGTATCTATCAGTATCTATGAAAATTGGCTAAATGTCAAACAAACTTCAATATACACATTATACAAGCGTGGTTTCCACATGTTTTATGTAATAAATATAGTAAAAAAGGAAGATTTTTAAAACAAATTGCTCCACAGCACTACTAATATTTTGTTCCCAACTCAAAAAATCATGGCATCTTCAAATCGTAATGCGTATTGCGACTTTTGCGTATCTGATAAAATGGGTTGGAATAAAATAAGTAAACTTTCAAAACGTAAGTCGAATGTTCAAAACTTTGTTATAGTATCCATAATTCAGTTAAGTTGTTCCTCTTATTAATATACGGTGACCTAACCACTTTGTATTATTTTGTAGTTGGGTACAAGACGATAGCTCTCAATAAGACAATTGATGATACAGCATTTGAAACTAAGAAAAAAAATAAGAAAAATGAAGTCCGTGAAATTATAGACATTGTTCCAGCACCAACTTTCGTACCCAAGGTATTCACATTTCAATATTCACTTCGCTTTCACATATGTACACAAGGCTGTTAAGGTAAAACCCATTAATCTACATTTTTGGGAGTGTTACTTTTCAGTGGCTTCATATAGGGGCCGGCCCTGAGCCAAACGCCGCCCCTGGAAAGGTAAAGGATATGAGGGTTGGGTAGTAATCTACGGTTGTGTGTCCAGGAGTGATGGACATATGGATATCCCTTCCACCGAGGCGCAAGGTGATGGGTCGAGAGACCAGTTGGAGAGATCAAAGAGTCCCCAAACCGGTCTCTCCCGATCTGGCACCCCTCACAGCTGGCGGGCAGGTGCATCCTGAAAACACCCGATGAACCCGGCACCCCTGCTAAATGTCAGTTATACAAAAAATGGCAGCAAAGAGATCGTTTTATAAGGTAAATTTTGAACTTTGAAATTATGCATCTATTACCATCTATCTCGATATTAATCGTGGTTTCTTGTAGTAATTAAGTTGAAATAAAGTGTAATTTCCATAATCTGTGCCTATAAAGAGTGCGGCAGTTAGGGAAATATTTACCATAATTTTTGCCAATGTCATTTTTGATACTAAAACAAAATTGTTACATTCAATTTTTTTAGGTTATTTCAAGAAAACCGTAGATGAAATTACTGAAACCTCTAATCTCTCATAATTATAAATAGAATTGTAATATTTTACATCAAAATTTTGATAAATATACCGCCGCACTTTTAATAGCCACAGATTATGAAAATTACACTTCGTTTCAACTTGATTACTACAAGAGACAACTATTTACGTCAGGAGAGATGGTAAAAGATGCATTAAAATTATATTTTCATTCAAAGTTCAAGATTTCCCTTATAAAATGATTACTTTGCCGCCATTTTGGATATTTTAGTATGGATTTGACGTTTGCAAAGTTTCTTTTTAATCTAAATATGGATAAACTACTTAATTACTCAAACATAGAACCTAATAACCTATTTTGTGTATGTAAATAGTTGTTTCTTGCAATAATTGTTGAAATAAAATGTCATTTCCATAATCTGTTCCTAAAAGTGCGGCGGTTAGGTAAATAATTACCAAAAATTTTAAAAACATAAAACCTCTTTCACATAAACTTCAAGATTTTAATTAGTTTTACGAATTTGAAAATATTTGTTTTTATCGTTTCCTGTAAATTTTAATTTTGTAGCTTGATGTTTTCACCAAACCACAGTCGAATAAGTTTATGATATTCATAAAATACATAATTATTGTAAAAATAATGTTTAGATCTTTTCTATAGCCCCATTTTCGTGAGAAAATCCCCTCAAAGGCGCTTTACAACTTCATCTATTCATCTGACCTACACTTAGACTTACAACTTCATCTATTCATCTGACCTACATTTAGACTTACAACTTCGATTTATTACCAGTGGCTTATAACCAAGATTTAGTATAATACCAGTGGCTTATAACAGCTCTTCAACTTGTGTTAGCAGAGAAGCAATCTAAGGTCTCAAAAGACCAGCAGCTGAGGATCGCTAGAAACGTATCGGAAGTTTTCAGATCCGTATCTCAGCTGTTGTTGGAGCGAGAGACGATGCGTGCGGATTTAGCTACAGTTGCAGCACAACTTAGAATGGCAGAAATAAAAATACGCCACGAGAAGAGGGAAAAAAGGCACCTTGAGCAAAAAATCATACAATTAGAGTCTGATCTCGGGCCTGTTATGCGGAGAGTGGCAGTGGCAACGGAGGCTACCCTCTCTTTTGCTGACATCGCCCGAAAACAGCCATATGATGCTCACCAACCCCCACCAATCACTCAACAAGGACATCGCGTCGGACCACCAAGACCTGCCGTTTGCATCTTTCCAACGGATGCGGACGCCACAAAGGACAGTGACGGTACGAAAAAAATGATTGAAGATACAATTCGGCCATCTGAACTAGGCGTTCGGGTCACGGGAATAAAAAAAATAAGAAATAAAGGCATCCTGATCAATACGGCAACCACGGGCGAACAACAAAAGCTATTAAATGCACCTTGCTTCGACAACTCGAGCAAACTGAAGGCCCGACTACCGTCAAAGCGTCTACCGAGACTGATATTCTTTAATGTTCCCCGGGACCTGACCGACGAAGATTTTTTAAAGATGGCTCTCACTGGTATTCCCAACGTTGAAGACATTGAAGAAACTATTGCAGGCTGTAAACTAAGTCACCTGGCTGGTGCTCGCACAGGTAACGCTTGTCACCGTATCTACGCAGTACCCGCTACCGTACGTAAATTTCTAGTCGAGCAAGAGAAAGTATTTATAAGCTGGACTATTTGCCGCGTCCGAGATTTTATTGGCCTTACTGTCTGCACCAAATGCTACATGATTGGTCACTCATACAAGTATTGCAGAGATACCAAACCCACATGTGGACATTGTGCTCAACAGAATCATACTGGTGAGTCCTGCCCAAATTCCACCATCAAACCAGTTTGCGCGACATGCACCAGATTTGGTAAGCCTGCTGATCACTCAACTGGAGATAGGGACAACTGCCCGGCCTACATCGCTGCACTCAAGAATGACCTTGCAACTATAGATTATGGAGTGTAACATACATGAGCATAAGTGCCTCACCATCGAGAATTATAATCCCGTGACGAACTGTCTACGAATAATGTATATGAACGCGAGAAGCATCCGTAATAAGTTTGATGAGATTGAAGAAAAAGTAAGAAGTTCGCGGTACATTGTACACGTGCTCGTCATTACGGAAACGTGGCTTAAGATTGGAGAGGAAAAGTTTTACTCCCTGAATGGTTACAAAAGTGTTTTTGCTTCTCGCCCCAACGAAGGAGGAGGCGGCGTAGCAATATATGTGATTGATACTATGAAGTGTGCAATTATTGAAAATTTCTCAAATGAAAATTCCTTTTTAGGTATAACGCTTAGTAGCAGTGATAGGAAACCAGTTAACATCTATGCTATCTATCGAAAACCCAACACAAATATGCAGGATTTTCTAATACATCTAGAAAAAATACTGAACGAAAGTAGACAAGATACATTAATATTCGGAGACTTTAACATTGACATATCCATATCCACACACTCTTCATTAAATTTTTGCAACATCTTACAATCTTACAATTTTTCAATACATAACAAAACATTTCCCACGAGAGTCACTGATACAAGCTGCACCTTAATAGATCACATCTTATCAAATAGGCAAAACATTCAGACTACTATATCGAATATTGATGATCCACTTAGTGACCATAATATACTTATTGTTGATTATAAGAACAACTTAAAAAAATGTTTTAATAATAGAACCAAATCCCGGATTACGAGACCTATCATCAACAGTATGTCAGTAAAATCCTATCTTCTTGATAACAATTTCACGATCAACTTAAGCAACTCAGAAGACCCTTTTAAAAGTTTCAATTATCACATTAAAAAGGCAATAGAATCAGGTACAACTACACCAAAAACAGGATTAAGAAGTCGGGTACAACTGAATACTCCGTGGTTTGATTCCAAATTAAATACATTAATCAAAGAACGAAACCAGATTCACAAGCAGTGGAAACAAGACCCTGGTAATCTTACTCTTGTAACACTTAAAAAGAGATTGAGAAATACCATTACTAATTATAGGCGAAATCTAAAACACAAATATTATGCGAACAGCTTTCAACAAAACCAAAATAACCCCACTAAAACCTGGAAAATCATAAACTCTATTCTATCAAACCGAACACATAAACCAACTAACGAAATAGAATCCCTCGTGGTAAATGACTGCGTAATTAAGGATCCGAGCCAAATAGCATCCGCATTTAATGAGTTTTTTCTCTCAATAGGAAAAAAGCTAGCAGCTACCATTCCGTCATTCCCGGATGACTGTAATACCGTATTTGTGGAACCGAAGGCTTGCCAATCCTTGTACATGGCTAGGACAAACAAAGATGAGGTACTGAGGATCATCTCTAAAACTAAGCTGAAAGCAGCACCGGGACTCGATGGAGTAACACCATCAGTTCTCAAGACTTGTAAAGAAGAATTAGCGGGTCACCTTACGGAACTTTTTAATTGGTCACTGTCCTCGGGAAAGTTTCCAAATGAATTAAAGTTAGCGAAGATAATACCTATACACAAAGGAGACTGTAAAACATGTATCTCTAACTACCGTCCTATATCACTTCTATCGGTTTTTTCAAAAGTATTTGAGACCATAATCAAAGATAGACTCCTAAAATACATATCTGCGAATAATATCTTTACACCACAACAATATGGCTTTCGGAAAAATTCTAGTACTCAATGTGCCGCCTTTGATTTTATCTCCAACCTTCAACAGTATATAGACCAGGGTGAATATGTGGCAGCCATATTTATAGATCTCAAAAAAGCCTTTGATACGGTCGATCATGAAATACTCTTAAAGAAATTGGAATATTTGGGAATTGTTGGGAAGCCCCTAAATCTCCTCCGAAGCTACTTAGATGATAGATTTTGTCTTGTTGAAGTCAAAGGTGTCTCGAGTGGCTTAGGTAAAATCACATGTGGAGTGCCACAGGGATCAATTCTTGGGCCTCTGCTTTTCTTGCTATATGTCAATGACATAACTAAATGTGGTATCTCTGGAAACCTCCAACTTTATGCGGATGACACTGTAATCTATTATCACAGTACAAGCCTGAGTGACCTGGAGTCTCAAATGAATGTAGATGTCTCAATTCTAGCTAATTGGCTGCGTATTAATAAATTGAGCCTCAATATAAAAAAAACGCACTACCTAACTTTCGGTAATAAGGATTATGTGCCCATGAATATCACACTTGGAACTGAGAAGCTCCAAAATATAGAAGTCACGAAATATTTAGGGCTATTAATAGACTCTAAACTTTCGTGGAATTCCCATGTTGAGCATGTGAAATCTAAAATATCCCCAATAACCGGCGTACTGTACCGACTCCAAGGTCTTCTCTCTACATCTCTACTAAGGGCCACATACTATGCGATGATTCACTCCCATCTGAGTTATTTAGTTAGTATCTGGGGCACTATTACTAAAAAACAGATATCAGAAATACAAGTGATTCAAAATCGAGCAATAAGGAATATCTACCGTCTACCGTGGGATATACATATCAAAGATATATATTTAAAGACAAACATACTTCCTTTTACGGTTCTACCTAAATACAATATCACTTGTACAATATTACAAATCATACATAGATCCTCACACACTAACATCAAACCAGCATTTAATTCAGACATACACCAGCACAAAACACGGTCCCAAAATCTAATACACCTAGCATCGTCTACCCACACAACAAAATTTGGTATTAACTCATTACAATATATTGCATATAGACAATACAATGCATTACCTAATGAAATAAAGCAATCAGTAACTAACAAAAAAATATTAGTTAAAACTCTTAAAGATTATTTCCTGAAAATGTTTTTAAACCAGTGAATTTTCGCTCGCTTTCATATGTTGGTTTACTATGTTTCATGTGTATAGATGTCTCTCAGTATTTCTAAAATCTCTATTCTTAACAATGTATTTTTCCTTTTTTATTTATTTTTCTTTTCCTTTTCAATATGTTGTATTTTTTTAAAAGTGTAATATCCTTGTAAAATGTATTTTATGTGTCTGTACTTCCCGTAATGAGTTTTATCTCAACTCATTGGGAATAATGTGTTACTTACCATGTTTTTTGTAATACATTATAAATAAATAAAAAAAAAAAAAAAAAAAAATAGCTAGTGACTTAAAACTATGACTTATAACTAGTGACTTAAAACTATACATATTTTTATGACCGAGTGGGTATTTACACAATACTGCTATAATATTACTTCCAACTATTAGGGGCCGTTCAAGTATTATGTAGGCACTATAGGGGGGCAGGGGGGTCTTTGCTTTGCTTATTTTTGATGACATGGGGGGTGGGGGGGTCGAGATACGGATTACGTCAGCACTGCTCAGCAGTAGTTATTTTTTTTTACACATTTGCAACCCACACATTGTCTATGTTTGAAAACCGAATATATATTCGGGGATTCCCACAAATAATTAATACGTTTAGGTACTCGCTTAAAAACAGAATACATTAACAGAAAAATGCATATAGGTACCAATTTTTACGTAAGCATGGGAGGGGGGGGGGTAAGAGCTTTGCTTACTTTTGGTGACAAGGGGGAAGAGGGGGTAAATAATTTTAATAAATCTGCTTACGTAATACTTGAACGGCCCCTTACGACTAACATACTTATTTACATTTACAAATACATATTGTTATGATTACTGTCCATGGTAAGATATAAAAAAATACTCGCTACTTGTATATACACCTATCACTAATACTAATACGAGGCGTATCCAGAAAGTAAAATTATAAAAATTACATGGTTACCGTAGTACATATGTAAGCTATTTTTAGACATAGTCGCCATTCCTCTCAATGTAGGTGGTGAATCGGGGCATCAACTTTTTGATGCCTTCCTCGAAGTAGTTTCCCGCCAACCCCTTCGTCCACTTCTCCACCTCCTCCTTTACCTCCTCGTCCGTTAAAAACCTTTTTCCACACATGTACAGCTTCAGGGAGATAAAGAGATAATAATCTGAAGGTGCTAGGTCATGGGAATGCGCGGGGTGGTTCAGGATATCCCATTTAAACGAGGCAAGCAGTTCCTTTGTGGCGTTGGCCGTGTGTGGTCTGGCATTGTCGGTCAGCAGGCTGACTCCCTTTGTCAGCATGTGCCTCTCCTCTTGTTTTGAATCGCCTTTCGCAATTTTTTTAGGGTCTCACAGTATCTTGCAGAGTTGATGGTCTCCCCTTGAGGCAGATATTCAATCAAAATTATGCCTTGACAGGCCCAAAACACGGATGCCATGATTTTCTTGGCTGAAATTGTGTCACAATTGAAGGTCTTCCGCTCCTCTGATCATCATGCACAGATGTACGACCGTTTTTAAACTCGCGATACCACTTGTTAACACTCGTACGATTCATAGCTTTATCACTATATTCAGTTTTCACCTCATTATAAACCTCAAACGGACGTTTTCCCTTTCAAACGAGATAACGGATGACGCCGCGTATTTCGCACTTGGCAGGAGATTGGATTGACATTTTTCACGAAACGTTTTGTCGCGTCGAAACTTCTCAACGTACTGACCTTGAACTGGTCTCGTTGCGGAGGGGAAGAGTCAGGCTACACGGAAGTGTAGCCTACATGTCGAAAATAAAATTCATTCGGTCGTGAGAGCCTCAGTACACTTACTTTCTGGATACGCCTCATACATAATAATATATCTTTATTTAAGAAATTTGCAACTATGTATAACTAAGAATACATGTTGAGTGTTCATAGTGTACATTTGTTTACAAATTAGGTAAATAGAATTAACAACAGAAAATAATAATATAAAAACATAAAAACAACAGGTAGTATGTAACAGATAGAAAAAGTTGAGGTTTAATTATAATGTGTAGCGCGCGGTATATTACTGCCAATACACCATCTCTCTCTCCACATATGGCATTGTCCCTGTCTTGCTGCACGCAGGTGACGAGATGCGCAGAACACTTTCTACGCATCCCTCCCCAACGCGGCCGACCATCCTCTACGCTGCTGACACGGGATGAAGCCCTTAAAAGCAGCAACTCGCCCTTACACAGCACAGTTCTCCTGTTTGCTCGCCTTGGCTAGTACCCTCCCTCAGCTGGCTACCCGTGCCCCGCACGGCTCTCTGAGGACAGCTATCTACTACCATTGCTAAGCAACCGACTTGAAGACTACTAGACTCGCTAAAGGCGCGCTCCTCTTCTTGGCTACCTGTGCTGCGCACAGCCCTTGAGAGACAGTAATCCGCCCCAAGCAAACCTAGGCTAGTCCCGAACAGTTGTGCCGCGACTCGATTCTATTTTGTTGTTCCCAATTACTATCCCGCAAGGACCCTATATAAACCCTTGCCTAGTCGATAAATGTTATTTTCAATGTGTAAACTGTGACTATTTTTGCTATTGTGAACTGTGTAACCTAAACAATAAACTGTGTTTTAAGCCACCAAAAGTCTTATAAACTGGCGCCGAACTAAGTGGCCAGATATGTTGTGCAAAAGTGTTAAAATCAGTGAAAATTTCGCGTCCGCGCCGCAGCCCTCGCTTCAAGATGGGGAAGGCGCTATCATCAGCTTTACTCAAATTCAATAAAGCGAACGCAAACAGAGCCACAGCGTACGGGTATGTTCACCACTTGTACTGCTCGGTACGATGGCACGAGAGAAAGAAGCGCAGTTGAGAGCTTCATAGCCGCGGCAACCATATTCAAATGTGCCGAAAAGATCGGAGACGAGAGCGCACTGGTAGGACTACCTCTCCTATTAACAAAAGATGCAGCTGCCTGGTGGCTCGGAGTAAAAGGGGAAGTACGTACTTGGGAAGATGCAACGAATCTCTTAAGACATACTTTCGCCCCTCAGAAACCGGCGTACAAAGTATACAATGAAATATTTAGTTTCAAACAAGATGTTTTTATTTCAAAACAACGGATGCTGCTTGCGGAATTGCCTCCGCCCACCCACCTAGAAAAGGTCCAGATCGACCTTGAATTCGGACAGCTGAATATCCGCATTCCCCGATAGAATAGAATTCCCCGTGAATTAATTTGCTCGTTCGCTGAACTGCTTGTAAAAGCGAGACTAATTGAAGAAAACTTACACGAACTTACTTAACCTGGCCCAGCACGCACAACGGAAAATAAGTTCGATGGCCGTTTGCGTTGCGCGCACTGCCACAGATCCGGCCACCTTATTGAGGAGTGTCGTACCCGCCGGAGCCAAGAGGTTGGGGCACCTACCAAACCCATTCCACGGCAGAGCAGAAGTGCACCGGAGACGACCCGCGACGCCAAATTCGCCTGTTATGGTTGCGGTAAGCCTGGTATTGTTAGGAGCAAATGCCCGCAGTGCAACTGGGGAAAAGTGAATGTGCCTTATACAAGAGCGGACTTTTGCTCAGTAAGCGAAGTAGGGCTCCCTAGAGCAAGGCCCACTCTGCAAATTAAGGTCGGGTCACACATAGGCACCGCTCACATTGACACCGGGGCTAGGCTAAGGGTGGCATCCGCCGATCTACACAGGCGCCTGATTACTCAAAAATTTAAAGCATTCAAAAGGACCATGAATATTGTTCTAGCGGATGGAATTCCGAAACGTCAAGAGGTGGAGACCATAAACACCACCGTGACTCTCAGAGGAAGGAAAATACCCTCTAGTTTCATTGTCCTCCCTGGGTGCCACGAAAATCGCACCCTCTTGGGAGTGGACTTCATTGAAGACGCGGGGATTGAGATAAATATTCCCCAACGCGCATGGGCATTTTCTGACAGCCCTGAGAAACGCTATCTCTTAAACATGGAAGATGATACTTTAATACATACGCAAGAGAATTGTGCGATAGGAGAGGTTAAACTAGATGAACCTCTTCCTTTAAGTCCTTCGCCCTCCTCACCACCACAGGATCATGGCTATGAGATCTACGCACCGCCTCTTTTAAGTCCCCTTAAAAGGACACCGCCCCGCGCTGATCTTTGGGCAAAAATGATAGCCCTTAACGAGCTGTTCCACGAGGACGCCCTGGAGGAGGGAGATCTTATGGAAGTCATGACAGATTCGTACAGGCTGTTCGACGACTCTCCCAAAAAGAAGACGGACTCCGGGATGGAATTTTGCTCTCTGGACGCCGAAGTACTGGGCCTCCGGTCAGATGAAGCCACCCACCTAACACACGATGAGAGAGACCAGCTAGACCTTCTTCTGCATGAGAATGTCTCCATTTTCTCGGCGATACTCTCATCCACTACGAAAATCGAGCATAGGATCGAGACACTCGACCACTCACCTATCTCTGTGGCACCCTACAGGCTCTCTCCAGCCCGTCAAATGGAGCTACGCTCAGAAGTAGACAATATGCTAGCACAAGGCATTATAGAAGAAGCGGATTCCCCTTGGGCCGCACCAGTGGTTATGGTTCCCAAAATAGACGGAAGTAGACGGATATGCATCGATTTTCACTTGCTCAATGCCATTACAGTACCAGACGCGTACCCCTTACCGAGGATGGATGACCTGCTACACTCGGCAAAGCAATCCAACTACATGTCAACCATAGACCTTCGGTCAGGCTACTGGCAAATTAAAGTGCTGGAGAAGGATCGCGATAAGACGGCATTCATAACACCGTTTGGTTTATATCGCTTTCTCAAAATGCCATTCGGTCTTCGGAACGCCCCAGGAACCTTCCAACGCCTTATAGACCGATTGAGGATCGAGTTAGACCACATCAACATCCTAGCATATCTAGACGATATAATTATTCTATCATCTTCCTTCGAAACACATCTTGCTGATTTGAGGCAAGTGTTCTATAAGCTAGGTGGATTTAATCTCACTGCCAACGTAGATAAATGTCACTTCTGCTGCCCGAGTATAAATTACCTGGGACATTTGATATCTCCAGGAGGGATCAGCACCAACCCGGAGAAAATTGAAGGAGCCGAAGAACGTCAAGCAACTACAGACCTTTCTTCAAACCTGCTCCTGGTATCGACGATTTGTACCTGAGTTTGCGAAGACTGCAAAACCACTAAGCGACTTAACAAAGAGAGATGTCAGATGGGAATGGAACCCCCCGCAGCAGAACGCCTTCGACACCCTGAAAAGGTTACTTACTAGTGCCCCTATCTTACGCCAAGCCGACGGAACTAAAGCATTTACCATAAAAACAGATGCAAGTAACTACGCATTGGGAGCAGTTCTGGTCCAGGGGGAGGGCCCCGATGAGCATCCGGTAGAGTATGCAAGCCGCCTACTCTTACCCGCAGAAAGAAATTATTCCACGACAGAAAGAGAAGCCCTAGCAGTGGTATGGGCAGTCACAAAGTTCAGAGGATACATCGAAGGAGCAGAAGTCACGGTTGTCACCGACCACCAAGCGTTAAAGTGGTTAATGTCGAGATGGGCTCTGCAGCTTCAACCATACAATTTGAATATCCAGTATACCCCAGGACGTACCAACCTCGTGGCAGACACACTATCACGCCCACCTTTACCTGAGGAGCTCCCATCCATTTGTGCAGTTTGCACTGTAACCATCGACGTTCTCGTACGAAACGCTGTTGACATCCGAAAAGAACAACTAAAAGATGCTAATTTAAAAAAAATCATTGAGTGTTTTGAAGACCAGACTCCGAACGAGAACCTTAGTTACTGGACAACAAAGGGATACCTAATGCTACAAGGTGTATTGTATTGCTATGCACCAGACATAGAAGAAGAAGACGCTCAAATAGTTGTCCCCGAGCAAGAACAACACAAAATACTAGCGGCTTATCATGATGCCCAAACTGCCGGACATTATGGAGTAGAACGCACGAATCGAAGGATCGCAAGACGATACTTCTGGAAGAACATGCGAACCTATATAACAAAACACATAAAAAACTGTATTGAGTGCCAAAGGTACAAACCATCAAATTTAAAACCCGCTGACCTCTTGCAGACGTCGGTCATGAACCAGCGATTTGAAACAGTAGCCTTTGACCTTTTTGGACCACTCCCAACATCCAAGGACGGCAAAAACTGGATCTTCATCATCGAAGACGTTGCCACACGCTGGGTAGAGCTATTTCCTATTCAAGAAGCTACTGCAGAAACCTGCGCCCGTATTCTGATTGACGAAATTTGCCTGCATTATGGAACTTCCCGCCGACTTATCAGCGATAACGGCACACAGTTTGTGTCTGCAGTGATGCAACAGCTGACTTACTGCCTGGACATCAAACACAGCTTCACGCCATCATATCATCCAGAAGCAAACCCTGTCGAAAGAAAAAACCGAGATCTGAAACCACAACCATCTTGGTAGGCACAGAGCATAGAACATGGGCTGAAAGCCTGCCTTCGATACGTTTCGTCATGAACACCGCTTTCGGCCAAAGCACCGGTTACTCCGCTTCCTACCTAACGTTTGGACATGAGCTTAGATCGGCAGATGATGTAGGTAGAGACTTAAGAGGCATCATTCAATCAGAAAACTTCATTCCGGAAATAACACCTCACCTGCTACACCTTGCTGACACATTACGTCTGGTCAGAAATCACAATGACCACAAACAAGATAAACAAAAGGAATACATGGATAATAAAAGAAGAGAGGATCCTCGGTACCAGCCCGGGGATCATGTCCTTGTCCAATCACACGCTCTTAGCAAGGCTGCAAGGGGGTTTCGTGCCAAATTAGGACCACTGCGAGATGGCCCATACCTAGTACTGCAAAAACATGGACCAACAAGCTACGAAATAGCTGCCATGACAGCCCCGGATGTTTCGCTTGGCACTTACCACACATCGGCGCTGACTCCATACCAAGGGTTTGTCAGACCACTACCAGCTCCAGTGATTCCCCTGTGCAAACGGGGCCGCCTTAAGAAGAATAAATAAGAAATCTCGCTTACTACAAATCTGGATCTTCAGCGAGACGCTCCTCGATCCAGAGGGGGAGGATGTAGCGCGCGGTATATTACTGCCAATACACCATCTCTCTCTCTCCCCATATGGCATTGTCCCTGTCTTGCTGCACGCAGGTGACGAGATGCGCAGAACACTTTCTACGCATCCCTCCCCCACGCGGCCGACCATCCTCTACGCTGCTGACACGGGATGAAGCCCTTAAAAGCAGCAACTCGCCCTTACACAGCACAGTTCTCCTGTCTGCTCGCCTTGGCTAGTACCCTCCCTCAGCTGACTACCCGTGCCCCGCACGGCTCTCTGAGGACAGCTATCTACTACCATTGCTAAGCAACCGACTTGAAGACTACTAGACTCGCTAAAGGCGCGCTCCTCTTCTTGGCTACCTGTGCTGCGCACAGCCCTTGAGAGACAGTAATCCGCCCCAAGCAAACCTAGGCTAGTCCCGAACAGTTGTGCCGCGACTCGATTCTATTTTGTTGTTCCCAATTACTATCCCGCAAGGACCCTATATAAACCCTTGCCTAGTCGATAAATGTTATTTTCAATGTGTAAACTGTGACTATTTTTGCTATTGTTATCTGTGTAACCTAAACAATAAACTGTGTTGTAAGCCACCAAAAGTCTTATAAATGTTCTTTTTGAAATTTGTTTCAGTATCACATTTTTTCATGTTCTCTGGAAGAGTATTGTACAATCTTGTCGCAACGTACCAAAAATTTGTTTGACTGAAAGTAGTATGCATTGCAGGAATTTGGAGTAAATCTTTGTTTTTGTTTCGAGTACAGCAAGTATTTAAACTTTATGTGTAGTATTTATGTATGTTTATGTATAGGTGCATGGCGATCGTTTTTGCGTTTATCTGCCGAACGTCAAACACATTCGTAATATTAAAGATCAAGTTCGAGTCTGTAATTAGAGGTAGCCTAAGGATTTTTTTGATTATGGTTTTCTGTGCTTTTATGATTGGGTCTAGTGCAGATGAAGTGCCACCTCCTCATGCTATGATTCCATACTCAATGATAGATTGACAGACAGCAAAGTAGATTCGAGTTTTGTAAGTCGAGAAAGTTTCGTATTGTTCTCAAAAGTGCATGGTTTTTCTTATTTTAGTTGCAATTATTTGAGTGTGAAGATTCCATTTTAGGTATGGATCAATGGTGAGGCCGAGGTATTTCATCTGAGTAGTGCGCTCAATGTCGGGGCACTGACAGCTTGTACTAATATATACTTATCAGTAATACTATACACAGTATCAGTAATTATATCAGTATCAGTAATTCTGGAATCACGGAGGCAGAAAACAGAACATTCTTTATTTACATTGGTAAATTTGCAGAATTTCGCTTCATGCACAAATTACTGAAATTACACTTCATTTCAACTAAATTACTACAACAAACAGTAAAGTTTCCGAATTCCGCCTCACGCTTAATACGCAATTTTCAACTGAATTACTGCAAGAAACTTCTATTTATGTTGGGGGAGATGGTAAAAAATGCATAAAAGGCCCTACACACCTCCCTATAATCGGTAGCAATATCGGGGCAGTGGTGGAGAGCGCCCTCGATGGCTTCCTTGATCACCGTGTGAGTAGACAAATCGGCCGAGTAATTATTATTATTCCCCCTTACTCCACAATATAATAATTGGATTGTGAATCACCTCAAGGGCGCTGTATATCAGGTTGGCGAGCGTGAGTCACCGAGTGTGTAATGAAATTTTGATGATTTTGACGTCAGTCACAGTGCCGTATGATGTTTTTGGATTAATGGAGTCACAATTTTTGAGTTCTTTTTTTTTTTTTTTTGAGTTGAACCAGTTCTTCGCCCGAAACTTTCTTTTTTTTACATAATTGCACACAAGAAAGTGCCAGAGCCAATTCAAGGCACCATCTTGATCAGTATCTCGCTGCGTTGCATGTTTAAATTATCTTCCCTGACTTAAATAGTAGTTTCCAGTACTAATTAAGTTGATATCAAGGGTTATTTACTAGTGTGAGATGGAGTTCCGCCACTTTATCCAAGAAAAAACTATTTACATCGGGGAAGATAGAAAAACATCCACAAAACTATATTCATAGTTTGGGTTATTTAAATAGTTTATGCGTATTTCCTAATCTTCAAACTACCTACAACAAATGTCAGAAAATACAAACAAGAAAAATCATGGCTGTGAAAAGAACATGAAGCTGAATTCTGCAACTTTACCCCACTTTTTCTAATTATTTCTTTTTTATGTATTGTGGACTTCAAAAAAAATTATTTTGTTACAGGATAATGATTCACAAATTAAAATTCTTCATCGACTAACTGTACAGATTTCCGAAGTCAACTCCTGTCTAAAAGTGGTGAGTACTATAAATTCAAACATATTCAGTCTTACTTATAAAGATTCCCTAATACGGCCAATTCAATTCCGTATTTGCTTTGGTAAATCAATATTTCGATTTAAAATACTCCTCTAATAGTTTCTGCAAATGCTATTTTACATTTTCATTGCGCGACCGATCGATATTTGTCAAATCGACCAGATTGTTAGCAAAGTCTGTCATCTCCGTCTTACTACGATCGTAATATGTTGCTATTCTGGGTGTCGGGCAATTTGAAAATCTGCCAACTACTAATACCTCAGCACGGGTAAAGCACCCGGTGAGGCCACATTACCAGATATTACAGCTGGTATACGCAGTACGCATGCATGTGATTATGAGTAACATATTCTACTAACCCGACAAGTTTAATAATTACATGACATCATTGATATGAGATTAATTCATTAACCTTTACGGATCTGAAGGTAAAAATCATTCAATACCACCTGAAGAGGATTTTACAACATATGTACTGTATTGTCGAGCAAGTGGCACAAATCTGTACCCGAATTCACCCGTGGGAAAAGCGACCTGCTACCTGAACACGGTGGACGTAAAATTCGACATATTCTGTTTTTAGCACTACATACTCACTGTATTGCGGTACTTTTACAATGTACTAGATAAAATATATCTGTAATGTTGTCATTATTTTGTACACAAATAAACCAATTAAGTAATGCAAAACAGAAATGTAAAAGAGAAATTGAGCAAAACTGAAATAAATATTATTGTACCACTTTCCAGTGAAATGCACCTTTAACGACTGCACTCGTGGCTTGTTATAACAAAATGGTTTCAAAATTTCCGAAAGGAACCTAATCCATGTCTAATTTGAACAGCTCACATTTTATTGAATAAAATCGCTGAAATATGAATAATAATAATACAAAATAAATGGATTATATTATAATCCTTGTAGTGTTTGTTAAATAGCTTAAAACCCTATTTATAATGTAGTTAATTGTTTGTTTTCAGAGTCAATCAGAAAATGTAAAGAAATATGATATATTAGCTGTCATTCCTACCACTAGTGCTGCACTGAGCCACGCTTGCACCACCATGGACGTAGACATCATATCCTTCTCTCCGGAGGCTCGCTCACTATTAAAGATAAATAAAAAGCTGTACAAGCAAGCCGTGGAACGGGGAGTGTTCTTTGAAATAATGTACGCCCCCGCCTTGAAGGACTCCACATGTCGGAAGAACATTATCCAAAGGGCACACCTTTACCATGCCATTGGGAAATCTGCCAATATCATCATTTCCAGTGGAGCTGACACAGAGTACCAAATAAGAGGACCATATGATATTATCAACCTGTATCCTTTTTAACTGAATCATTGCAATTCTACGGGCTCTTGAACTCTCGACTCTGCGTAGGAACGGGCGGTCCTCTATTACCCTCTCTCAAACCGACTGCAGTGGAAGATGGGTGCATAGTCGGGAGAATGGATCGCTTTTACAACTCGTTCTTGACTTTATAACACTTTTAAAAAGTGTGTTGAATTGCCACTGTCCTGAGTTGTCGTGGAACTGATAAAGGCTATTTAGTATTTTTTGATCAGGCTATCAGGCACAGGCATGATGTTTATATTTGACTTAACTCCAGATTCAGTGGACTTATTTTAGGCATGAACGAACAACTCTGCAAATATTCTATGTCTGAGAATGCGAGGAAAGTTCTATTAAAAGCAGGTATGTAAAACAGATTTTTGTGTCATGCTAGTGTTAATTAGAAGTTTGTAAACTGTATTGGTCATTTAATATAGATTATGTTATCAGAGTACCTCATAGTAACTTGGAGTAACTTAGAACAAAATATCACACAATAAAGAACTCCAGTGAATCATTTAAAGAAAATAAATAACTATATATACCTACTATTTAATCAAAATAATCAACATGTTTCGAAACCAATGGTTTCTTTGTCAGGATAAACATATTATGAAAATTAATTAGAATCGTGGAAATCCAAATTTATAAATGAGCCAATCAGGGAAACAAACCAATTGCGTGGGAGGCAGTGTGTCTGTCCCACTTTCGGTGATTGGTCAATAAATGAATCTGACAATTTACTTCTATCTTTTTAATGACTAAATTAATTCTAACTCCTGGTCGCGCTGACTATTTGTAATTTTAACTGATTCGAAGCTCCTAACTTTTTTTTTCTTCTTTTTAATAACGTATGGTGATCCTAACCTCTGCTGCCTAGTATTTGCGTTTGGGACGATTTGTGATAATAATTGTTTGTTTGTGGTAGACCTAATTGAAAATTAGGTAGTATGTACTAGTTTGACCTAATTCGTGGAGATAGGTATTCGTGATAGAAAACATCTTTATATGTGAAGAGGTCTGTATGAGTTCTTCCTTCCAAAATCTCGCTTTCTCTTTAAATTTCCCTTGGAAAACATAGCTCTAATGCTTTCTTTTATAACCTTATGCGAAATTTATGAACTCATTGGTAATTTTCAATATCCTACCCATTCCAATGTTCTTTTCATCAGTTTTCTATGGTGTTATTTTCTTCTTTGCGTCCATCCAAAATTATCTGTCGTTTCTTAAGCGCTTTCTCCGACTTTATTACCCAATTGGACCCTGCAAGTGGGTAGTACTTTTTCATATCCTCTTGGCCCAACCCTACATTTATCCTCGTTACTCCTAAAATGCAATTCAGGGATGATATATGGATGTGTTTATACAATTCCTCTGATTTGGTTTCAGCAATTAAATGTAACGAGTTTTCTTAATCTATCTTCATGTTAGCTAATTGATCATTCAAATATTAATTGGTGTCTTTATTATCCCTTTTCTTGTACTGTTTACACGATATAATTTTATTGGTTTTCCTTAAATTCTCTTTGTCTAAGTTCGATGACTGTTCCAGGGGTTTATAATCTTGTCGTGACTCACTGCAATATTGTAGTTCAAATGTTTTAATCTCAACTATCGTTTTTTTCTTTATTTTTCCAGTCTGCTATACTATCTTCAGGTTTCCGGTCAACACTCAACAATATGTGTCTCTTAGTTCTTCAGAATCTTTGTTTTATTCCAAATTTATATCGTTTTCTCACTTTTCTGATCTCTCAGGGGTTAAGATTATGTTTTCCAATATTGATATCCGTACATCTTTTCTACTTCGAGTCACCTGTCATCAGATACTGTCGTTTATTTCCCTTAAACTGATTTCCGGACCATTCATTGCATTTATGGGATTCATGGCCCAAGCGTTGCCGACCTCACACATCACAAAGAGTCTGTATGTTTATGATAAGAGGCTTTGAACTTTTTAAAACGTGAGATAATTCTAGTAATTAATCATTCCTTTGATCACCCGAAGCTATGCCTGATTGGTTGTTATATATATGTCAACTCCCACAAAATACTCCTTCTTTATTATTACAGTTTTCTGTAGTTGGTCCGATAATCTTTGTTAGATGTCGCTGGAATCCTGTTTTCTTCTATATTTCTTATTGTGTTAATAATTTTATGTTATCAGGGGTGGTTTTTTTTCCGGGTGTGAAAACTTAGGTAAGTTCAAATCATCCACAGGCAACTTGCATTGAAATATCACCATTTGGTCCTCGAAAATAAAGTCTGTTTACGAATTACTAGTCCTTTTTGCAATGGCGTGCAAAATGCTGGCTGCTTAAAAAACTATATAACAAATAGGGTAAACAAAAGTTCAGGCTTGTTGTTTCACCCAGGCAATTCGTTTAAGAACTGGACAGCGCTGCAAACCTTTGCCTTACTTTAGTTTTCTGAGCATTATCTGCTTATTTCATCATGTCATAGTTTATTCAAAGCATTCTCTAACCCCCCTGGTGCCAAAAGAAGTCGTCAAAATTATACCCAGATTTTATGTTAGGGCAAGTCTATTCATTTGAATGTCTATGAAAAGAATAGACAAATAAGTACTGAAGTAAAAATATTACAGTGTACACAGTGATGAATTAGTTATTGTTATAAAAAATAATTGTATAAAATTATTAGGTAATTATTATTATACTGTACCCCCCCACGTGTTGCTGTGGCTCAGTCTGTGTGTGCAGATAGAGAATCAATAGCGCCTGTTGCTTTTACATCCAACTGATGGCGCTGTTTTCCAAAAAAGCATGTTTGTCCAATGAAAAATAAAACATGTTTGTACCTCTCACAGGTGATGCAAAGTTGTGTCAAAATTTCAAAGCAATCAGTGAAGAACTTTTGGAGATTTAAGATTTTGAACAAACAAACATTTACATTTTTATTTATATAGATTTATTATTATTAACGACAATTCTGGTTCATCGCCTCTAAAATATACAACGCATTGAGCACCAATATAAAATCAACTAATAAGATATCCCTTTTTACTGTAGGTGTTCAGCGCTGGATATTTGAAAGGGGGCGAGAATTCTTTAAAGAATTTCTAAAACTATTTAAAAAAATTATTAAAAATATATATACACGGTGTCCGGAAACTCGTAGTACAAGCGGGAAACTGGAGAATCTACACCACATGGGGAACCCAAAAAAACATAAAGTTTTTTGATTTGAGCATTTTCAAAAAAAAAAAAAAAAAACAAAAAAAAATATTTTTCGGCTATTTTAGGGTTAAAGTTTTTTCTGGTGTTTAGGGTTGAATAACAGATGTTTTGACCCTGCAGAGCAGAAATATTTTATGATTACACCGGGTTAAATGAAGGGTGATTTCAAAATAATGCTTCAAATCCGAGTTTCTTCATTTGTTTTACTTTCAAATAGTTTTAATTAGTTGGGTACTTTGATCTTCAGTAATAATTTATAAGATTTTGATTAAAAAAAAAAAAAAAAAAAAAAATCAACTTCAAACTCGATTTACTTGATAACGAAAGCTCAAATAAAAAAAAAATATACTACAAAATCGACTCCAAATGTGATGTAGATTCACCAGTTTCCCGCTTGTACTACGAGTTTCCGGACACCCTGTATAGGTATATTGTATCTTCACCTTTATTTTAACACTTTTATTATTATTTTTTTTACATAACACGGGCATAGCCTAGAGCAGTGCTCCGCAACCGGTGTGCCGTGGCACACTGGTGTGCCGTGAGCCGGATACAGGTGTGCCGCGGTCAAATTCAATGTATTTGACATTTAACAATATTTCATTATGTATTTAGTACACAATGACAATATTTTTTTCATAATATTGTCTGCAGATACTGTTAAAAGACGTATTCAAAATATATTAGAAACACTGATTAGAAAACTGTTATTGGCTGAAAAATTTGTACTTCAGATCAACGAAACAACCGATTTTAAAAATAAATCACAGTTGATAGCTATTGTACTTTTCGTTGACGAGGACTTTATTAAAGAAAATTATTTATTTTGTAAAAAGGTTCCAGGGCGAACTATCGGTGAAGAATTTTTTCAAGTAAGCGATGATTTCTTAAAAATATATAATATTAAATGGAGCAATTGCATTGTTGTTTGCACGTATGGCGCTGCGGCAATGACGGGTAGTAAAAAAGGTTTTGTTTCTTCTGTAAAACAAAAAAGACAACGTTACAATTTACACGCTGCTGCATACATCTAGAAGCATTGATGGTCAAAAATTTACCGGAGGAACTTTTGAACACGATGAATGAATTTATTAAAATCGTAAACATAATTAAATCAAGAGCCCTAAACTCGCGAATCTTTGGAATACTGTGTGCAGAAATGGGAGCCGAATATGAATCCTTATTGTTTTATACTGAAATTCATTGGCCACCCCGAGGCAAAGTTTTGGCTAGGCTGTTTGAGCTTCGTCACGAGGTGTGCGAGTTTCTTTTAAATCAAAATATGCCCAAACTATATCAGCACCACGATGATAAATACTGGATAGCCAAACTTGCATACATGGTTGATATATTCGAGCATTTGAATGAATTTAATAACGAACTTTGGCAGAAAGAGTTGCAAAAAGGATGTTTGGAAATGTACCAAAGGATCAACCATAGTACAATTGAAAACAAACAATTAACTGTGGATCTGGCCCAACAACATTTAAGTATGCTTCAGCAGAAATTTGGTCAGTATTTTTATTCCATTAATACGGAACAATACGATTGGATTCGAAATCCTTTTGCAACCAATGCAATAAATTCTACGGAAGCACTGCCTCTGCAAATTCGAGTGGAATATACAGATTTAGATAATGACATGACCTTAAAACTTCACTTCTACGAAGATCAATTCGATGTTTTCTGGATTAACGTTAAAAAAGAATATCCTCACATTTCCGTCAAAGCATTCTTAACACTACTTTCATTTTCAATGACATATTTATGTGAGCAAAGTTTTTCAACGCTTGTATTAATTAAAAATGATAAGCAGTCATGCTTAAAAGGTCTTGACCAAGAACTCCGGGTTGCGTTGTGAAAAATCGAGCCGAATATAAAACTTTTGTGTTCATTAAAACAAGCGCAGGTTAATTTAACAATTAATTGCTCATTAATTTATTATTACTTTATAATAATTATTAAGATTGCGTAAAAATAAATATGTTATATTAATATGTATGTATGTATACTTTTCAAATAAAAAAACAAGAAATTATTGTAAAATTTGTGCATCAATTTAATATCTTTATATTTTAGCTTTTGGTGTGCCGCGGAATTCTAGGTAGAAATTTGGTGTGACGTGGGTGAGAAAAGGTTGCGGAGCACTGGCCTAGAGTATGGTAGTTGAAAATTGTATTGTCTAAAAATCTGTAAAATATAAAAAAAACAAATTTACGGTTAAAAATTTAACATACTAAACAATGTACAGTGTTTATCAGAGGCGGTCACGGATGTATTTTTGCACTTTTGTAGAATACAATAACAGAGGTGATTTTTTACCTTCAATAATAGAAGCGGTTAAACTTAAGACTAAAAAACTTTTCTCGACTCTCGACGCCACCATACAAAATGCAGTGCCTGTTGAAATAAAACATTGACTTTTGTGACTGGCGACGTCACACAGGTGCGATTTCGGGAGACAAATATTTTAACTATTAATGGATGACCTTCCAACGTAAATACCAATATATATATATAAAGGTCATCTCTAAATAGTATAAAACAATGTCACTATCCGCGTCTGTCTGTTTGTGCGCTTAGTTCTTCTAAACTATGCAACGGAGTTTGATAGGGTTTTCACTATTATTTATTATATTTATTGAAAGTAGAGTAAAGTCAAGTAACGCCGGGTACACGTCAGCTAGTTCTTGGTAAAAAAGGTACTGATACTTATTGCGCTATAATATATGTAATATAATTTATATAATTGTTGTTAAAGATGTATTTTTTTAATATTTTCAGATAATAGGAAACGCGGGAAAGCGGCGGTGTTTATTTCTACTAGTGAAGATAAAGGTTCAGATTTTTCACTTCCGCAATGCAAAAGAATAAAGATTGAAACATAATAGAGAAATATGTAAGAAGTATAATTAAATAAATTTTTGGAAATACAATTCAAAGTTTTCACTATTGCTACTGCCTACTATTTTAAGTTAGATATGCTCATAACTTATTTGGTTGATTTGTATAGCGCCGTTTTTGTGCAAAACCACCTCAAGGGTGCTGATATGTACATTGTACACAGTGTCCCGAAACCAGTGGCACAAACGGGAAACTGGTGAACTACATCATATGCGAATCCGAAACTGTTTTTTCCCCCTGCAACAGCTGATAGTAACCCCGTTAGGACCAAATATTTCAAACTCGAATTACTCAAAAACAAAAGCTTAAATAAAAAAGGTGTGCAACAAAATCGACTCCAAATGAATGTGATGTAGATTCATTCACTAGTTTCTGTTTCCGGACACCATGTATTATGTAAGTAGAGAAAACAGAATTCGGGCAGGAATCCTTCCTACTAAGCCAAGTGGTAAGTGAGCAATAGAAGCTGCCTGTCATTCGCAGTGTATGTGTATCTTCCTGTCAGTGGTTCTCATGTATTGTCACTGAAACCAACACAAGCAGAGGCTTATTGGCACAATCATGTGCTCTGGACTACACATTCTTTTGGATGGGCTCCACACATGACAACAAGTGGATATTTACGTAATTTGGTAGAAAACAAACATCTGAGATGTTACCATAATCAGCGCTTCCAAAATATTGTTATTAATATGGCACTCTAATAACTATTTGTGCTATCTATTATAATATCATAACCATATCCATTATCTTTTATTGTTTATTTATGTATATTAATCATTGCCACATACAGGTGATATTTTATGTACATCAGGAACAAATATATACTGCCCTTAGCAAGGTACGGTTCATACAAATAAATACATAAACTGATCTTTATTTCATAATTTAAAATACAAACAAGCTACGTCTTTAATATTACATTTATTATTGAATAACATTACATTAAATCACAAGAAAAGAATTGCTAATTTACAGGTAAATGTAAATAAGTGACAAAAATTAAACAAGAATCTAAAATTATATACATAAATTTTTTGATAAACATACAGCTTTCACATTATATATTTTTCTTATTTATAAAAAATATTTGATTATAAACTAATATACAGGGTGGTGCAGAAGTAATGATCCAGTTTTGAGGAGGTATAAAAAAAATTAATAAACGCAGAGACTTAAGTTTTGAATACCACTTCAGCGAGATGGCGGCCTTCAGTAGCAATATGTATAGAATAGTAGCAGTATTTGTGAAGTTTTGGGCTGCTTTTCTTGCAGCAACAATTCAGTGAGGAAAATAATTGGAGATCTGTGGTTCCAACAAGATGGGTCTACAGCTCGGTTTTCTACGGCCAACTCGAGACAAATGTTCCCTGCTCAACTTCTCTGTGGAGAAAGATTTCACATCGCCCCCACACTTTGAAGAGCTGAGGCTGCATGGCATGGAAAGTGCAGAAAAACAGCCCAAAGCTTCAGAAATAGACTCATTAGACTACATCAGTATATTGCTGCTGAAGACCGCCATATTGCTGATGTGGTATTCAAAAGCGGGTCATTACTTCTGCCCCATCTGCATGATTATATTTAGGGGTGATTCCAACGTCACTACACACATGCATTATACAAATCAATTCAATTCGTCTCCCACTTCCTTCCATTCTTACGCGACCCACGGCCTTCTATAAATACATAATATATATAAAGCAGGTTGCGGCAATACGGGACACTTACTAATAAAGTACTTCTTGGGTTGATCATGAATTTAACATAGAACAGTGTTATTATCTGTTTTTACATAAATACAGGTTAACCTATCTACCAATATTCTCACTTCACTCTGAAATATCAGTTTATTTCTTGTTGCAAAATATTATATTCTTCAAATTAAAACTATCATCTCAATGTAACCAACCAACCATCGTAGGGTTTTCCGCTTATTTCAATTACTACCAGCCCAGAAAATAAACTGAGCACTAGCCCACTGTACCTCTGGTGTATGTATTTAAGTCCTACAACAGAAACCCCTATATACATGGTGAGGACGGATATAGAGAGAGGCCGGTTTCTTCTCTAAAGTCATTTGTCATCAGAAAACATTTTCGCTACCAAAACCCAATGTTTATTTTACTATTGAAAGGTCAGTATTTCAACAATTAGTGTCTTTAAATTTTTCACCTGTAATAAGTAGTAATACATATTTTTAAAATCAGCGGGATAAAATTAGGAAAGATTGTATTCTATAAATAAATCAATGCGCAAACAGCTTGAATAAAACAAAATACAAGCATAGGTATTTAAATGTAAACGGTTTTCAGATCTACTTGTAATATTTACCATATTAAAATACAATTATTGTTACTAAATACATACGCAGAACTGCTTGAAGCTGCAGAGCCGATGCAAAGCTGGTGTTCCTTTATGGCTAACAAAAACATAAAGACGAGTGGGAATCAGAGTAAGATGATCCAATTTATGCAACAGAACAGAATATTGACGGTTGTTGAAGGGCGTTCTTTAGGGTTTAATAAATACATTCACTAAAACATTTGATTATTGATTCCAAATCAGATTTTACATGGTATGAAGGATACGGTTAGAATTTGACTGTTAAAATTAAATAATGAGAAGCATATTATAATTATGTAGAAAACAAACAGTTGTGCCCGTCTTAAACTAACACAATATAATACGTTCCATTTCTGTAGACAGATTCTCAGTATTCCCTGCAAAGTGTGACATATTAAACGGAATATGGAAAGCAGAACTCTGTAGTACGCAGATATGTTCAGGGATACCAATCAACCATCCGTAAGGTTTAACTTTGTTGAATTGGATATCCCCAGTATATTGCAACCTAAGAATTAAACGGAGTATGGAAAGCAGAACTCTGTAGTACGCAGATATGTTCAGGGATACCAATCAACCATCCGTAAGGTTTAACTTTGTTGAATTGGATATCCCCAGTATATTGCAACCTAAGAATTAAACGGAGTATGGAAAGCAGAACTCTGTAGTACGCAGATATGTTCAGGGATACCAATCAACCATCCGTAAGGTTTAACTTTGTTGAATTGGATATCCCCAGTATATTGCAACCTAAGAATTTTGACAAATTTTCCATTACCCTAACTAAAACCCAATCCATTGATGGTAAATAGATCGCATATCGCCAATCACAATTGCAAAAGTCATTAAATTCGTTTGTGGCTTAACAGAGTGCAAGGTAAAATAAAAGTTAACTATTAATTGGATCGAATAGTATTTTAGTCCTTGAAAAATTTGGCATTTGATAAAGCTGATCCTATACCTACAAAATGGTGTCCAGAAATTATATTTAACTATGTATCAATTTGTTAAGTTTGAAATTTCACCATAAAAGCTAATTTAAAACCCAAATCCACTGAAAAACTAATAATAAGAAATATCCACATTGTGATTGTTTTGCCTATGGCATACTGAAAAGGCAAAATTTTCTTTTATAAAGCAAAATATTTACAGCCCATACTTGTTAGAATGACATAGCATAAATTTGTGCAATAGAATTTATGTTAAATAAACTGTAGAAGTTTGCTAAGAAGCGACATTTTCATTAGACTGCTCGTGCTTCAACTCACTTCACCCAACAATACTACTTTTGTGAATGCATTCATTAATATAGAAATGCCACTGAGGTTGTATGACCCATAAAGATCAACACTATGCACACCATAAGAATTACAATAATATTTAAACCATTAATAATAAAATGAATCAATCATAATTTATTGGACACTGTTACTGAGACACGAGTGACCACCGAACTAGGCCACCTGGGGATTTGTGAAAAGTCACTCGATAGAAAGAAACTAAGGGCGGGTTGTTAACAGAATTTGAACCAACTGTACCTGTCTGTTGTTATTACCTACTATCTTTACTCCGAGGAGAGCGCAGGGGTAATGAATGATAGAGAACAGATAATGACTGAGAAATGGGGAGAGTGTTAAGCCACAAACGACCAGTTGGAACAATTTCAAGCACAGGCTGATTCCGTGCCATGGAATGTCTTATAATATAATTGAACCATAAACAATAGAGAAAGACAATACAGTTAGCAGGAGCAGTTGTCTTTGGGTTCGGGCTGGTCGGTGAGGGGCCGGCCGGGCTGTGCAGGTTTGTGCTGGACTCCGGACTCGGCTGCGTTGAGGTCCAGGCGCCCGTCCTGGATGCTCTGATAGATCTTCTTGGCGGTTTCTAGGAAAGCTTCCTCTACGTTTTCACCTCTGAAAATGTGAATTTATTTATTTATATCTCCACAATTATACAGATGTTTACAATTCGCTCAAGGGTATTTGACAGCATGTACTAAGAACAGTGGCAGTTCATGGTCTAAATCATTGGGAGTACTACATATTTAAGTTTTTGTGAGCACCTTTTCTTCTTCATCGAATATATTTTATGAAGGAACATTATTTTAAAAGTTGGTGTGGAGAGGTAGGCATTATATATACATAATAGTGAACTCCCATTAAAAAGATGAGAAAATTTAATTATTTAAGACAAACTTGCATTATAATAATATCAGCACATTTTAAACAGTACACCAAAATTCTGCCTTTAAAATCACGCGACCGAAGAACAGGTGCAATCCATTCAGAGCAATCCGGTATTCCCATTTTGTGCATTATAGAATCAGCACAAAATGACGGTGTTATCGCCAACTTATTCCAACACTATCCTGGTGCCACATTATCTCCGGAGATTGATGGATGGCGCCGGCTGGTCTTTGGGCACAATAAGGATGCAAGTTAAATGTTATTTATGTTTTGGTATTTAACATCCTTTAGTATATATTTATTTTCTTGTTCCTGCATTTCTCCAACCATTTGCTTAATGGCATCTGTAAATCTACTAGTAAAATTAACAGATTTTAATGTAACTGTACTTACGTTTTCGTATTTAAAATTCAACCCTTTCGGCAAATGCTATATTGTCTAAGTCACTAGTTATGCAATATTGTGTTGAGTTTTCTCCAGTATACAGCATAATGCAGTAAGTACATTTTGATTAAATATATCTCCTCTTGAATTTCTGAACCCCCAGTTGAAAAGACTATGAACCGCCACTGGCCATAAGTATTAGGTAAGAGACGAAAGGCACAAGGAGATATTTGTGATAGAATTTATTTTGCCAAAACAGTAACTAAAAAGGCGGATAACATTAAAACAAAAAATCAACCCACAAAAAAAGAAGTTTTTTTTACTATAATACATCTATTTTAAAATTTCTTTTGAATCGATTTCGATTGAACCTTCCTCTCCAGGAACTGTAGTCGACAACTCTACCAACATGGCCAAATGCCGATCGGGTAAAACTGGCAATTATTTAGTATATTAATTGCTGTAATGTCATTCGATTGCCACCAAGAGCTGATATAGAACATTGTGGCTGCTAATATTGTGCTTTTCAGTGTTTAAGTAAACTCAAGGGGATTCTAAATCATAGTATCTAAGGAACAATTCAGCTGCAGTTGAGTGCTTGCGCATGCAAAACAAATAAGGCAAACTATACTAACGTTTTGGCACTTGCTTCTACAAACATAAGGCCATTATCATCAGCAAACTGCTTTGCTTCTTCGTATGTCACGTCTCGTTGTCCTTCCAAGTCAGACTTGTTCCCGATGAGGAAGATAACAGTGCTGGGGTTGGTGAGGTTGCGTGTGTCCGTCAGCCAGCTGCTCAGGTGGTTGTATGTCGACCTGTAATACACTCACAATCATTTCATTTGTTTTGGTAGATAATTTTATCTCATAAGCTATATAATATACAGAACGATTGGAACTTTGATTGCAAAACATATTAACAGGGTAACAATTTTTGACCATTCCTGAGATAAACAAAAATAAATAAGAGATTTAAAAATATTCAAACTATGTTCGATAATAGAATATTCCACACAATACATAATAATAATACCGCGGAGGATTAGTTGAATAAACTTTCAAAGGCTCAATTATCTTTTCTGTTACTTTAGCTGGTGTTCATGTATCTATTCATGAGTAGAAAACCCTTCATATTATAATAATGGACATTTACAAACATAGCTGAAGATAGATATTTCTGTTAAAGACCATCCTTTCTATAATAATTAGATTATTTCCCAATTAACTTTTCAGAAATATTAATTCTCTACTTCTTAATAATTTAAAAACGTCTCTGTATCATGCCTTCAATATTTGGCATCAAGTATCAATCACCATTTATGGAAACAAACAAGTCACTGTTGTGACTAACTTCCAAAATTCTATTCAGCAAACAAATATGGGATCATCAAAACATAGCCTTTGGTCACAGTGACTTCTGGAAAACAACGCATTTAAGAATGGTAAAATGATTCCCAAACAAATGAGGAAAATAAGACATCTGAAATGAAACCATAATAAACCCAGGGTGTCTACAGGGATAGAAGATTCTTCAATAGTGACCAGCTGCCAATAGTGGAGGTTCGTGACTTTTGGGTGAACTAATTTGGAAGTGCTAATATTTAAAACAAAAAAGCCATTATTGATGTTGTTGTAGCCGAAAAGGTTTTATTTTTTTACACAGTGGTGGCGACAGTGCAGCACACTGCCAAACTGAACTTCACTGAAAATCTTCAAGCAAAAATCCGAATTTCGAAAAAAAAAAACCATTTTGGACTATATAATAATTCCCTATTTCTCAAACATAGCACTCTATTGCAATAAAAAGTCACGAGCCGCCATTGGCTGCAAACCTGCAAAAATCTCAATTACACCCAACAATTGAATTTAAGAGCCACCTCTGAGAGTCTGTTCTACAGGTATTTTAATGGAGCCTGCTCTATGGAGCTAGCGGCAATGATTTGGATGATTTGTGAAAATTCACCTCAAGGGCGCTGATCTCATTATTTTTGAATTTAGTAAATAATCATTGTGTTTTGTGTGGATGAATGAATGACAAAAGAAGACAGTAGGTAATGTATGTGTATATCACCTGCGAGTGATGTCATATACCATGAGAGCACCAGCGGCCCCACGGTAGTAGGAGCGGGTGACAGCCCGGAACCGCTCTTGACCGGCCGTGTCCCAGATCTGTAATTTTATCTTCTGGCCCGAAACTTCGATTATTCGGGTGCCAAATTCCACCCCGATTGTGTGTGGGCAATCGGCCATAACTAAAAATGACATGAATCAGGAAGAATTATTTTGAAAATAGAACTTTTAGTATTGATATATATATATATATATATTACAAATATTTGGGTAAGCTTCGGTTTATGGGTGAAATTCCTAAAAATTAAAACCAGTTATTTTTATACTAACTTTGGGCCGGGGAATCCGAATCTGGAAGAATTAGGTGGCGGCAAGCAATATTAACTGAATTACACGACTTTAAAATTTCGACGCACAAAAAATTTAACTGGCCATTTTGAACGCTTTCTGACAATAAAACTAGTTATCTTTATACTAACTTTGGGACGGGGAATCCGAATCCGAAAGAATTAGGTTGGGGCAAGCAATATAAACTGAAATATACGACTTAAAAATTTTAGATGCAAACAATATACAACGGCATTGCCGATGCGTTTTTTTGACAGTAAATCCATAGAAAAATAACCAAAGATATATAAAATTAAGTGTTGCTAGTAAGCAATAATATCAATAACGTAAAATAACATGTTTATAATTTCAGTAATATTTCATATTCAAACAGTTAGATTTAGGTTTATTATCACGAAAGGTGAGTTTTTATGTCGGGGGAGACGAAAATATATGCATTTTATATTTTAATTTTGCTAACATTATTTCATTTACGTAAAGTATTCAGATACATTTTATTCACTTTTGTATCACAAACCATGTTACACAAACCTAGCGTAGCCGCTAAACTACTTGAAAACTGGGATGTTTTCTTGCCTTGACGCGAGTAGGCGCTACGAAGGGGGCACTTTCTTTTCTATCACAAACCATGTTACACAAACCTAGCGTAGCCGCTAAACTACTTGAAAACTGGGATGTTTTCCTGCCTTGACGCGAGTAGGCGCTACGAAGGGGGCACTTTCTTTTCTATCACAAACCATGTTACACAAACCTAGCGTAGCCGCTAAACTACTTGAAAACTGGGATGTTTTCCTGCCTTGACGCGAGTAGGCGCTACGAAGGGGGCACTTTCTTTTCTATCACAAACCATGTTACACAAACCTAGCGTAGCCGCTAAACTACTTGAAAACTGGGATGTTTTCTTGCCTTGACGCGAGTAGGCGCTAAGAAGGGGGCACTTTCTTTTCTATCACAAACCATGTTACACAAACCTAGCGTAGCCGCTAAACTACTTGAAAACTGGGATGTTTTCTTGCCTTGACGCGAGTAGGCGCTACGAAGGGGGCACTTTCTTTTCTATCACAAACCATGTTACACAAACCTAGCGTAGCCGCTAAACTACTTGAAAACTGGGATGTTTTCCTGCCTTGACGCGAGTAGGCGCTACGAAGGGGGCACTTTCTTTTCTATCACAAACCATGTTACACAAACCTAGCGTAGCCGCTAAACTACTTGAAAACTGAAATACGTAAATACTTACGTAATTGAAATAATGTTAGCAAAATTAAAATATAAAATGCATATTTTTTCGTCTCCCCCGACATAAAAACTCACCTTTCGTGATAATAAACCTAAATCTAACTGTTTGAATATGAAATATTACTGAAATTAAAAACATGTTATTTTACGTTATTGATATTATTGCTTACTAGCAACACTTAATTTTATATATCTTTGGTTATTTTTCTATGGATTTACTGTCAAAAAAACGCATCGGCAATGCCGTTGTATATTGTTTGCATCTAAAATTTTTAAGTCGTATATTTCAGTTTATATTGCTTGCCCCAACCTAATTCTTTCGGATTCGGATTCCCCGTCCCAAAGTTAGTATAAAGATAACTAGTTTTATTGTCAGAAAGCGTTCAAAATGGCCAGTTAAATTTTTTGTGCGTCGAAATTTTAAAGTCGTGTAATTCAGTTAATATTGCTTGCCGCCACCTAATTCTTCCAGATTCGGATTCCCCGGCCCAAAGTTAGTATAAAAATAACTAGTTTTAATTTTTAGGAATTTCACCCATAAACCGAATATATTCCAAATATTTTATACAATATACTTCAATAACATTAATTTAATTAACTCTTACATTTCTTTTCTGTAAATTGGTGAAGTAGACATGATTTTCCAACACCCATGTCGCCAATGATGATATATTTGAATATGTAGGAGTAATTATAAGGACCAGCCGCCATTTTTCTCTGAAAATATTAATTACTTTAACAGTTTGAAAAACTGACACATCAAGAGTAGGTGTACATTGTGTTGTTTTTTTTTCTAGCCTTTACAAGATAAATTGTAAATATGATAAATGATAAAGGGGCGCCATTACAATTTAGCTATGCTGATTGATTAATAAATTTATTGGAGTACTGTATTTAGTAAATAAATCCAACAACAAGGGTATCCTATAGCCCTGCATTATCATTCTACAGTATTATAGCATTGTAATTTGACTACATAGGAACCAGATCCTTGGCACTACACCTACACCTACAGCTGTTTTAACGAATATCGTTTAATCAAAAACAGAACCAATCAAAAATAATTATTTTAGCTAAGGAAAATCTTTGACGCATTCAATTCAAGGCTATCATCATAAATTATCTCGAGATAGAAACTTTGGAAATCGTAAATACAAAATTGAGACAAATTACAATTCTAGTGAAATAAGGCAATGCCGCCTCTACCATAAATAAACCACTCTACATTATACTAATAATAAACACTCACTATTTGATAGGGTACATTTTGAAAACAAAAAAAGGAGAGGCCACAACAAAGTAGTGAGGCAGAGAACTGTCAACTGTTACTTGAATATCATTTGTAATACCGCCTTGGTATCATTTCCACCAATATGTTACTTACATATTATATCGTCGATAAATTGCACAAAAACTAGATAGAATCTTTTTCTACACAAATCAACAAATTAAATTTATAATGTGATGGTTCCAAAACAAGGTGTACCATTCACAAAGGCAATATAAAAGAAGCATTAATTTTTAGCCTGGAAATGGAAATTAAAAGTTTACATTAGACGATGGTTGATTAATTAAAAAACAAACATAAAATGCCGTAGGTGACGTACACTATTAATCATCGAAAACGACACTTTCTTTGACAATATGACAACCGACATTAATCCATAAAGAAAATTTTCATTTTGATGATTTTGATCCCTGCACCATAGACATCACTCTACGCATAAATATATGACTCTACGTAAAAACCATAAAATTCTGACTCGTACCTCAGTTCAGTAGTGATGGGTGAAATATACATTTTTTAATCGATTTACGGTTCAAATTAACAATAGCTTTAATTTTCAAAAAAATTCGCCGCAATTTTTCCTACAAAAACCATACCAGATATTTTGAAGTGTCAAACAGCTTCCATTTTCAAAAAAAATCGCCGCAATTTTTTCAACAAAAACCATACCAGATATTTTGAAGTGACATTTTATTTCAAAACCTTTCGACCTCATTCCCATAAATTTTAATCGATTTTCGTTACGCACATCTAGTGATGTTTGTAACGAAAGTTATAGTTAACGAAACAAGAAAATAGTATCGGTATCACGGTATCTATGGTTATGTTCTGTCAAATCGTCAAATGTCAGTGTTCGGTCACTAATGTTCATTATTCGCTGAACGGGGAGCGGAAGGCTAATATTTTATCGGCTTCCGTAACGCACATGCCGTTTGTAAAATACCATATTTAAAACAAATGTTTGCAACTTTAAAAAAATTACACCTCTCACTCGAAACGTATTGTAAAACTTTGTTTTGCCCAGGTAGATTGACTTATTTTAAGAACACATTCCACTTTGAGGTTAAAAACTGCACAATTCACTGTAAAATGAGTTTATTTTGTTCTTGAATGCGGTTTTTCCCTGTTGCAATTATTATCAGTCATTTCAGAAAAATAGTGTACCGTAACGGTACCTCGGTGGGTTTTGTACAAAACCGTCAGTTTATTTTGTATAGTATATTTAATATAAATAAAGAGGTAATTATTCGGGATCGCTGGCCACGCTTAATACGATTTTTTTTAAATTAAACCTTTTGATTCACCTTAATTACTATAAAAGGCAACTTCTGCATTTGAAACATTTTACATTCTATTTTTCAATTAAGTAAAATGAAAATTCGCTTTCGTTGTATGGGATGACAGCTATTTACCGGAAGTTCTTAAGCGTGAGAGGAATACTTGGAGCAGGTGGATGAATTTGTGTATTTAGGAAGCATGTTTGCGAGAGATGGGAAGGCTGACAGAGATATTGAAAGAAGAGTAAATGCAGGTAACTCCATTAATGGAGGACTGAACGCAGTTGGCACTAACAAAAAATTGTCCAAAGAAGCGAAGTTAGCAGTCCACAATGGAGTGCTGGTACCTGCCCTGATGTATGGAAGTGAGGCATGGAACTGGCAAAGAAAGGATGAAAATAGATTGAATGCTGTTGAAATGAGATCCCTGAGGCGTATGTGTGGTAAAACCATGTATGATCGTGTGAGGAATGTGGATATCCGCAAAGAGTGCAAGGCTGATGTAAGCGTAATGAGTAAGATCAAGAAAGGGACGCTTAGATGGTTTGGGCATGTAGGGCGAATGAGCGAAGAAGAAAGGAGTGCGAGGAGAATATACGATGCAAATGTGAATGGTAGCAGAAGTCGGGGACGCCCGAGGAAGACATGGCACGACCAAGTGAATCAGATACTTGAGTCGGGCCATGTCAAGAGTCAGAACAATAGAAGAGTATGTATGAGACGATGCATGAATGTGAATGAGGCAAGGAGTGTGTGCCAAGACCGAGTTGTTTGGCGGCCCGTCCTCTCTGCCTACCCCTGCGGAGAAACAGCGTGATGGTTAGTTAGTTAGTTCTTAAGCGTGGCCAGCGATCCTGAATATTTACTGATTAAGATAGCAGTAGTTACTATTAAAAAATATGGTGTCCGAAGACATTTATAAGTAATATTATCTAATATTTTCAGTTTGGTCATGTCGAAAAACTTCAATTTATAATAAATATGGAGTCAATATTTTACAAGAAAGCTGCTGATTATTGGTCCAATATACCCGCCACTTTAGAGGGGGTTCTAGGAGGATTTGGATTTATATCTAAAGTTGACATCGATGGATCCAAACAGTTCCTTGAACAATTGTTTGATTTGGAGAATCCTCCCCAAAAGAACGTCGCCCTCGACTGCGGGGCGGGTATCGGTCGAATCACCAAAGATCTTCTGATTAACATTTATGACAAAGTGGAGATGGTAGAACAAAATGCTGCTTTTCTGAAACAAGCGGAGATATCCATCGAACCCAAGTCCAAGTTGGGTCGTATGTACCCAGTTGGCTTGCAGAACTTTGTAACTGACCAGAAGTACGATGTAATTTGGTGCCAGTGGGTTTTAGGCCATCTGACCGATAAAGATTTCATCAAATTCTTCATCAAATGCAAGTATGTATTTTCTCAATATTTAAATTTAATGTTATGTTCTATGTTCAATCATCGTTATGTGTACTCTCTCGTGCGTTGTAAACTAAAATAAGTGTGAACTATGGCCAAACTATAGTAAATTCATTCTTTAGGAACAGTTTCCTCCATGGCAAATGATTTCAGTCCTTATTTCTAATAATTTTGTTATTTTTTCAGGAACTCCTTAAGCCCGAATGGTGTTATTATTGTCAAGGAAAATGTCACGTCTTCCGGCCAGCTGGAGCGTGATGATGTAGATTCTTCAGTTACTCGTTCCTTAGAGCATTTACTATTATTATTAACTAAGTCACGTTTGGTTATAATTAAAGAATATAAACAAGACAATTTCCCTGCGGGGATTTATCCTGTACACATGTTTGCACTCCGCTCGGAAGGGAAGGCGGCTGGTGAAGCGACTAAAGCAAATGGATCAATTTCTGTTAATTCTTAACATTATAGTCTAACATATACAGGTGTCTGGGGATAGAGTACACAAACTTCGGGTAGATGATTTTACATCATGGTAGAAGTAAAACAATACAGAAAGATGTTTCCGTACAAACAATTCAACCTTTGTACCTGAAAACTAACTAAAAAAGGTAGAAATTTTGAAAAAACTTATTTACCTTTTTTACTTGTACTATCATGTTTTAATTTGGAAGGCGGGTATGGATACCGCCACCCCAGGAACCATTTATTGGATAACCAACACCCCTGCCATAGGTCACCCCAAGTGGTTTGCTATGTTTGGTAACTTCACATGGATGCCTGGGTTCACGGCGTGAGGTTTGTCTAGGACTTGTGCTTTGCGTTAACCCACCCGCTGCGTGGAGGGCCGAATCGGGAAAGACTGGTTAAGGAAAACCTCTCTAGCAGTGGGAGAGATGGATTCATACGTCCGTCACTCCCGGACTTATTGACCCCAGATTCCTACCCACCCCTCATACCTTTTTCCTACCCAGAATTTTCTCTCGTTCACTTCTGTAAAAACACCCTCCACACAGCATCCCCTAAGATTAAATAGGCCTTGAGGGATTTTTTCCTCAGGGTCTCCTGTGTCCCCACACAGGATGTAAAAAAAAATATTAGGGTCACCTCCCAAAGTTTGTGCACTTTATAGTTATGGACATCCTGTATAGTTCAATAGGTTGTATTGCAAAATGGGGAGGAATAAAAAATCATAATGCTGAGTAAAGTTTGTCTTTGCTTTTGCAGGGAAAATTGGGATTCGAGCCCTTATGAACCAAACATGTGAATGCATGAAAATATTATTGTTTAATATTTACCAGTACTTAGCTTTTTAGTTAGGGAATATTATAATAGATTATTGTTGCATGTTTTATTTAAAAATTGGTATTGTTTTCTGTTTAGCAGTATTATTATTTATACAAATCAATGAATATTGAAATATCAACAGGGGGGAAACTGCTCACCAAATAAATGGACATAACCACAATATTTTTCATTGAATTTAGTTTTTTTTTGTTGTTACAACACGGGTGTGAATTTTAGGGCTTCCAAAACTGACACCAAAAACCTTAACTTAACAGAACCTCAGGGCAGTAATATCCAAAATATTATTCCTTACATTAAAATGAATTTTATTGTTTGCGTAATTTGTGTCCCTGAAAAAGAATAACTCTTTAATTTAACTGGGTCGCTTTAAAGAACAACGCATATGGTCTCATAGTAATCGTATCTCCCTTACTGTCAGGGTTACAAATATGATCGAAAGTGTTAGAAAGAGAAAACAGCACGCTTTATACATATTCGATTGTCGAACCACAGAAGAATTAAAGAACGAACTTCAGAAAAAATTATATACCTTTTTTAAAATATGAAATGATTGAAATTGAGGTGATAATAACGTTTTTTAATACATTTGTCTAATAGAATGCGTGTTTTATTTATTTTTTCGTTATCAGTAATTCATGTAACAAAACACGTAATGTGAGCCATTTTTAATTTTTTGTTTAGTTCTCATTAAAAATTTTAATAAGTCAAAAATTATATTTTCATTTCTAATAATAAAATTTTGAAAGCGTTTTTAATCATCTTTCAAAAGAAGTTTTTTGTTTTCGGATACAATCAGAAATCTTTCATTTATTTGGATTTTATTGCAAAGCGGAATTACTCTGACCTTCTATCAGAATAGGCCTGACGAGTTAAATATTATTATAGTGTTAACAACATAAGTTGCCCGTGAAATGGAAAATAATTTTCTAAATATTATTAAACTACCATATTTTGTATTTTTATAAATTATATCCATATACATTAATTTGTTTAAATAGTAAAATACCAATAAAATCTTGTTAACTAACACTGAAACTTGTTTTGTCAAAAATACATACACTGTTCATAAATAATCCAATCGGTTAATTGGTCCAGCCGTCCAAGGCATCGGGTTCCCACCCAGGCTTCGCAAGTTCAATCCTCTGCTAGATAAGTCCCCCATCTTCACACAAGCAACATTATGTGTTGTTATGTCGGGCTATCCGTATGTTTAGATATGATTTAAGATTTTCATGGCCAAAAGTATTATCGTTATTTTTGGGGTACTCTGGGTATGTTTAGTTACCGGTCATTAGCTGAGTTGGCATCGCGTCTGGTTCCTACAGGCGTTGTGAGTTTAATTTCTCGGCTGGCTTAAGTTTAAGTCTTCATCACGGCAAAAGCAACGTTTTCCGCTTTTTGCGGTGGTATTAGGAGATTTTCAAAGATTGTCAGGTTATTCGTAACCCAGGAATGTTTGTCTTTCTTTTAAATAAATAAATAGTTCAAGCACCCAGACAGTGGTTCTAAATTAAAGAGTACAGTGCTTTATTATATTCTTTTTACACTTGAAAATCCAACAAGCAAACACAAATGATATAAATAAAAACCCGCAGGATAAGAAAAATTGAAGAAATAAAAATGCACATACATATTTTAATAATAACTTGAATTTTAAAAATATAAAATGTTTTAATCTTTTACCTCAACATGAATAATTTTATATAGATTATTTAATCACGGCTGAGGAGTTTTACGCAGATAGTTCAACCCTGAAGGCAATTGGACAGTGGTTATTCCATTAGGGAATAATTCCTTGGCTTGCTCATCCAGGATTGCAGGCAGCACCATGCACTCTCCACCAACCGTCCAATCTGCAGGAGTTGCGACCTTGTTCTTATCGGTCATCTGCATTGCATCCAGGGTGCGAAGAATTTCACTGTAATTTAAAAACCCAAATAAATGGACCAGGAAACCAATATGACAGAAATTTTTTTACTTTGTAATTTTATTTTATTTATAACCTAAAAATTAGCTTTTATCCCAAAATTATAAAATCAGATTTTACAAAATTTGTAATTTTAAAAAGTTCTTTGAAATTCAACTGTTTCATATTCGAAATTTTTGTTTATGATCCATTTAAAACTTAACATTATTAAATTAAGTACACAAATTTTAGGCACTCACTCACTTAACTGTTAACCGGGCGGGACGTATAAATACTTAAACAGTATCGGGTACGGGTAGGACGTATGAATACGTCCTTGAAATATATGTTGCACTCTGGAACGAGCGGGACGTATATTTCCGAGCATATCACACGGAAATTGAGTTTAATTTTGAAATATTTTAATTTTTTAAATTCAATGTTTCTCTTTTATCTGTGTGTTTTTATTTATTGTTCTGTAATTATAAACTTTTTTATATTTTTTGTAATCTTTATAATTGTTTGTAAATATTCAATTTTTTTAATTCGATGTTTTCACTTTTTTTGATGCATAAATAAAAAAAAATAAAAATATGAAATTACGTCCACTGATATATTGATACGTCCTAGTGAAGGAGTTCGCGCTCGTTATATGTTGTGTAATTCAAAACTGAACTCCCCGGTTAACAGGTTTAAACAATTGACAAATTGCGAATTTTTTTTTAAAGCAACTGCCTACATGTATGACTGGAGACAGAGCTGGCCCTGAGCCAAATGGCACCCGGAGCGGACCGCTCCAACTGTGCCTGTACAGGGCCGGCCCTGACTGGAGACACAGCAAATTACTAATAATAAATTATTAAAACCAGTTGCTGTCCCAATTCTATAAAGTGTACCATGTGTGAATATTCTTATTTATTTCATGTATGATGTGTAATCATAAGTGAATTGCTTTCTATAAGAAAAAACAAAACCTACATAAAGTTGCGACCGGTGGTGGCAGGATATAGAATGGATAAACGATATTTCTTAGTTGGATCGATGATGAAGACCGCTCTGGCTGGAAGAGGAATGCCGATGGAATCTAGTTCATCTTCATCCAGCATACCGAGCTGCACGCACAGCCTTCTGTCCGAATCCTCGATGATGGGATAAGGAAAACCTTCACTCGTATCATCTAAACATAAAATAAATATGAAAAATACCTAATGCTAGGAATTTGTAAAAGGAAAAGCTGTTATTTATATTCAATGCATTTTTTTATAATCATTCATCAAAGTTATGATTTAAATTCTAGATCGCCGACACTAAAATTCTATGTATTATCGCAATAACTTATTTGTTTTGCAAAATGATTTTTTTGTAAATGGTACCGTCTTACTAGATATTGTGTTTATATACAGGGTGCAGCAAATCCGACAGTGTAATTTTGAAGGGCTATTATAAAAAACCGCACAACTTATAGAAATGGGGTTTATTTTATTTTATTCGGTACATCATGCCATTTTAAGATGATGGCCCCTAGCAGTGATACATTGACGAAGGGGATTTCTGAAGTTTTCGGTCGCATTTTGGCACATCTTGACGGGTATAGTGGCGATTTCCTCCCGAATTCGTTCCTCGAGTTCTTCCAAGGTGTGAGGCTGATTTAAAACATTTTCCTTCGGGTAGCCCCACAGGAAAGTCGTAAATCAGGTATGGGCACGGGCCATCCCACGTCAACACGACGAGGAAGGGAAAATCTGTGCAGTACGTGTCGTAGCACCATCCTGTTGAAACATATCTCCTAGATCTGTTTTACCCATTAGTTCTTGCAATTGAGGTTCAAAAAAATTTTACAACATTAAACATAACGTTGAGCGTTGACAGTCACGGTTCGTCCATTTTCCTCAAAAAAATAAGGCCCAATCACCTCAAATTTGGAAATCGCACGCCGTTGGGGAGTGAAGAGGTTCTCTAGTGAAGTTGCCTTGGGTTATTTTCAGCCTAGTACTGAAAATTTTTTTATTCACCGCTCCACAGAGATGCAAGTGGGCCTCGTCACTACTGTAAAAAGTTGACCTCGCATGGATCCGGTTCAACATTTCTTGGGAGCGATTCATGCAGTTTTCATAGTAAGGAGGCTTCGACTCTTGGACAATCATAATTTTGTAGGGGTAGAATGATAAGTCTTGATGCTTTCGGGCAGAGCGCCTAGCGAACATTCAATAGCTTCTCTCACGCTCGTTAAATTTCAGGGTGTTCTTACTGTTTAGGGTCTTCCTAAACACCTAGGTCTTAGTTTGGAACCAGTTTCTTCAAATGTACGCACCAAACTCGCGAAAAAATTATGGTGAAGGATGGTATCACGACGCGCAAGATTGAAGTGCAGCCGGAAGGCCCTATGGGTTGCGACGAAAGAACTTTTAATGCTAAACAATAAACAAGAGGGTTTCTTTGGACTAGTAAATGCTGTTTCACATTTGGGGCATTCCAAAACACTTATTCCACATAACAACAGCTTACCTGCCACAAACACTTATTCCACATAACAACAGCTTACCTGCCACAAACACTTATTCCACATAACAACAGCTTACCTGCCACAAACACTTATTCCACATAACAACAGCTTACCTGCCACAAACACTTATTCCACATAACAACAGCTTACCTGCCACAAATACTTATTCCACATAACAACAGCTTACCTGCCACAAACACTTATTCCACATAACAACAGCTTACCTGCCACAAATACTTATTCCACATAACAACAGCTTACCTGCCACAAATTTTATATCATTAATCCACTGTAGGTGAGATTCAACAGAATCACAGGACAATGCAATAGGTTTCACATTGCGCTTCTTAAATTCAGGCATCAATTTAAGTACTCGAGCCAGCTCCGTTGTGCAGACCGGGGTGAAGTCTGCCGGGTGGGAGAAGAGAATTCCCCATCTAAATGTAACAATTATATTTATATGAATAATACATTTATGCATAAAATATGCCCGCTCATAATACTCATACGAATTATAAAGTGTAAGTTGTGATAATGCACATTGTGCTTATAATGACCCATTACCATCGCAGTTCGTTTTCTTAAGGACCCAAAAGGTCACTTCACAGCACATTGCTGTTACTGTGTTTAAGGTGACCTTTTTTATTTTTAAAAAGAAAGACAAACATCCCAGGGTTACGAACAACCAGACAATATTTGAAAATCTCATACTACCACCACAGTAAGTGGAAAATTTTGCTTGTGTTGTGATGGAGGATTTAGCCAGTTATTTAGTAAATATAATACATCAGGTGAGGTTAATTTTGATGAGAAAAAACGTGATTTATGCACAGTGAGATGCAATAAATAAATGATAGGCTAATTTTATTTTAAGTAAATGTAATTGGTGAAACTTTTTTTGGGAAAAATGGTATTGTGGTACATCTAATTTAAGGTTAAACATATCAATTATGAATGTCAAAAAAGTTTCGATAAACTTGTCGAATTCCGCTGTACGCTTAATACGCAAAATATATATAAATAGCACTTGGTTTCTACTTAATTACTACAAGAAATAACTATTCAGGTGCTCGGAGATGGTAAAAGATGCATAGTTGCAATTTTTCTCAATCGAAGTTCTCAGGTTAGGAAATACGCATAAATTATTAAAATAACCCAATCTAAACCCTAAAAACCTATTTTGTGCATGTTTACTTAAACCTCCGACTTAAATAGTTGTCTCCATTACATATTTAAGTTGAAATCAAGTGTTGTTTTTTTTTAAGAGCCTTTCCAAAGTTTCTTTATAAATCCACAGATTATGATAAAATAAAGGTAATTATTTACCTACGACTACCGTTTGAGAAAATATTCCGTACATGTTAGGTTAGGTTGGATTAGGTAGAATTAAATCACAAACCAGTCTATACAAACCTAGCGTAGCCCACAAACTACTTGAAAACTGGGATATAACTCTAAAGGGGACGCGAGCAGGCGTTATTAAAGGGGCAATTTTTTGTAGTAGTAAAAACGGTAGTCGTAGGTAAATATTTACCAAAATAAATAATATCGAATAGAAATGATAGATTTGTACTTACGAATCACCAAGCCAGTCATGAAAATGTATATCACCGATTGTTGTTTTTGCAGTAAAGTTCGGAAAAGTTTTTCCAAGACTCAACGCCATGATAATTACAAAATGTATATCCAATGAATTAAAATATTTAATTTTTATTTATAGTTTGGGTAAATAAAATTATTTATATTTAATTACACTGTTGATCGACCAAAGTATTATCACCACTATTCAGCGTAAAGTGTATCACGTGCTTTTCCGCTTACGGATCCATAAATAAACTTGAATAAACTAGAAATAATGCATTAAATAGATTTTCCCATAGGATTTGTGAATCCTGAATCGTACTAGCATAAATAAGTCAGTACTAGTTTATTCAAGCTGTCAAAAAAATAGTGACATTTCCGTTGTTTTGGTTCGAGCGATTCAGCCATAAATAAACCACTCTCGATTCAGCCGTGTGTGCATAAATCAACTATCTACGTGAGTGGTTTATTTATGATTCAGCCATAAATAAACCAATCACGATTCAGTCATTAGATGGTCATTGGCATAGCCATTGGATGGATTGGCATGCCATTGGATTCATTCAGCCTTAAATAAATCACCGATTTTGACGCTGGAAAACAAAAACAGGAGAGTTTATCATAGAGGTGAAGCGTATATACGTAAATAAACCACTCTCCGTATATACTAGAACAGATGTTTGGAACAGATACTTTCGTATTTGTTCAAGTCCCGTACACGCAAGACGCGAAATACTCGCAAGCATAAGTAAACAAATCACCTCGCAAGCCTGCGCACATCCTGCGCAAGACGCTTAATGAGAACCGTAAATAAACCACTCTCATGAGAACAGTATTTCAATAATTCAAATACTAAGAACACCGTTAATCATACTTCGGAATTTCATGTGGAACCTCCCGTTGTTTGCGACAGGGGCTGGCTATCAAGTTAAACGCCTGTACCGCCAGAGCTTCTTTCCCAAAGTGGGCGATAACGCCCCCCTATGGGCGTTGGAGGCTTTTGGGGGCAGTAGAAGTCTCAAAAAAAATTCAGGGGCGTTAAATAAATCTAGAGGGGCGACGGCAAACAAATTCTATCTATAAAAAAAACTGACGGAATCTAGCTGAATTAAGCAATAATAAATTGTTTTACTTTCTTATAACTAAACCTTTTTATATAACAAAACTGGGTATTCGCCATTTTGTTTGTTAGTTTTTAAATTAAGTAAAAAACTAACAATGGAATTATTATTTTCTATCACCGTCATTGTTCCTCAAAGTTTGTTTGGAAAACTGTGTCGGACTATCCACTTTCAGTTCGCGCCGTGTTGCTGCTTCACAAAGAAGTACACTGGCTCTCAGATTTGAGGTGGTACTTGTTTGACTCGATTTTGCAATCTGTTTGACTCCGTGATAGAGTTCCTGGAAAACAAAGATACAGAATTGCGCGGCAACCTCATCATATTAAAAAATGATGTGCTTTGACAGACCCGTATAATTTATTTAATGATGTGAATTTCCAGCTTCAAGTCGATGACTTAAACTTAATTAAACCAAAAAATGTCGTTGCTGCTTTCGTAGCCAAACTGCTACTGTACAAAAGGAATATCGGCAGACATGAATTTAATAACTTTCGCAATTTTTTCAGCAGTATCCTTCAGTAACGATGACTTGCTTATTTACTCTCAACACATGGAGAACCTTCACGATGGACTGGGTGTTGGATCCTTTTTAAAATGTCAACACAGCAGGGTAATCCCAGTAAGAAGAACAACTTATAGAACTGATGACAAACGAAGTGTTTTAGTACTGTAGCATCGTCGCTAACTAAACAAAGAAATCGGCTGCAAGTTTCTGAACGCGGCGACTTACGGCTGTTTTGAAATGAATTCGATCCTGATTTTAACAAAATCGTCAAAATTCATCAGATTTATCCTTCACATTAGATTAGTTTGAAATTCAAAGCCTTGTTTTAATGTTAATAAAAATCCTTCGATTAAGTGTGAGTTTTATTTCCTCTCATTGAAACTTTCTTTGATATCAGAAATAGGACATGGGTCATCCTATTCACACAATAATGCATATTTAAAAATTATATATTACTAACTGTTTTTACAATTTAATTTTTAATACTTGAAAAAACTTCAACGTCCAGTTCATTTTTTTTATCTTAAAAAGCAGCTCAAATATCGGCCAATAAGTTGGGCCGGTATACCAGTCACTTTTTAGTTAAAGTATCACTAGACTTATCTTTCCAGGTGCGTGGTATATTTTTGCAGGGCTCCTGTGGACGTAAATATCTGAAGAGCCGAGCTTAAAAAGCAACTGAAATACCGGTCTATAATCTGTAATTCTCATTTTCAGTGCGCCTCACCCAATTCCACCGCTGCGCTTGGCAGCCACTATAAATAGTGGCAGCCACCTTTGGTTTGGAACCTTTAAATTCCTAAAAATCTCTTGACTCCCCCACATTCAAAATTGGAAGACTAAAGATTTTTTATTGCACATTTAATACCCCAAACAATTTAATTTACAAAGTACCTACTTACTTTTGACAAATAATTTGTGTATTTTTAGGATTACATTCAATTTACTTATCAATAAATCGATGATTACAAAATAAAATGAGAGAAACATGACGAGAAAAAAAGATTAGATTTAATATTATACTTGCTTCATTTTGTTTTATCGGTCTTTCGGGATACCTATCTTTGCCTACCATATTATATGTACTAGCTGTTTATGATAATACGATATTAGTATAAGGAAAAAATAATCACAATGAAACAATAAATGATAAATAAATAAAAACCCGAACACATACCTACCTATAACCCTTATATTATATCGTGCGCATCGTACAATGTTGTGCTTACGTTGGCAAAATAATAGATTGCTTTCACTTTTACAGATAATACTGGAGATACCGGATTTGACGCCTATACACATTTTACATTTCATCGAATACCTATTTGAATAATCAATACGTGTGCCGCTATCACATAGTTTAACAAGTCAAATAAATTTTATCACTGTTCGCTCTAGATCGCCCGTTTATTGGGATGTCATCAAATCTAGGGTGCGTATAAATCTTTTTAAAATATTATAATAAATAAGAATACATCGTAGACTTGTTACACATTAATTACAGTAGGTACCTACACGTACCTATTCCATTCCGCTCAACAGCTGTTATTTTTTTCCCAACGAGCAACGAACCTGAACCTGAACGAACCCAAAGAAATTGATCAACTTCCTACTCATGTTTATGTTCCTAGTCCTAGCGTGATTGGTTTATTTATGTTCCTAGCTGTCAACTTGGAATAGAGGGTTATTTATTTTGACATTAGCAATATTATTTTGTATTTTGGTCAGGTTCTTCACAGCTGTTGGTCAACAATCTCAAGCAATGAATAAGATGGTTGGAAAAATCGGCCCCGACTTCGTAAGTAACGCTTTTCTTTTCTTTCTGTCAAATTATATGTAATGTTGACATAATTTATTATTATCAGTGAAACGATAGTTGCCACCGATGACATCGGATGACATTCTAAGGTTGCAACCTAATCATTATTGTCAATCATATAATCTAGTAGTTTAAAATGCGTAAATTTAATTTTAGTTAAGAATAATTTCAGTGAAAAAGGTAAATTGTTCGTTCCTATAATTATTTCCAAATTTCTGATTACATAAATATATTAATAATACTGATTAATTATTATGTACCTGTATCGGTAGCCATTTTTACTGTAATGTAGAGTGTAAAATTTAAAGTGTTTTCGTGAACCCTAAACTCAGTATATACATTTGGTTGATTGCGGTCATACAAGTGAATTATTTTGGTATCTGCATGGCTGCATCGAAATCGGTACAATGAATGTAGCCCTAGAATTCTTCAACTCTTGCCAGAACCTTAATCCTTTCACTGCGGGTAACAATCTTAAACGGGAGACAATGTGTTGTGTACTGTAACTGCGGATCCCGAGAGTAGCTGATTTCAAATATTTTCATATCACTAAAAATAATTATTTATTTAACCACTGCACTTTTAGGTACAGGTTATGGAAATTACACTTGGTTTCAACAATAAACTACAAGAAACAACGATTTACATGCTTCTTAGTTCTTAGTTCGGGTTAATTACCTAATTAATGCGTATTTAGATTGAGTTGAAATATTCGCAAAGGGAAATTTTTAAACTTTATTGCATCTTTTGCCATCTTTACCAACCTAGATAGTTGTTTCTTGTAGTAATTAAGTTGAAGTGAAGTGTAGGCCTATTAAAAGTGTAAAAATAATGGCTAGCCCTAGGGTTACATAACAGTTTTTGGAAAAATGTATCTTCTTTTCTAAAAGTTCTCCCTCCAAATGTTGTGTATTCCATAATGCGTACAGATGTAGTAAGATGAGTCCTGAAGTTAATGACCCCGAGCAGCGATACATTGATTTCTGAAGTGTTGGGCCGCATATAGGCACATCTCGACAGTATAGCGGCGATCGCGCCCCGAATTCGATCCTTGAGTTCTATCAAGGTGTGAGGACGATGTTTAAAAACATATTCCTTCAGGTAGCCCCAAAGGAAGAAGCATGCGGGCCACCCCACATCACCCCTCAGAGAGACGAGGCGCGCAGGGGACATATGTCGCAGTTTCGTCATTGAAACTCGAGCAATATGGGCCGCGGCACCGTCCTAGATCTATTTATAGATTTCCTAGATATATTTTTGATAATTTTTTGACATTTTGTGAGAGATACTTGTTTGTGAGATCTACGAGTTTTTTAAAGGTCCATGATGCCCAAATGTCCATTTCTATTAGTACCGCTCCAAAATATTATTTCTTCTTTGATGGCATCTCTGCACTACATCTGCAAATCTGTATGAAATCCTACGAATGAAAACAATGATTGCGTAAAATAAGATTTTCCATAGGGATCGGAATGGAATAAGATTTACTAAAAGTGTCACACGCTGTTGTATTTTTCATAGGAATCGGTATGGAATAAGATTTACCGAAAGTGTCACACCCTGTTGTATTTTCCATTGGAAACAGTATGGAACAAGATTTACCAAAAGTGTCACACCCTGTTAAGTACTTTTTACATTGAAATTATTATGGATAACCACACCGAGCAGGGGTTAACAGGGGAGCTCTGTCTCATTTCACCTCATACAGCCCGTATGAGGTGAAATGAGACAATAACAGTAATGAAAATAACCATCAGATCAAGCAGTCCTTTCACCTTCCAAATCCCCGTGGCTAGTTACCACATTCCTCTCACCCCCCAAATCCCCGTGACTATTTACCTCCTTCCTCTCACCCCCCAAATCCCCGTGGCTAGTTACCTCATTCCTCTCACCCCCCAAATCCCCGTGACTAGTGACCTCATTCCTCTCACCCCCCAAATCCCCGTGGCTAGTTACCGCATTCCTCTCACCCCCCAAATATTATTCCAATCTTCTCTTCAAGCTGGTTTTTAGAGTAGTGTCGGAATACATATTTTTTATAAGCTACAAAATTCACCAAGTTACCATTAAATACGTCAATATCTCCTAAATATTGGTTTCCCATGGTGTTTAGGTATGCTGCAGTAGAGTAGTGTATTTTGTTGTGTTGTACTGTGGGTATGTGTAAGTTTATGAGTTGCAGGAGTTCGCAACAGTCGAAATTAAAGTTTAGTATTTTGAATAAAAAAGTTAAATCGTTTATTTTACATCTATCTTCTATAATATTTTGTTATAATTTATTTTTCAGTTTGGATTTCGAAGACTGGCGGGTCCAGTCTATTCCCTACCAAGGATATGCGCCTCAACAGTATCATATTCCACCGAAGCCACAAACCCACAAAACTTGCCGAAGTTGCCCGTTCCCCCATTGAGTCAGACTCTGGAAAAATACCTGCGCTCAGTGAAGCCGTTTTTGAACAATGCAGAATTACAGAACACAACCGACTTGGTTAATAAATTTGGAGCAGGTGTTGGACAAAAGCTGCAGGTAATTTCAGTCAAATTAAGGTGACATAAAATGGATTCATGTTCTTACAGTGGTGAATAGTTGGCAAATAATCGTGACACTGTGTTTTACAAATGAATAGTGTTTAACCTCTCAGAAAAGGACTTTTATTTACTTTGTGTCACTTTGCGAACTGTCAAAACGCGAAAATTTTTGTGTTATTCACGAGTTTTGTTAAAAGCTTCATAACTCACGTTTTGGGAAACGTAGCCTCATTCTAAAAAATGTTTTGGAAAGATTATGAAATTCACTATCGTATTGTTTTGTTATACGTAAATATTTGCGTTTCTAAATATACATTTTCTGAAAACGTCAAAAATATGTAAAAATCGCTGACCATTATTTCAAAGCTGTGAAAAATGTACTATTTTCTGAGTATCATAAAGAAATAACACTTTATATATTGAAGAAATATAATTAAAAACTATTAGTCACCTCAAAATATTAACCGTCCAAACTAAAATATTTTTAATAAATTATTTAAAAACGCAATAAATTATGAACGAACAAGATGACAAGTCCAATCGACTTAGATAATGCACCTCGAAATTCCATAGATATTCTCGAATGCAGACGCGTAGCGTTATTCATTATCGATACTGTTTTTTAAATCATGGCAATCCGTATACTAGTGATGGAAATAAATCGATTTTTGTAAAATCTCGCGCGTTTACGTGAAAAGACGTACTAATGTCTTGACCGCTATTATCATATTTACGTCTTTTGACGTTCTAATGTTCCGAGTGGTTAATGCATTTTCTAGCATTTAATATTTAAAGGTAGGGGTTAACAGAATATACTTGTTTATGATACAGGAAGAAATTCTGATAAATGTTCCAGATACTACTGGAGAAGCGTGCCAAGACCACGGAGAACTGGCTGGCGGAGTGGTGGCTACAGTCTTCCTACCTGGACTACCGCTGGCCCGTGGTGGTGTACTCCAACCCCGGCCTGGTCTTCCCCTTCCAGAAGTTCAACAACGAGAGCGAGCAGCTTCGTTACACAGCCAAAATGATCATAGCCGCGTTGGACTATAAAAAACTAATTGATACGTACGATATCTATTTTTCCTTATTGTGTTTTGTACGTATTCCGGTTTTGCATTTTTTACATGTTTATTTCATGTTCATTTCTCGAAATTCTATCTATTCACTGATTTAATATTATTCAAATCTTAATTTTCAGTTTACATAATATGTGTGTGTTTTTAGTGATTCCCTCCCAGTTGATAAAATGGGAAAGGAGCCTCTAGATATGGGACAATACAAGAGGGTATTTGGAACTTGCCGTATCCCAGGAGTCAAGAGGGATTCTTTATCATTCAACAATTCCAACTTCATTGCGGTGTTTCACAATGGTCACGTAAGTTTCTTTATTTATTTATCATCTGCACACATATACTGTTCAAGGTAACATTAGATATATAAGAACCGTAATAGAAATAATGTATAATGGCACAGGAATAAGAGAGGCAATAATTAATAATATTAATAGTTGGACCTCTCTCCTTACGGTCGAACCTCCCCATGTGAATGCTGTAGAATAATTACACAGCAGAACTTGTTTATAAATAAATTGAATAATAATATTATTGAAAACTTACAATTAAAAATGGAGTTCTACAAATCAAACTTGATAATGATAAATAAAAAATAAAAAAGACACAATGGTGATGACTACCACACTCATAAGGTCGTATGTACCGAACAATAACTTTTTCAAAAGATAACTTGTACATAAGTTACAATATATATTTTTTCATTACAGGCTTTTGCTTGCCCGCTGTGGGGTGAGGATAATGTCCTACTCAGCGAAGCTCAGATTGTTAATCAGTTGAAGAAAATAATATCGCAGTCGCAGCAAACTGCTTCCCACCCAATCGGCATTCTGACATCTGAGCACCGCGACACTTGGGGCAGGGTCTACAGGGATTTGTCTCAAGGTAATAACAATTCAAATTCTGTTCAAATGTTGTGCTCTATTTGAGTTTAAAGATTTTCAGTGTGTATATAAATTATTTTTAATTTTGAAGACAGCACTAACAAAGCTAGCCTGAAGGCGTTAGAGCAGAGCTTGTTTGTATTGTGTTTGGATAAGGGGACTATGAATCTCGGCGATGAGAGGTGGGAGCAGCAAACTATCGCCGCCGGAGAAACCATCCACGGCAATGGCAGCAAGAACAACTCTGGCAACAGATGGTTTGACAAGACTCTTCAGGTGGGCTTCTTTTTAAAATAAATAGTGAATATTATATACACTTTATGATTAATTTTACCACCCGGGATTTTCTTTTTACAGTGATGTTCTTCAACACAATGTATTTTACTTTTACGTGGAGTATTTTTTTCCTTGATAGTACTTTTATATGCATGCAAATGTCATTTATGATTTGCAATTTACTACTGCCAACCGATTGACCTTTTGTTTCCAGTTCATAGTCAGTCCGAATGGAATTAATGGTTTGACCTACGAACATTCCCCCGCAGAGGGACAGCCCATCGCCGTTTTAACGGACCACGTCATCGATTACATGTAAATCATTTTCATTTAATTTTATCTGACAATCATTAATTGAGATAATATCAGTATACTTCAGAGAGATAAATTCTTAGATTGATAAACAGTACACAGATATAATATTAAAATAATACTAATTTCAGTTGTGACTCTGTGTGTAACTCCGGTTCAATGAACTCTAGAAATTTTGCTTTGAATTTTAGTTTCATTTTCGAAATTGAATAAGTGTAGCAGCACGTACCTGAAGAATTTTAACCAGCGATTCCTTTGCATATTCGGAGTAAAAAACACATGTCATTTTGCTGTCCAATAATATTTTTTTTCAATTAAAAGCAAAAAAAATATTTTTCTATCACGTGCCGTCACTGGTCCCCACCGCTACACATCGTGACGGATCATGTGATACGCGCTCTGTCTTGTCTGTTACCGTGTTGCTGGAACGAGACAAAGTGTATTAGACATGCGCAGATTTATTCACAGTAGTGAATCAATTCAAACTGATTTCCCTAGTCTTGTGAATTGATTTACAGCTAAGGTCTCCGATTTATAGCTAAGGTTCCTATTTAATCTTAAAAAATAAACAGTTTTATTTTATTTATTTATTTATTAAACTTAAAAATAAAAACTTCACATGGTCACACATTACACATCTTCACGTGGTCATACATCATACATTTTAATGTAAATATTTTAATAGGAATATATAACACATATTAATTAATGTGACACTTCTCTTCATCTAAATAAAATCTCTAAATACTATAAAATAAAAATCGCTATCTGCGTCTGTCTGTGCGCTTAGTTCTTCTAAACGGATTTTGATAGGATTCGGACTATCATTTAGAAAATTTCTTCCGGAAGGTTTATGTACATAATACATTCATATTATATTTATAGAAAGTAGAGAAAAGTAGATGTTTTGTAATCAATTCGTAAATAAAATATTTTCAGGAGCTTACATTGTTAACGCTGGCTAAACCTTATAGATACATCAAAATAATGTACTACAGAATTGTATATCTTAAAAAGGCCTAAAAAATCGTCCACCATAGTATATGTCTATCTCCTAAGAATAAACCCCAGCAATGGTGGGTACACGTCAGCTAGTATTATGTAAAGTACCTATTTCAATAGTAAATTATGATTAAAACCTTGTGACAATAACAAGGGCTAATGGCAACCGACTCATCTTATCTTATCTACAAATCTATGTATTATATCTACTTGAGATCTGTGCCTAAAATTATGTAGGTACATACCATAAAAAGCAATAATAATATTATCATTGTGTTGTTTCTTAAAGTATTAATTTTCGCGAGTTCAGGTTCAAAATCGGAAGTTCTGAAAAGACTGTCAAACGGATTCGCGGCGGACATTGAGGAATGAATTAGTAACTTGTGACTAGTGTCTTATGTCTTGACTAGCTTGCGATCTGTGGACCAAGTATCTTCATTGAAACAGACTGAGATTGAGTTTGAGTATTCAGGACAGTGACGTGAGACCTAGGACCTGAGACTACGACATCACAACTGAAAAATAAATAAATGTCTTGATTCCTTGAATAAGAGGCTAGCGCTCGAGCGCTCCAGACAGACACAATATCAACAGATCAGTGACGTAGGTTGTGGGACCTGAGACGGACCTCTAGGACTAATAATGGAATAAATTTATTAATTTCTTGAATAAGAGAGACATAGTTTGCGAAAGAGATGCGTTGCTCGGAACTCTGAATCTAGGAACTACTGGCTAACTTCGCGGCGGCGGTTTGTCGCTTGGGCCGGGAAATAACGATGACCTACAAATTTTGATGAATTACGTCGCAGGATACTTATGCGAAGGAGTCCTGCACATTACCTCCATATCCTCTGCCTACAGAAAATAACCAGAATAATACTTAAATACTTACGAAACATTATAATATTTCAATCATTTACACTACTCATCATAATTACATTAATATAACATTATACATTGAAATAATTTTAGTATAAAATTAACAAAAATAACAAGTTTTAAAAAATTACAGTGCCGTTAAAAAATCATAGAATGCAAGGCCAAAGGTAAGATTGAAGAATCAATTCCGTTTGAAATTGAGAATCAGATTGAGTGTGTCACAAGATTGAATTTATGCATTTAATTCATTCATTCAATTTTGCCCATGTCTAAAGTCTCTAGGCTTTATCTAACTACCCAGTGGCGACATATGATGGATTTATTTATTTTTTGCTTTTTATTGAACAAAAATATCATCAGACAGCAAAATGAAATCTACATTTCTTACTCCAAATATGCTCAGGAATCGCTGGTTAAAATCCTTCGTGTTCTTGCTGTTACACCCTGTATAATATTTTTAAAAGAAAATTATTTTTATTGAAATATTCAAAATTGGAACAGATTAGCCGGGATTTCAGACTATCCCCATTGGTGTATACATATCTAGATGATACACGAAGCGAAAAACTCTCTTCTTTACTTTATCTACGTTTTTTACCTCCAATTAGTCCAATTTGACCTCCAATGCTCCCAAAATCGAACAACCGGAACTACCGAATCCGGTCCCAGCGCACTGCTCCTCGCGTGAAATTTTATTTTTTTTCCATCCGAGTTTACAAATGTCTAATTTGCTATTATTTACATAAATACATGATTGCATTTGTATTATTTATTACATTCTTCTGATTGATATGACTCTTACAATCCAACTTGAATCTATCGATTGGTGCAGACTTTATGGTTTCCGGCAATGCATTATAATATAGCCTAATTTCTTTGCACGTTCTTGTGTTATGTTTGTGAAAAATTTTGTTTTAAAAAAATTTTGGTAATTGGTTGTTGATAATATTTGTACATAAAATTATAAATAAAATGGAACACGTTTTTACGAGATTAGTACGCAAGAGTACCTCTATGACTATCCCGTAATTTTTTACGGGTTTGCTCTCGTATATATTAAATAAAATTCTAGATAATTGTGACACATTTGTTGCTGTGATGATTCATAATAAAATAATATCAAAGTACGTAATATTTATTTATTCCTTAAATTGTTACAATCAATAACTTTTTTGTTTTCAGCGTAAATAACAAATCCAGCGATACAACTTCATCATCATCATCTGTTAAAGACATAAAGAAACTGGAGTTCAATATGACCCCAGATATTGAGGACGCAATTAATAAAGCAAAACAAAACATTAATAAGTATACAGTTCAATCAGTAATAAATTAATTACTAATGAAAAAAAAGTTGGGAACTTGTAAAATTCACTTTCATATTTCTTTTAGAATGGTCGCTGAATTGGATTTAAATTGCTTTACATTTGATGTTTATGGAAAAGATTTTATCAAGTCTCAAAAGTTGAGTCCAGACAGTTTCCTTCAAATGGCTTTTCAATTTGCATTCTACAGGTAAATTTGGTCTTTTTACCATAATGTATATTAATGACAAACAATTGATTTTATTTGTACAATCTGTTAATTTTTTAGACTGCATAAAGTTCCAGCAGCGCATTACGAATCTGCAGCAACCCGTAAATTCATCGGAGGAAGAACTGAAACCATCAGATCCTGCTCACTGGAGTCGGTGAACTTTGCCAAGACAATGTTGGATACAAAGGCGTCCATCAAGGAAAAAGTAGCAGCGCTCCAAACTGCCATCAAGTCGCATAAGGATTATTCATTGCAGGTTAGAAATGGTTGTTCTTAGAGATGTTCAACACCTTCTTTCTTATAAACTTCATTTAAAGCCATAATTTTTCTATCAATTAAATATATTTCAGGCCGTGAATGGATTGGGAGTGGACAGGCATTTACTCGGACTCAAATTGATCGCCATTGAAAATGGAATGGAACTTCCCGCCATTTACTCCGACGCAGCTTTTGGCAGGAGTACGGAAATGCGGATATCTACTAGTCAGGTGATGCAATATTGGCAATTATAAAATAAATAAAATGAACAGTACTCTCTCACTCTTCCGCCATCCGGGCAAGTGTCCAATTAGTAAAAGCGATAAATTACAGTGCAACTATGGATCTTTCAAAAAAATTTCATTTTTTGCTTAAAATTGAAGTGTCATGTTATATTTGCGATAAGACTCATTTTGTAAAATTATTCAAACAAAAAATGTTGCAGAACAAAACAAACAAAAACTAAAACAGCAATAACTAACCCCCGTGGCTGGTAAATGGTCAACAAGAGCACGCTAGATGGCAGTACAGTATCTTAATGAGTGTACGACCAAGATAACCCGACCCGTCGGTGAACTGTTCTTTAAACTAGCAAAACTAACGGCGGATTATAGAGTTGTGGGAAATGGTTTACATATAGCTCCCGTGAGCACTTAAGCCATAGGCCATAGTGCTATCTCCCATTTTACCTCATTCCTTTAACACTGACCCGGTCCCTTTTATAAAGTTCACCAGGGTTGTCATTGTATACATATGTGCTTATGTCTTCTGGTTCCACAATGTGTCTTCCCAGGTCTCATTTCTCCTCTCCAATCCCCCTTGGTTCCCTGAAGGCCCCACGAGGGACGAGGGCCTCGTCTCTCCTCTCCACTCCTCCTTAGTTCCCTGAAGGCCCCACGAGGAAAGAGAATCTAGTTGTGGGATTACCGAGTGACGGATTACTGAGAGAGGACTGTACTGCGAGCAAAAGATACCTACCATTGTGATGTTGCCTCGTGGAAATGAACAGAGAGAGGAGTAATGCACATTCCTGTGTATCTGTAAATAGTTTTACACTAGTCTATTATTTTCAATGCTACATTGAAAGCCAAGTATTGAATTTGCTTGTTCCTAATTTCTTTTCTACTATACTCTGTGCCTGTCCAAACATTGGGTTAATTTCACGATCTGGGATTGCAGCAGAAAAAATTGAAATTGCTCATTGGAATAAAATATCAGGAATTTTTCATTAAACATAGCAAGAACCAATAGTGATTGTGCTAAATGAATTGATGATTTTTAGGTTGCTGCTCGCTGTGACAGCTTCATGTGTTACGCCCCACTGACGGCCAATGGATATGCCACTTGTTACAATCCTCGTAACAAGGACATCAACTTCGCCACATCGGCATTCAAATCCAATCCAGAGACAGATGTACGTCAGTACAGAAAGGCTCTGGAGGAGTCGCTCATGGACATGCATAATACATTACTACTGGGAACTCAATCCAAACTCTGAGGTGCCATGCACTTCACAAACTTCACTGTAATGTGATATTATAATATGTGACTGTAAAGTAAAGCAATTAAACTGACAATAATTTAGATAGACTGATTTTGATAAAACTTACGTAAATAGAAAATCTTCAATAAGGTTTTCTGGGATTAGATTTTTATACGGAACACTATTGCAATAAATTCAATAACCCACATATTAAAATAGTTCTGCAAGTTATATTTTTGGTGGCGGGGTATGGAATATTTGTAACATTTTATAAATAGAGATATTGTACTGGTAAAAAGAAATTATTTTATAAAATGTATTCAAGAGAAATGTTAAATTGTTAAAAATAAAACTTAAATTTTTACAATACTCTGCATTATTATTTATTTGATAAATCTTCCTGGTCTCGATAGTACCCTCGGCTCCTGATATGGCCCCCGAACCGCCCACCTGGTACGCCACAGCTTCGGGTGGCCGCTGGAGCCCTCGGAGCTCCGGTAAAGCCCAAATAGGAGTCATCAGGAAGCCAGCAATACTTCAAGAGTGAGAGCTAATGCATTTTTCTATAAGAAAATGGTGGTAATCTTTCGGAATCGCTGGCCACGCTTAATACAAATATGTTTTAATAAAACTTTTTGATTAACCTTAATAATTATAAAAGGCTACTATTGTCATTTGAAAAAAGGTTTTCGATAGTCTCATAATTATGTTCTATAACAAGGAGACTAATTTCCAAAGTATAACCTCAATTATATTTCAAATAAAAAATTATTAATTATTAAAATACTTTTGTACCTATTTTATCGATTATGTTTACTACATTTGGATTTCTGTGAAACCCCCAACCATAACCTTTGGGTGTGTGGGTGCATGCCTGTAATCCTGCATTTTTCATAAATTTATAACGCTAACTTCTTCTTTAACCAACTTTGTGTCTCGTTGAACGATAGAATTAATGAAACATAAAGAATTCATTATTTTCAAGAAATATGGGCTTGTAATATTTCGATTCAGTTTGATAAGGCCTTCATGCCATTAGGGAATATAAGTATTTTTTTTAATGCTCTTCCAACTTATATCGTCAATTATATTTGTACGAGACAGTTATAAGGTCTGTACAGATACTGTATACGATAGGGGAAACTGATTACGGACACAACTTGTCACGTAATCAGTTTCGGGGAGCGTGTCGAAAAATGGAGTGAAGCTACGTCAAAGTACAGAGAAGAATTAATTTCTAAATCTGTATTGACACATGAATTTACTACTACATCGAATCTCTCTACTTATTGGGCAAACTTGAGTTGCGTCTTTTCTGACGTGATTCTCCCCTTTCATGGGGAGTGAATTAGTTAGGTATTTTTCCTTTTGGCTGTTGGCCGGCCGAAGAGGATGCAACGTTGTGGGACAATACCTCTAACTAGGTCAGTTCAACTCATATAACTCGTTTTATTGGCAATTTCAGAAACTCCATCCGATTTGCTTAATGCTGTCCAAAGTGTTGGCTAAAGAATGAAAGTATTAAAATGCAACACTATAAAAGTTTGTTCAACTTTAATTTTAAAATTAGGAAGTCTTATCAGTTCCAAATGTATATATTGGCGTGCTAACACTCCTTAGCATCGGTAATTGGCTGTCATTTGACCAGTTTTCAGTCAACACAGGAAAACACGTTGACGCCCTAAAGATTGATCTACAATGTGCAATCTTGGATAAAAAACCGGTGAAATGCAAAAATGGTTGAGAACAGGACTTATCTTAAATGATGTGTCAATAAATAAAGTAGTTTTTATTAATTGAATAATAATATTATTAAAAAAGAAAAACTTAAAATGAAGTTACAAATTAAACTTGATTACAAATAAAAAAAACTGCCAACAGTGTTGGACCTTGTTGGACCTTGGATCAGGGATTCCCAAACTCTTGGAGTTTGCGGCGTCCCTAAAGAGTCGGTATATTTACACTGCTTGTCACATCATATCCAAACATAAGTTGCATTTAATATTTTTAATGAAGAGAAATAATTAAAATAATTTTTTAATGACTTATATTTTTAATACTTTAATGCCCAGTCCATTTTCCACTTTGGGTGCTTACAGAGTCTGTAGATCTCACTTTTCATTACACCCCACCATTGAGATTAGCAACCACCTTTGGTCTGGAGCCTCTACATTCTTCACAAATGTCTTGACCCCTCTACACTCGAGCTCGTAACGTTAGAAGTTGTTTCTTTGATCTGTAGTTGGACTTCACAAATGTCTTAACCTCTCTACACTCGAGCTCGTAACGTTAGAAGTTGTTTCTTTGATCTGTGGTTGGACTTCACAAATGTCTTAACCCCTCTACACTCGAGCTCGTAACGTTAGAAGTTGTTTCTTTGATCTGTGGTTGGACTTCACAAATGTCTTGACCCCTCTACACTCGAGCTCGTAACTTTAGAAGTTGTTTCTTTGATCTGTGGTTGGACTTCACAAATGTCTTAACCCCTCTACAATCGAGCTCGTAACGTTAGAAGTTGTTTCTTTGATCTGTGGTTGGACTTCACAAATGTCTTGACCCCTCTACAATCGAGCTCGTAACGTTAGAAGTTGTTTCTTTGATCTGTGGTTGGACTTCACAAATGTCTTGACCCCTCTACACTCGAGCTCGTAACTTTAGAAGTTGTTTCTTTGATCTGTGGTTGGACTTCACAAATGTCTTGACCCCTCTACAATCGAGCTCGTAACGTTAGAAGTTGTTTCTTTGATCTGTGGTTGGACTTCACAAATGTCTTAACCCCTCTACACTCGAGCTCGTAACGTTAGAAGTTGTTTCTTTGATCTGTGGTTGGACTTCACAAATGACCCCTCTACACTCGAGCTCGTAACGTTAGAAGTTGTTTCTTTGATCTGTGGTTGGACTTCACAAATGTCTTAACCCCTCTACACTAGAGCTTGTAACGTTAGAAGTTGTTTCTTTTATCTGTGGTTGGACTTCACAAATGTCTTGACCCCTCTACACTCGAGCTCGTAACGTTAGAAGTTGTTTCTTTGATCTGTGGTTGGACTTCACAAATGTCTTAACCCCTCTAGACTCGAGCTCGTAACGTTAGAAGTTGTTTCTTTGATCTGTGGTTGGACTTCACAAATGTCTTGACCCCTCTACACTCGAGCTCGTAACGTTAGAAGTTGTTTCTTTGATCTGTGGTTGGACTTCACAAATGTCTTGACCCCTCTACACTCGAGCTCGTAACTTTAGAAGTTGTTTCTTTGATCTGTGGTTGGACTTCACAAATGTCTTAACCCCTCTACAATCGAGCTCGTAACGTTAGAAGTTGTTTCTTTGATCTGTGGTTGGACTTCACAAATGTCTTGACCCCTCTACAATCGAGCTCGTAACGTTAGAAGTTGTTTCTTTGATCTGTGGTTGGACTTCACAAATGTCTTGACCCCTCTACACTCGAGCTCGTAACTTTAGAAGTTGTTTCTTTGATCTGTGGTTGGACTTCACAAATGTCTTGACCCCTCTACAATCGAGCTCGTAACGTTAGAAGTTGTTTCTTTGATCTGTGGTTGGACTTCACAAATGTCTTAACCCCTCTACACTCGAGCTTGTAACGTTAGAAGTTGTTTCTTTTATCTGTGGTTGGACTTCACAAATGTCTTGACCCCTCTACACTCGAGCTCGTAACGTTAGAAGTTGTTTCTTTGATCTGTGGTTGGACTTCACAAATGTCTTAACCCCTCTACACTCGAGCTCTTAACGTTAGAAGTTGTTTCTTTTATCTGTGGTTGGACTTCACAAATGTCTTAACCCCTCTAGACTCGAGCTCGTAACGTTAGAAGTTGTTTCTTTGATCTGTGGTTGGACTTCACAAATGTCTTGACCCCTCTACACTCGAGCTCGTAACGTTAGAAGTTGTTTCTTTGATCTGTGGTTGGACTTCACAAATGTCTTAACCCCTCTACACTCGAGCTTGTAACGTTAGAAGTTGTTTCTTTTATCTGTGGTTGGACTTCACAAATGTCTTGACCCCTCTACACTCGAGCTCGTAACGTTAGAAGTTGTTTCTTTGATCTGTGGTTGGACTTCACAAATGTCTTAACCCCTCTACACTCGAGCTTGTAACGTTAGAAGTTGTTTCTTTTATCTGTGGTTGGACTTCACAAATGTCTTGACCCCTCTACACTCGAGCTCGTAACGTTAGAAGTTGTTTCTTTGATCTGTGGTTGGACTTCACAAATGTCTTGACCCCTCTACAATCGAGCTCGTAACGTTAGAAGTTGTTTCTTTGATCTGTGGTTGGACTTCACAAATGTCTTGACCCCTCTACACTCGAGCTCGTAACTTTAGAAGTTGTTTCTTTGATCTGTGGTTGGACTTCACAAATGTCTTGACCCCTCTACAATCGAGCTCGTAACGTTAGAAGTTGTTTCTTTGATCTGTGGTTGGACTTCACAAATGTCTTAACCCCTCTAGACTCGAGCTCGTAACGTTAGAAGTTGTTTCTTTGATCTGTGGTTGGACTTCACAAATGTCTTGACCCCTCTACACTCGAGCTCGTAACGTTAGAAGTTGTTTCTTTGATCTGTGGTTGGACTTCACAAATGTCTTAACCCCTCTACACTCGAGCTTGTAACGTTAGAAGTTGTTTCTTTTATCTGTGGTTGGACTTCACAAATGTCTTGACCCCTCTACACTCGAGCTCGTAACGTTAGAAGTTGTTTCTTTGATCTGTGGTTGGACTTCACAAATGTCTTAACCCCTCTACACTCGAGCTCTTAACGTTAGAAGTTGTTTCTTTTATCTGTGGTTGGACTTCACAAATGTCTTGACCCCTCTACACTCGAGCTCGTAACGTTAGAAGTTGTTTCTTTGATCTGTGGTTGGACTTCACAAATGTCTTGACCCCTCTACACTCGAGCTCGTCACGTTAGAAGTTGTTTCTTTGATCTGTGGTTGGAACTTTTTTTACTGCACATTTGTACCATTTATTTTGAATTATTTGTTATCGCTAGGTTTAAGAATTTTTGGGATCTTTTTAAATTTCTTTATCAAAACAACAATGATTAAAAAATAAAATGATAGATAATAGGATTAGGAAAAAAAAAGATTAGATAAAATGTGTATACACTTTATTTGTTTTTCGTCGACAATAAATATTATACGTGCCAGCAGTAAACGATAATAAGATGTAAGTATAAAATGAAAATATTAATAATTAAAAATGGATTCCAATCCAAAACCGAGCTCACACAAATATAAAAGTTGCAGATATGGTACAATATGCTTACATTGGCAAAATAATTATATTGCTTTTACATTTTCTGATATTACTAAATTTGAAGTTATCATTTTAGTATTTTAACAATTCAAAATTACAAAATAAATTTTATCAATGTTCATTGGGATGGAATCAAATCTAGGGTGCATATAAATATTGAATAAGAATACATAGTTGACGTAAGGTGCTTGACGGTTGAAATGGTGGAATAAAAATTGGTGGCCAAATACTCTCAAATATCTGATATATAGGTGACACTTCCCTCGACTTTCATCACCTCTTCTGAAGATGAAATGAATCACCCCCTTTGCTAAAATAGAGGAAGAAAGCCGTAATCTAGGCCAACTGATCAAAAAAGATACAAAACAACGAAACAAAACTAATAGAGATAATAATAATAACAGGGCAAACACTATTGCAGTGGCAGTTCTTCACAGGGACAATATACACCAGATATTCCTGAAAACATCTAAAAGAAGTTATATTCATTTTAATTATACTTTATTATCAGAGATGTGCTTTATTTCAAATAAATCCATTTCAAATGGAAATGCTAAGTGCAAAATGGGTATTTTCCATTTTGCATTTTAAATGCTTTTCTAAAAATCATTTTGCATTTTAAATGCTTTTCTTAATGCATTTTCCATTTTAAATGCTTTTTTGCAACATTCTTCCTTCTATCTCCACTCATCTGTTTTTCATAAGCCCCAAATATCAGTCGGTCCTCAACCTCGCTATGAGAGATAATTTACATTTGTCAAGTTGCTCCCTGGTAGGTGCCCTGTCAATTGAGTGATACCATTACAAAAAATACTGATTCAAATACTGAACATGGCCATGACGCTGTAATATTAAATGTTAGATAGCAGTTTCGATGTTTTTACGTTGGCAACATTAGTCCCGCGTAAATTTTTTGTGGTTTCATAATCTGCAGTCGTGGTGTTTTTGGATTTACCATCATGTAATATGTTTGTTCTACATTGATGTCCAATATTAAATGACAAAATTGTTTAAAAATTCTATAATTATTTTAATTGTTTGACCTGAGAAACCATTTTGCATTTTCAATGCATTTTGAAAATAGGTATTTTGCATTTTGCATTTGAAATGCTTTTCTAAAAACCATTTTGCATTTTGCATTTTCAAATGGAAAAGTTTTGACCCATTTCCATTTTGCATTTCAAATGGTTTTGGGTACCCATTTTGTACATCTCTGCTCATATTTCTATACTATGTGGAAATATAGACACTTAGAGCCAGCTAAAGGAAGCGAATAGATACCCTCAACATGTGATGCTGGAGAAAAATGCTCCAAGGACAGCCAGGCGCATTGATACATATATGCATTCTGGAATAGCTAGGCATACACAATAGTCTGTTTACTTAATGACTGCCTACTGCTCGCCAAAGTGAGGACTCCAAACTGGAGAAACTGGCAAAGTGGAAGGCAGGAGGAAGGTCACCGATGCGCTGGGGAGACCGAGTATCTCTGGCATCCGGTAAGACGGTGACCGTAACTCTCCACGCAGCGATGTAACGCAGGACCGTGAGGAGTGGAGCAGCCTTGTCTACCATTGAATTTGGAGTGGTGGTCAAGATCCTCAGCCGACTGAGCCGACTCAACCGACTCAATAAGAAGCTCTCAGCTTAAAACACTGTTTTTATATTAATTTGTATTTTGTTCAGGTTCTTCACAGCTGTTGATCAACAATCACAAGCAATGAATAAGATTGTTGGAAAATTTGATCCCGACTTTGTGAGTAACACTTTTCCTTACTTTCTCATTCGTAATACATATTATACCTAGCTGAAGTCCCCGGCATTTCCCTGACTTTACATAGAGTTTTTGAAGGTCAAGTGTGCAAAATTTCATCAACCTTAGAATAAAATTGTAGGAATAAAAATTAAACAAATGCCGGCAACCCGCCACAGACATTCTCATTTGTATTAATAGTTTCTCAATGTCGGAATCTAATTCTTAATCTCTCGTATAAAATGCTAAAATTCGATTATAGGTATGAATAATCGCAGCGAGTGTGAAATTTTTTTATTAACTCTGATATTTTCGAAATTGTTGATTACTGACAATTATACTGATTATGTATGTGTATGCATTTTTTTCTTTACATCAGCTCCACAGAGGGGGCCCTGAGGAAAATAATTTCTCTCAGGGCCTGTGGCATCTTAGGAGATGCCATGTGGAGGGTATTTTTAAAGAAAGGAAGAAGAGGAAGTTCTGGGAAGGAAAAAGGTATGAGGGGTGGGTAGGTATCTGGGGGTCTGTGTGTCCAGGAGTGATGGATGCAACCATTGAACCGTCCGACTGAAGAAGTAAAAGGCCTCTCTCGATCCGGCCCGCCACGCGGCGGGTGTGCAGACGTATCCGCCGCCAAGATCTAGACAAATCTCACCCCATGAATCTGGGCACCAAACGTAGCGAAGCATTTATCCACCCATCCATTATGACCTATCTAATTATCTAATAAAGTTCCCGGGCAGAGGTACCCATACCCACCTCCCAAATGGAGATTGAAAAAAGGTATGATGGGTGTTCAGTTTTGAAGAAACGTCCCAGAGGCCCAGCCAGTTGATCCCGGCTTCTACTAATTTAATATGCGTCGTGTTATTAATCGCTGACGAGAAATATTAATTTATTCATCTCTTACGGAATCATAAAATAGTTGAGGAAGTTTTCCGCTTCTTATGAATGTATGTGGTTGATCATGAAAACTATTTTGTAGGAAGAAAAAATGAGAATGTACCCAAAGTAACTTTCACTGCAGATAACAAGCACACCTACACGTATGCAGAGACAGTAAACCTATTGCGTACAATCATTGCGAATCTCGACCAAGGCTGATTTTAATATCTTCTTATTAATAACTAATAGCTAGGGTTAACAGTTTTAAGGAAATTGTCAGTACATATCTCTATCTCTTAACTTCTCACTGCAAAATGTTGTGTATTCCATTATACTTAATTTTCAGCTTGGATTCCGAAGACTGGAGGATGCAGTCTATTCGCCGCTAAGGATATGCGCCTCAACAGTATCATATTCCATAAAAGCAACGAACCCGCAAAACTTGCCGAAGTTGCCAGTTCCCCTATTGAGTCAGACTCTGGAAAAATATCTGCGCTCGGTGAAGCCTTTTTTAAACAATGAAGAATTAGAGAACACAACCGACCTGGTTAACAGATTTGGGGCAGGTGTTGGACAAAAGCTGCAGGTAATTTCAGTCAAATTAAGGTGACATAAAATGAATTCATTCTGTTTTAGGTTTTAGGAGCAGTTGGCGATCTATATAGAATAATAGTGGCACTGTGTTTTACAACTGATGCTTTACATTTCCTCAGTTTAATATTTGAAGGCAGGGGTTAGCGGAAAAAAGTAAAACAGAAAACTGTAAAGATCCATACTTGAGCTGCTCAGGTTAACTGACATAAACAAGTTTTGAAATAGCATTTTGAATGTTTGGATGCATAAAAATAACATAATTCAATACACGACAATACAAAGATATGTTCATTGCAGTAATATGATTATGATACAATTGTAATACCCCAGCCAAGAGCACTGCTGTCCCGGTGCGACCGGTACACCAGGGGGCACTGATTTGTATGACTTGGAACACATGCTCTGAGGATTGGAAGGAGGTTGTAGTTTAATCGACCAACGAAAGGCAACCCAATAAGCCAATATTGGAATTTAGGATGGGCAGGAATAAAGGAATTGCCTGAGCATTATTTTTTCTTTACATCTTTCTTCTTCTTGGTTTTTCCTGTTTCTTCTTGTCTCTTCTTGGCTTGTTTTGACTCTTCTTGCATCTTCTCGCACCTCGTTCTCGCTGGTTGTTCTTGTCTCTTCTTGTTTCCATTTGGCTCTTCTTGGTTTTTATTGAATCTTCTTGGCTCTTCTTCATTATTCTTGGCTATTCTTGTCCCTTGTTGATTCACCTTGGCTTTTCTTGCATCTTCTTACCCCTTCCTGGCTCTTATTGGCTCTTCTTGTATCTTCTCGGCCCTTCTTGGCTTTTATTGGCTCTTCTCGGCATTCCTTGGCTCTTCTTTTCACCTTCTTGCTCCTTCTTGGCTCTTCTTTGCATATCATGCATCTTTATGTATTTCTTTGCTCGCCTCTTCTCAAATCTTAGTAATCCTCTCGCAGAGGGATTGACCGCCTCACCACTCGCACCCCTTCTCACTCTTATTCACGCATCGTCTTGTGCGCCTTTCGCGGTTCTGGCGGCTCCTGGACTAAATCACCCGATGCAACCGTTCGTGGCCATGGCTCCCTTGGGCGCCTGAAGACACCACCTCTATTAACTTCCAGGTCATGTACTATCTCGGCACTTACCTCCTCGCCCATCCAGTCCACATACACAAACCGTCCCAGATAAAGCCATTTGTCCAAAGGACTGAAGCACAACAAGTCATGTTTCAACGAACCGCACCGAAACGGACATGGTATTTATATTTAAGAATAAAAGGATCCATTGGTTGTGTACCACTGCACAATGTAAAACACATTTTTAACAATTTTCAGCAAACTCTTAGCAAGAAATACCACTTAAAAGGAATAAACACATAGGAGCAATGAAAACGTGTCTGCTGCGGTGGGGATCCATACACATCTCTCTGTTCATTGTAGTAATATGATTTGAAACAAAATAATTAAAATTGTAAAATGTGAAAAAAATGTTGGTTACCATCCTTTACATGAAAACATGAACCAATTTATGGTGTACTAGCGGATCCCGCAATGCTTCGCTATTGCTAATGACCTTCTTACGGCGTCTCCGACTTCTTCCACCATTGACTACTGTATACCACAATGTTACTGTTAAATACTACATTACATCGACTTTAATTCGACTCTGTATCTCATTCCAATGCTGAGATATTGCATTAAGTATTCCTCGGGCGTTAATAAACACTCCTGGCACTAAAAAGAATAAACTTTGAAATTTTCAGCGATATCAGTGAAGAACTTTAGGATATATAAAATTTTCAAGAAATGAATGTTTACATTTTTATTTATATAGATAGATAACATAATTATATGTTACAAATTTAATAAGTGCAAAAAAGGAAAAAAATCCACACTAAATATACAGTATAAATTGAAAGTGAAATTAATGTTTACATAATTTGTCACCCACGATTAATCATCTGGATTCTTTTGAATCACAAAAGATGTAATCGATTGATAACATAACATGCCACGAATAGTAACATTTTCATGTAAACAATGGCATGTGCATGTAGATACCATTAAAAAGCCCTTTAAATCAATCAAAGTTGTGGCATATAAAATGTGTTAATTGAAAACACTTAACATGCTTTACGTGAAGCAGGTTAGAAATGCAACAAAATGTTATTGTGGTCATTTCTTCCTTACTTGAAGAATTCGGATTATTGTTTTCGACAGAAAACGTGGGATCTGCTGTGGTGTCATATCTACAAGAAATGAATCCACAGAATTTACAATGTTTGCAATAACTTTGTATATTAATTGTGATGTCACAGAACATGGTATGTGTCGGTCATCCGCCATCTTGCGTCACTTACCATTCTTTACTTGAAACAGTATGTCGGATACCATTGACTATAAATCTCAAATAGTCCGTTAAAACAGTGATACCACTACGAGAGTGAAAGAGGACATTGGAAAACAAAGTTTTTTTTAAAATTGTCCGTTAACATGGTCTACTCCCTAGCAGCACATTTAGACAAATATTATTATCAGCTTTCTGTAACCACTACAAGACATTTTGATAAATGTTTCAGCTACTACTGGAGAAGCATGCTAAGACCACAGAGAACTGGATGGCGGAGTGGTGGCTGCGGTCCTACTACCTGGACTACCGCTGGCCCTTAGCGGTGTACTCCAACCCCGGCATGGTCTTACCCTTCCAAAAGTTCAGCAATGAGAGCGAGCAGCTTCGCTACGCAGCCAAAATGATCTTGGCCTCATTAAACTGTAAAAAAGTGATTGATAGGTATTACATCCATTTTTTATTATTTTGCGTTTTCTACGGAATACACTTTATTTTGGTTTGGCATTTTTTACACATTTATTTCACAAAATTCATCAATCATTGATAAAATATGTTAGAAATCTTAATTTTTATTCTAGCAGACATAACACATTGATTTACATGTTTTTTAGTGATACCCTCCCAGTTGATAAAATGGGAAAGGAGCCTCTAGATATGGGACAATACAAGAGGGTATTTGGAACTTGCCGTATCCCGGGAGCAAAGAGGGATTCTTTATCATTCAACAATTCCAATTTCATTGCAGTATTGCACAATGGTCACGTAAGTTGATGGTCTGTTTGTGGCGGGCAGTGTGGATTAGATTTTAGAAATCTACAGTTTTATTCCGAGGTTAATGAAAATTTGCACACTTGACCTTCAAAACAAGAGGAAGGTCACTGTCTACATGAGATTACCCTCTAAAGCGGTATTTTGATACTTTTTGGGGAAATTTTGCACACTTGACATTCAAAATAAGATGAACAATTTCTCATTTAACTCAATTATACTGAATCTGATTTAAAAAAACTTGCATAAAGACTAGGCAATGGGGACTTCAGCTATTTTGATAAAACTACATTTAACAAGTGCCAAATATGCACCTTCAAAGCGAAGCTCACAGCTAAATCGCAGAAACTAAAAAGCTCAATTCTTAACAATAATATTATTTCCACCGTAAAAAAACACACAATTCAATAAAATTCGCAACTTCAAAACTTTATTCCAAACCATTCATAACCCTGAACAACACTAGATTCAATTCAGCTAGTAATTTACCATGTATGTTTAGTAGGAGACACTATAGTGATGGTTACTCCACCCACTAGGTCAGCTGTACAGTTCAATAATTCATTGAAAAGAGAACTTGTTAATAATAAGTGGAGATATTAACACATTTCGGGTGGGAAAGGTAGTTCTAACTTTTAGGCCGGTCCTACTTGAATGGCGGAAAAGGCATTGTTGTCCAATAATTTTATATCAATCTCTTTGTAAGGGTCCCAACTATATGTACAAGTATTATGTATTTAAAAATGTGAACCAAGCCTTCCCCATCTTTTAATTCTTGTCTTTTGTGTGGAAGAATATTTTATCAAAAGGCAACTATATTTAAACCCGTAGAACAGGTGATACATCCTTACAGTTAGCGTGGAAATTTTTTTCTTCAATTTTTTTTTGTAATGTGTAAAATACATACTTTTTACAAATATGGCCCACCACTGACTTTAACATCAGTTTATGGAGTAGTATTACAAAAGTAGGCTTTAATTTCATGCAACAATTTTATAGTACCTATTGTAGTATATCTATATATGTATATAAAAAAATGATTAAAATATATGTATTATTTTCAAAGATATAGTGGTTTCAAACAAAATCTATTTTCTCAAATGGGACCCTATATATATGTGCAAATATATTTTATTTCTTTTGACATGTAAATAATAACAATTTACATAATTTTGGGGACACATTGTTTATTGTTTCTTTACATTGTATCTTTTTTACGTTAGAATTTTTAACCTCAATAGGACAAGCCTGTGTTGAGGTTAATAATTAAAAAAAACATAATAACACAAAGATTATATATTGAGAGAACAATATTGTTTCTACTAATTGGGTACCTATTAAACTAATTCCAGTCAATTCGTATAATGTAGTAAACATGAAGGGTGATCATGATATACATTGATATTTCATTGTAAAACAAAATTATAATAAACTATTTTTTTGATAAAGGACCAGAGAGAAGAAAAAAAAGAGATACATTATAAAAGGACAAAATGAAAAAAAATATACCTATACAACATATTATGCCACTAATTTAAAAGAACAAAGATTAAAAGAAAATCTTTTGGGATGCTGTGTGGAGGGTGTTTTTTAAGGAAAGGAAGGAGAGGAAGTTCTGGGAAGGTAAAAGGTATGAGGGTTGGGTATGAATCTAGGGATCAGTGTGTCCAGGAGTGACAGACATATGAATATATCCCCTCCACTGCGGCGCAAAGCGATGAGTCGAGAGACCAGTTGGAGAGGCCAAAGGGTCTCCCCAAACCAGTCTCTCCCGATCTGGCAAGCCACACAGTTGGTGGGCAAGCGCATCACGAACACACTTCACCCGACGAACTCGGCACCCCTGCCAAATCACCAAACATAGCGAACCCCTTTGGCTTCCCCGGGCCGCGATACCCAAACCTGCATCCCAAATTGAAAGTAAAGAGATGCTAATAATATATACACTAAATACAATAATATATGAACAATATACAGGGTGTATCGGCAAGTACCAGACAAACTTTAACCAGCTATTCCTTAGCACATTTGGAGTAAAAAATGTTATGGGCACTTTGCTGTCCGATAACATTTTTTTTTAATAAAAAATTTACTATTCATATTTTCACCACATGTCACCAATGTTTTATCCTTTGTCAAAGTTTGAAAACCCATCTGGCAATATTTTGTTCGTTGAATAATGTACGTACGTACCTACGTTGGCACGCTTTTACAATCACAACGAAATGGTACGGCACCATTCGTCTCATTTTTAACTATTATTATTTAGTGTGTACGAAAGAGCGAGGACACTTTTTGACACACTTGCTAATAACAGCTGTTGAACACGAGATTCAATGCAAATGACAGTGACGGAGTGTGGATTTTTTATTTATTTTTTGTTTTTAATGGAAAAAAAATGTTACCGTACAGCAAAGCGCCTATAACATGTTTTACTCCAAATGTGCTGAGGAATAGCTGGTTAAAGTTTGTCGGGTACTTGCCGATACACCCTGTATAGAGATGAATAAATACAATAATATAATATATAAAGGTACAGTACAGTACATATATTATTGTATTAATATAGGTACAGTAATACAATAATATATGTACAGTAATACAATAATATAAGTATAATTTATAAATATGTTAATAAAATATGTACATTCTAACACAGCATCACATTAATTTTACATATAGTTTTGTATTAGTGATCAACGAACCGGTGGATGCAATCTATTAGCCACAAGTTGATAATAGTTTGACTAGTCTATAGTTAGTAATAGTAGATAGATCATTGTAGAAATATATATTTGTACAGCGCCCTTGAGGTGATTTTTCACAAAAACGGCGCTATACAAAACATCCAAATATTTTTTCATTACAGGCATTTGCTTGCCCGCTGTGGGGTGAGGATAATGTCCTGCTCAGCGAAGCTCAGATTGTTAATCAGTTGAAGAAAATAATATCGCAGTCGCAGCAAACTGCTTCCCACCCAATCGGCATTCTGACATCTGAGCACCGCGACACTTGGGACAGGGTCTACAGGGAATTGTCTCAAGGTAATAAAAGTTCAAATTCTGTTCAAATGTTGTGCTCTATTTGAGTTTAAAGATTTTCAGTGTGTATATAAATTATTTTTAATTTTGAAGACAGCACTAACAAAGCTAGCCTGAAGGCGTTAGAGCAGAGCTTGTTTGTATTGTGTTTGGATAAGGGGACTATGAATCTCGGCGATGAGAGGTGGGAGCAGCAAACTATCGCCGCCGGAGAAACCATCCACGGCAATGGCAGCAAGAACAACTCTGGCAACAGATGGTTTGACAAGACTCTTCAGGTGGGCTTCATTTTGAAATAAATAGTGAATATTATATTTATACACTTTTGATTAATTATAATACACCCGGGTTTTTTTTTATGGCAGTGATTTTCAGCACACAATATATTTTACTTGTACATAGGCTTTTTTCTGCACTTGGTGGTTCATTTTATATGCATGCAATATACTACTTTCAACTGATTGACCTTTTGTTTCTAGTTGATAGTCAGTCCAAATGGAATGAATGGTTTGTCCTATGAACACTCCCCTGCGGAGGGGCAACCCATCGCCGTTGTAATGGACCACATCATCGATTATATGTAAACAATTTTCATTTAATTTTATCCGCACAGCTTTTTGTTAGATTATTGATTGATTTAACCATGACAGCTTTTGTTTGAAAAGTCCCCAAAAGGCACACAAACTCCATTGACACGGAGGGCTTTGAAGCAGCGAATGGACGGTTACCTCTGAAGGGTTTCCTCTTGGGGTAAGAATAACCACGTCGAATTTAATGTTTCAAAGAAAGGAGAAGATTACTTCTAAAAAGGCACCAAATGACAATTTAATCTCCTTTAACCGTAGGAATCTTCCCAAAAGCCTTCTATTGATATACTACACTAAGTATAAGTGTATATACTCTAAGTGACCAGCTCGGGCATGTTGGCCCTGTTCATGCTCTGCAGATGCTTTAATAAAAAGATACTTTGTAAAAGCCCAATAGCCGTTTGAATATATAGTATATCATCGAATAAGAATATAATACTAATAAATCTAAACGAAACATGAAACAGAACAAGACACAGAAAAATAAAAAGATACACAACTAGGAATCAAACCCAGGATCTCTTGTAATATGGGACTCTCGTCTTACAGACTGTTGTGTTTCATGTTTCGTTTAGATTTATTAGTAATATTTTCTTCTTCAATGATGACTATAACCTTCAAAATAAGGTAAAGAAAAAATTGTTCCTAAATATATAGTATAGTACATAAAAAAAATTTCAGAAAGTCAGAAACGGCAGTCAGAAACAGCAGTCCGTTTGATAGATTCTCCTATCTTAACAAATGGATTGCAATCTTTATAGCACAGGCGTCGGGTGGGAATGCTGTCCTTGTTTTCTACAACATAATATAATACCTCTAGGTATTTCAATGGAAGATGCTTCGAGGAACTAGCGTCATTGATCCCTTTGGCACCGGTGCACAGTCAAGCGCGCGCCTAACATTTGTACTCAGTTAACATTAATTTACCACATGAGAACAGTTCAGCAGCTTGGCTTTTGAATTTACCAGCCTCTGTGTTTTCTCCCTCCTACAACACTGTTTTTTCAAGTCCTAGGTTCACTTCTCCTTTTGCTCAAAAAGACCCTCCACACAGCACCCACAAAGATGTCATAGGCCCGAGGGAAATTATATTATAAAATACAACAATAGTTCTGTATTTATAATTTTTCCATTGTATATTATTGCACTTCAGAGATTATAACAGCTACACATAAATTTATACAATAAATATAAAGATATTTATGAAGTAAGTTCCTAGATAATATTTACTTATATCTGATTTCTTTTAGGCTGTTGTTAGTCATGTTCCTTAAATTGTTCCCTTTTTTGTTTTCAGCCAAAATAATAAATCCAGCAATACAACTTCCTCATCATCCGTTAAAGACATAAAGAAATTGAAGTTCAATACGACCCCCGAAATTGAGGATTCAATTAATAAAGCAAAAAAAAACATCGATAAGTATGCAATCAAATATGTAGTAAATGAATTACTTATGAAAGATAAAGTTGGGAACTTGTAAAATTCACTTTCATTTTCCTTTTAGAATGGTAGTTGATTTGGATTTACATTGCTTTACATTTGATGTTTACGGAAAAGATTTTATCAAATCTCAAGAGTTGAGTCCTGACAGCTATATTCAAATGGCTTTTCAATTTGCATTCTACAGGTAATAAATAAATATCATATTTTTACAATATATATTTGTATATTAATGACAAAAAAATAGTCTTTGCTACATTCTGTTAATTTTTTAGATTGCATAAAGTACCAGCAGCGCATTATGAAGCTGCAGGAACCCGTAAATTTATTGGAGGACGAACTGAAACCATCAGGTCCTGCTCACTAGAGTCGGTGAACTTTGCCAAGATAATGTTGGATATGAAGGCATCCATTAAGGACAAAGTAGCGGCGCTCAAAACAGCCATCAAGTCCCATAAGGATTATTCATTGCAGGTTAAAAATTGTTGCTCTTAACGAAAGCAATGCCTTCTTTCTGATTCTATTATAATATATGTATCTGAAAGCGTGGCAGAGTAAAGTTAACTCAATGCTATAATTTATTATCCTATCCATCTACTTGGAAAATCATTAATTACATATATTTCAGGCAGTGAATGGATTAGGAGTGGACAGGCATTTACTCGGACTCAAATTGATCGCCATTGAAAATGGAATGGAACTTCCCGCCATTTACTCCGACGCAGCTTTTGCCAGGAGTACCAACATGAGGCTAACTACTAGTCAGGTGATACTAATTTCGGTTGTAACTTCATATGTATGTCTGTAACTCTGGTTCTGAACTCTAGAAATAGGATTTGCTTTGAATTTATGTGACTTCACTTTCAAAATATTTGTTTTACACATACATTTTATTACAAGTGATGTAAGGCAGGTATATTATATTTTATATAGTTAAAGTAATTACCTATTATGTATGACAGTACAATATTTTAGTAATTTCGACTGGGATGAGAATAGTTCCTAATAAATGTAGGTATCAGTAAGCAGAATATTTAAACCAATGACTATCAGATTATGTAGAAATAATGCAATAAAAAAAATAAAAAAATGCATCTGACAATTTACGTCTTTTTTGTAAATTTTACATATTATTTGAAGTTTTGTTGTATTTATTTCATGCGTAATTGTTAAAAATAAATTCTGTATACTTTCTACTAAATCTATGTTTACCTTGTATTGAAGATTCCATATTGTGGAAGCATTCTCCAATGGACTTCTGACTACATATTGAACAAAACAACATTTCTTGGCACTTCTGAAAACTAAGTATTAATAATAGGGAAACCTAATATTATGCAGGATTTTGATATGCTTCATTTGTTCGGTGTGCTTATGAAAATTAATTTTCTGTCTAAGTAAACTACTAGATGTAGATTGTAAAGATTTGTCGTTCAAGTTGGAAGAATAAATGATTTTATTTTTATTTCTAGTAAGTGACACTTTCTAGTAAGTGATACTTTCTTATACAGAATCATCATCATCACAACAGATCAATGTTTAAAAACAATAAGTTGCAAGATCGCTTTGTAATTCAAGTAATTTTTTCATGTAATTTGTGTATAACACGAAGTAACTACTAGGCAGGTATACATAAATGGCATTTATGTAAATATTAATTAATAGTGGTCCGAGGTGCGACCCCAGGGGCACACCTGAGATGATTTCCGCTAAGCGAGGTGTGAAACCATTGATAACCGTGATTTGGTGCAGATTACTGACATATGATGCGATCCAACTATAGAGATCACCGTGAATTGCGAAGCCTAATGACTTCTGTAAAAGAATATCGGAGATGGTAGGAGATTTTCTTTGGAAATTGACACAGGACCATATTATATAGGTACCGGATTCTATCATAGAAATGTAAGTCGTGTAAGCTGTTTTTTGCCTTTTGCGAAGTTGTAATTGAGAGGGTTCCAACGACGCTTCCACATACACTAAATAACTAATTTGCTTGTTCCTAATTACTTTTCTACTATAACTCGTGCCTCTCCAAACATGGGGTCGATACAATGGTCAAGGATTGCAGTAGAAAAAAGACAATTTCTCTTTGGAATAAAATATATTAGGAATGTTCCATTAAACATGGCAAGGACCAATAATGAATGTGCTAACTGAATTGATGATGTTTAGGTTGCTGCTCGATGTGACAGCTTCATGTGCTACGCCACACGGACGTCCTATGGATATGCCACTTGTTACAATCCTCGCAACAAGGACATCAACTTTGCCATATCGGCATTCAAATCCAACTCAGAGACAGATGCACGTCAGTACAGAAAGGCTCTGGAGGAGTCGCTCATGGATATGCACAACACATTACTGCTGGGATCTCAATCCAAACTGTGAGGTGCTATCCACTCCTCTAACTTCATTGTAACATGATATTATATTATGTTTTTGTAAAGTAAACAGATTAAGCGACTTTGATAAAACATACGTTAATACGAAATCTTCACGGGGGTGATTAGATTTTTTATAATAAATTCAATAGTCCACATTTTATAATGGTTATGCAAGTTTATTTTTGGTGGCGGGGAGAAATATTTGTAACATTTTATAATTAGACATATTGTACTGGTTTTTGAAAAAGCAGACTTGCCTTTTGTATAAATAAACAAACTATTTTATAAAATGTATTTTGTGAATGTAATACAAGAGAAAATTAAAATAGTAAAAAATATAACTTAAATTTTTCAAATATAACACTCCTTTGGTTATTATTTATTTGAAAATCTTCAAACAATAATAATTACATATATGTATCTTAAAATGGGAAGTTAGAGTTATATCTTCCTGGTGTCGGATAGTACTCTGACGATGGCCCCCGAGCCGCCCACCTGGTAGGCTTTCTCGTGCCACAGCAGCAGGTGGCCGCTGGAGCCCTCGGAGGGGTACTCGAAGCCCCGGTAAAGGTATTTCATGAGCACGTCTACCAGGTCTCGGTCCAGGGCTGCGACTGACTCTTCTATTTGGGCTGATTTAATGGCCAGCAATACTTTGAGAGTGAGTCCTAATGCATTATCCTACAACAAAAGATATAATAATATGTAATAATCACAGACATAGGAATTAATAGACGAGAAGATAATGGCGAGGGGTAAAATCAACTGTTGAAGAACGAAGGGAGTGAAGCTGACTGTGATTCGTCAATAAATCAATCTGACAGTAAATAGGCATCTCGCATTATAATATCACCATTTACTTCTTAAAAGTAAAATCTGCTTTTGAATGAATAGACATTTTTACATGGGAGCGCAAATTACTCGCCACGTTATGAACAAATTTGCGAAGTCCAAATTCGGCAAAAAAATTCGGTTCTATTTTCAGAGTCGAATATTTCGTTTAAGTATTTAGTTAAGACACTTTTATAAATGTTCATAATTTACTTCCCAGCAACCAACCAGCTTTGTGTTTCGCGTCCAGACGTTTCTCGATGTGATAGTAACAACTGATCCATATTATACGATGTGAATATGCTTAAAATAAAGTAAAATAATGCTTATATATGGAATGTAATACGACAATTGGGTTTATTCTCTTTTTCACATCTATTTTTACAAGTTTTCATAGTAGAAGTCAACATTTTGCCGTGTTATTTCGTAAAATGAACCGATGATGCCTCGACCATAGTTCGCACAAGAATGATGACGTCACATTTTCAAATTTCACTTGAGGCCATACGCGAGCACAGCCGGCTCCAATGGAACCGGTATGGGGAGTGGGGATAATACGCTTTTAATCACTTAGGGCAGGTCTACTAATATTCATATGTCTATGGCATAGACTAAATAAGACTAGACACGGCATAACCATTGAAAAATAACCCCAACACAATTTTGGTTTGGTTCACGTGCACATTTATGAAAAGTCGCACGCATTGTGTCGCAATGCGAAATGGGCACTGTGCATTGCGTTTTACCTTTTGTTGGTCTAGAGTTAAGCTATATTGCTTTTCAGCTATTTTTGCTGGTAAAATTCCTGACGTCACATGAATACACACCCACAAGGAATCCACCAATAGGGTGATTCGTGTTAATTATTATCACGTGCGGAGCATACAAATATCACGCAACCAATGCGTGATAATTATTGATGTATTAGTCGTCTAGCGTTGACACGCGCGAAAGCTCAAGAGTGTGTGATTATTTGGTCCGTGCATTTTGCCAATCAGGGTTGTATTAAGTCGTTATTGCCTTTCGGGTAATATTCTGGTTCGCCTTTTCGATTTTTTGTAGAAGAATTGATAAAAATAAATTTGCGTCATTTAATGAATTCATTTTTTTATGGGTATTTTCGCTTAGGTTTCCCCAGAAAACCGGAAAAAATGGAGAAATGGTTAGAAACAATCCGAATTCAATTATGTGACAATAACTGGGTACCATCAGCAGGAAACCGCGTTTGCTCTAATAATTTTCACGCCAAACATATTTATCTAACTGCAAGCGGCCTCCGACGTGTAGACTGCAAAGCTTTGCCTGTTTTTCTGGTAATTATAAAAAAAACTTAAGAAAGTTTATTATGGATTGATCAGGTTTTAATTGATAATGTCGTTGTTTTCAGGCTGATATCGGACAGTCGCTGTCCACCATGGCCACAGGTCCTGCGAATAGAGATACCGTCATTGTTTCTTCTCGAACAGGACTGGTTCTCGATCCTGCTGAAACTTCTTTTGTAATTGAATAGCCGGTTGTTCCTCTATCAGAATTGCAACAACCGATGTGCGTGAATGCCGTAAATAATACGTAAAATCCTTTTTAACGGGCGTAAATAAATAAATAAGTATGTATTGTAATCATGTAATCTCCACCCCCCTTACCCCTTACCCATACGCTCTGTCCTCGTCATTGTTGATTATTATTCATTTGCGAACCGGAACGCGAGCCGAACTACTAATTATGGGAAAGGAACGAAGACATATTAGGTTGTTTCGTTCCCTTCCCATAAGTCGTGGTTCAGCTCGCTTGTGAACCCGCAATATTTTATGATTTATCTCTCTCTTTATCTTACATTATGTTTAATGTAAAGTCGTTAGGTTAGTTTTAATACTTAGGTTAGTTTTCAATAATGTTATCTTGAAAAAGGTTGAGAAACTAGCTGACCAAAACTAGTTGACACAATGTCTTAATTCTAACAAAGTGGTTGAAGACAAAATAACTTTTAATTGAATGATAGTAGTATAATTATTAAATGATACGCAGTGTTGTTCTAGTCTCTATAATTTTATGTTACTGTTAAATACTGACGGCCGGCGTGGTCTAGTGGTATACGCTTTTGACTACAGATCCGAAGGTCGCGGGTTCGAACCCGGCGTGCGCAAATAAATTTTATTTGATTAATTTGTGTTATTTCACAATTAATTAATTTAAAATAATATATAGTATATTTGCGGCACGTTCCAGAGTGGAAGATACTCTCAGTATCGCCCTGGTGTAAGACCACCATTCAGAATTGAAACGTTGCTTGAAATGGCTTTAGCCGTGTTTGGTGACCAGATCTGAATAGCCAGGTACTTCCCCACCTTCCTCTTCCCCATCTCCCTCCCCTCCCCAATACCCTCAGCCTCACAACATACCCCAATTGGGGATGCCATAGTCTCACTGGCTCCAGACGGGAGCAGTTGGGACTCTTGTGCGGTAATACTGTAAAAAAAAAAAAAATGTTTTACTAATATTATTTTATATTCATCGGTTTTAATTATTTTGTATAATTTTCGACAGATTACTAGTTATATTCTGTTTTAAAATGCATGCAAAAACCCGACTGGGCATAAAACCAAATTAAATTAAATGATTTCAAGTCACAAAGTGATTGTTCTCCTCAATAATTATATACCATTCTATATATAAATACTATGGTAAATTAAAAAAAATATATATTCACAATAATAAAAATATGTACGTTTTTGGTTCTATAGGACCAGGACCTGTATAGAATTCAAAAACAAAATATAAATTAAATTAAAATCATTTTGTGTTATTTATCAATTCTTTCCTGATTCAGCCCTTATTCAGCTGCTGTAAGTGTTATAGTTTCTTTTTGGCTTTATGTCCATATTACAACACCTCTGACAACAAATTCTCAGTGGTTTTGCTCACGAGTTTGAACGCTTGTACGAGGAGTTTAAACAGAGTTGGGTTGTTAAGTTAATCTCCATATTTGTGACGTACGCTATGTGGGGTCATTTTAAAAATGAATTTAGCTAGACAGGGCTAATCTAGTATAATACATCAATGGTCTATGGTAATAATACTGTTATACTTTGAAATTAGTCACTTTCCGATGGAACGGAATTAGATAAAATACTGAATGGTTCACAAATTTACACAAATTCTGATGAAATATTACTGTCATCAAATCAGCACCATTTGAAAGTTCGACAATGATTCTAGTTCCATTTCAGCGTTTGAAGAAATTATGATCAGCAGAAAAGCACAACTGTCATGTTGCTATGTTTGTCATCTGAATGACTTGAATGCCGAAACAGCTGTTACAATAACAAAAACTAAAATACTTGCAGAACTTAATAATAACATTATTAAATTTGAAATACGATAAATGAAACGGAGTTTATAAAACAGTTAATTATACGATCAGAGTTTGATAAAAAAGCTCAAACGGGCTAGAATCAGCGTTTAACGGGGGACTTTCAAATGTAAAAAAAAACAAAATGGCACTGATTGGCCAATTGGAAACAATGTTATATTTGAATATCTATGAAACATCCCAACACAAGTTTGTGTACACTGTACACCATATCTGCCTTTTGAAAGCACATTATATCAAACCCGGTGTCGTGTTGTTTTGGGTTGATTAAAAAATGGGCTTGGAGGCTGAACAAAGTAAAACTACAAATAACATTGTGATGCATATCCTGAATTCATTGAAACATTACAATAAGACGTGTGGATTGGGAATGAATTAAGATTCAACAAATTGTATTGCACTAACAAATATAATAGTTCCATACTTTGACTTGTTGGTTTTTTGATCCGAGGGGCGCACATTGGAGAACTATCTTGAGGGCGTCGATGTGTTTTCCTGTGTACAGTGAGTTAAGGAAAACTGGTCGTACAAATAAACATAAAGGAGTATATTCTCAACATTAAAAGTTATTCAAATTTAGAGAACATTACTGATTTAACCGTGAATGGGAAGCAGACAGCACTTTAGTACTGAAGTTGAAACCAAGTGTAATTTCCATAATCTGTGCCTGTTAAGTACGGCGGTTAGGGAAATATTTACCATTTAATTTAATGCCATATCGGATTTCGCATATAATATGATGTGTGAAAAGGTACTGCGTGGTGGGATAAATTGGATTAAAAAGATTAAACGTCAAATATAATAATTTAATGGCAATATGAAAGCAAAAGTCACAAACTGTGACTTTACTGTGCTCTGGCTCCAGCTCCTCACCGGCTGCGCATAAACACATTGCTCCACGCTCCAATCAACATCACTTTTATAATGCAAAAACATTATCCATTTGTATCATAACCGGGTTCTATAGAGAATTCTAAAAGATATTAGGACAGGAAATATTAATTAGACGAGATATACAAACGTCTGGCAGAATTAACACAAACAAAATAATTAATTCAACAGGAGTTGAAGCATTGAAAAGGATATTGGTTCAAAAGTAATGTTATCTCGCTGTCATCTGGGCCAGTTGGCCCACTCTGGTCGGCGTCGTCTTCCTTGAAATTATCTTCGTTGAATTGGTCAACGTCGATTTTCCTAAATTCAGAGCTCGATGTATTCTTTGCCATTTTATATAAAATATGAATAACGGAATAAGCTTCTTTCCCGGCTCTTGAAAATGCTTATCAATGACAGAAATGACAGATTGACAGCGCCCTATGATTCACATCTATGGCATTATGGCATGTCTATGGTTTGGGAGTAATTCCTCTAAGGCCCGGTATACTGGTCTTGGTTGGAATATGGTTGGAATCATATATAAACCACTCACGTTGGAATGTAGAGCTTAGCGCGGCTTGGATCATAATCCGAATACAGGATTTAGGTCAGAAGCCTAAATAAACAACTCACCCTAGATATCAGTAATATTAGGCGAGTTGTCTTTGATTTTAATATTATTTTTGGCTTATTTCACATAAATTTATTTAAATAATAAGTAACAAACAATCATACAACATAATATGACTGTTTAGCCAGACCGAGGCACGGCGGTTGGTGGATAATGAAAGCGCTTCATTGGGCAGGGGAAAATATTTATATTCCCCCCCTCCCCTCCGAACTAAAACTGGTAAATAACAATAAAACTCTTCAACGTTAAATGAATTTGCTATAAAAAAAGCAAACACATGGATTAATCATTACTTTCCTTAGGTTTTTGTAATTTCTCGCTGCGCCGCGAACCGCTGCGCGTTCGAGCCGCCGCGCGCCGTGCTCCTTATTAACAGCCTACGTGCCTTATTATAAATTACAACCCATCATTATATACATTATTTTATAGCTAAAAATATTGTTTACAAGTTTTGTTGATTTATTTTTTGTTGTTTACAGGCTCAGAAAAAAGTTATGTGCAAATATATTCTGAAATACTATTTTAAAAACTGATATTTTTCCTTTACTAATAAATTGTAGAGATTGTATAGCTTTTGTCGCAAAAATGAGAGAAAACAATTTCTTAGAATAACTTATTAGAAAGTAAACAAAAAATAAATAATCTGATTTAATAAAACCATTAAGGAGATATTAGCGTATTCCGAAAGGCTTTGAAAAACATATTCAAGAGGGGGTGGGGAAGGAAGCACAAGGGGAAAAGTCGGGGACTTTTGTAAAAATACATGTCTAAAGGTCTTCTAACATCTGTGAAAAATTCAGCTTCCGGGGAATTAGTTCCGACACAAAACCTTCATTGACTGGGCTATATGTTTCAAGTCGCTAGTTCACTGCGGTCGAAAGTCGGTCCCTAGTGGATGGTTTATTTATGCCTACCCAGTCCTGGATTTGTCAATAGGCCTTATAGGCCGCGGCCTAGGGGCGGCAGAGTTCAGGGGGCGGCACTCGCTCGCTTTGGTAAGCCGTGTATGCGATTATCAAAAATATCAATACCTATCCAATACTGTCTGCGACGAGTTCATTTGCTTAATGGCTGAGAAAGTACTGAAATGCATTAGTGATGAGATAAAAGAAGCTAAATACTTTTCTTTAATTGTAGACTCTACACCGGATGCAGCACACGTAGATCAACTGACACTTGTGATTAGATATGTTTTAAATAATGGAGAGTCATGTGAGAGATTTCTTAAATTCTTACCTTCTGTAGGACACAAGGCTCAAGATATGTTTGATGCCATTACTTTAGAGCTAGAAAAGTTGAACATAAATCTAGAAGACTGCCGGGGTCAGTCAAACGATAATGCTTCGAATATGTCAGGAATTTATAATGGTTTACAAGCCAAAATTCAAGAACAAGCACCACTTGCCATGTTCGTCCCTTGTGCAGCTCATTCATTAAATTTGGTGAGAACCTCGGCCGCTGAGTCTTGTACGCCTGTCACTTCTTCGTGTTGCTGGAAGAGGTATATACTTTCTTTGTGAAGTCAACCGATCGTTGGAAAAAATTGGCTAATGAAATAGGAAAACGAAAGACGCTGAAGAGAGTAAACCTCACACGTTGGTCAGCAAGAGCAGATGCCTGTCAAATTGTAAGAGATTCCTTGGATGAAGTACTTACGGTTTTAAAAATGATTGAAAATGACGCTACACAGAAACCCATCCCACGAATTGAAGCAAAGGGAATTCGAATTAAATTGAAAAAACTAGAAACGGCATTTATGATCGTATTTTGGAATGCTATTTTGGACAGATTAAATAAAGTGAGTGCTCAGATTCATCTGTTGATGTACTGACGGTATCTGATCTTTATGGATCTCTTCTCGAATTTACAATAGCAGAGCGAGAAAACTTTGATTTTTTCGAAAAAAGTGCAATTGAAATGAGCGCACTTAAGCAATATCAGGGCTACATTAAGAGTAAGAGGAACCCTAAGAGAAAAAACTTCATAGACGAAGCATCAAATGAGGAAATTGAAACAACCTCCAGAGACTCTTTCAGAGTCAACACCTTTTTGGTAATTCTGGACAAACTGAGAGCTGAGTTAGAGAGAAGACATGGTGCATATATAATCTTTAAAGAAAATTTTTCATTTTTAACAAGAATGAGTGAATTTTCAACACAAAGAGTCTCAGAAAAAGCTCAGTCTCTTGTGCAATATTACTATAATGATTTAGAAGACGATTTAGTTCAGCAATGTGTACACTTTTGTAGTCACATTTCCTCTAATAAGACGGCAGAGAAACCTGAATCGACATCATTACTGAATCTTTTTAAGTTTTTGAGGAAACAATCTCTGTGTAATGTTTATCCAAACTTGTATATAGCTCTCCGCATCGCACTTTGCACCCCGGCCACAAATTGTTCTGGAGAAAGAAGTTTTTCCTGTTTAAAGCGTGTGAAAAATTACCAAAGGTCTTCACTGTCGCAAGAAAAACTTAACTCTTTGGCTCTTCTGAGCATTGAACTATAAGCTATGAAGATATTATAGATGATTTTGTCAGTAAAAAAATTGTAATTCTTGTTATTAAATTTTACTAATTAAATTAAATTTTAAGTTTAAAGTTTATTTTATTTTTGAATACCTACTTCCTACATTTGCATATTTATTTTGAAAATTGTGTGTCACCTAATGGCAGCCTAAAAGTGAGTGATTATGTTTTATTTTTTTATTTTTTTTTATTTATTATTTTTTGATAGATATTATCGGTGACAATTTCCAAGAAGGGGGTAGGGGGCGGCGCAAACGAAGTGGCCTATACTTGTGAAAAGTACAAATACGGCCCTGTGCCTACCATGTGCGTACCTAGTACCTACCATCATGACATCTACATATTTCTTTCATTGGAATGAATTAAAAATTAAGTGGTCGGATGATATGATGTTCAGATTTATGGATCTATATAACAGCTATTCCTGTCTTTGGGATCAGAAGCAAGAAGTTTACAATAATAAGAATACCCGTGACACTGCAATTAATAATATTATTTTTGAAATCTCACTGTAACTTAGTAGTTATTATTATTAAACAACACGTCTCTGAATGTTTCAAAAAATAATAATTTTTTTACCTTCACAAGAAATTTAGGGGCATCAAATATTGCAACGAACACTTCTTTTATAAATAATGATATCGTATTTTTTTGGAACTCTGTGCATATAGGCCAGATTTGAAAAAGAATCCCCGTTGCCAGGTAATTTGTAACCATTTGTATAACTGTGTCCTGTTTTTGGAATGCAATTGATAGATCTTGAATCACACTATCACACAGAGTAATGAAACAGTAATGAAATGTACACGTCAGTGAGTTCTTATCAAAACCAACTATTTGATGGGCATACATGATTTAATTTGGGAGGTGGTCAATGGGTACCGCCGCCCCGGGAACCATACTCTGGGTTACCAACACCTCTGCCACAGGTCACCTGAAGTGGTTCGCTACGTTTGGTGACTTAGCAGGGGTGCCCGGGCTCATGGAGGGTTGTGCGTTCTGGATCACACTGATGAATGGGTCGGCCTACTCACTGCGGGGCGGGCCGGGCTGGGAGAGGCCGGTTGAGGGAGATCCAATAAACCGGTTATCGCTGTCCGGGCCGCTGGATAGTACAGGGGCCCGACCCTTGGGCTCACGACCAAGGGTGGGCTGCCCCATCAGCCAGCGAAAAAACCCTGCCGCTGATGTTGTGCCGGTTCGTGACCGGTGAGGACCCAGCATCTAGCGTTTGGGTCGCACTGGGCGACCTCCACAGCCGGACTCTCCTGCCCATTGCCTAGAACCGCAGTCAGAAGAACATACCTTACATTTGGTGTATCCAGTTGCTCCACTCTCCAACTCCCCACCCAACATTTTTAACCTAATCCTTCCCAACCCATCCTAAATCCCACAAACACATAAAACAAACTTAAAAACTATGAACTCACAACAAATTAATATAAACTCAGCGACAGCGAACAGTAGGAGTCCTCAGTGTGGACCGAGGATGAAGGTGAATTTCGCTAATATTCGCGGTCTGCACACCAACCTAACTCCCATCCACCACCACCTTCTCTCACAAAATCCCCATCTCCTCTTCCTTACGGAAACACAGATTGCCGAGCCCCCAGATACCTCCTATCTGAACTGCCCAGGATATCATCTGGAAAGCCTTTTCAGGCCCAAAGGAGGTGTCTGCCTTTACAGCCGTGCTGACATCAGCTGCGCTCGTCTCGCAAATATCGAGAGCGCAAAACACGAAGTGTTATGGGTACGTGTGGATCTCACCGGTATGATGAGAATTTATGCGTGCCTATATCGCTCACCAAACCTTGCCGAATCAGACACTGTTGAGTTGTTTAAATACTTGAGTGACACTGTAGATATTCTCTTGCCCCGTTACCCATCGGCCGAGTTTGTAATCCTGGGGGACTTCAATGTTCATAATGAACAATGGCTGAAGTTCTCGGGCCCAACAAACTCTGCCGGTAGATCTGCGGAATCCTTTGCCCTTATCCATGGACTAAGCCTACTCGTAGAATCTCCGACCAGAATACCAGACATCCCATCACATCGAGCCAACCTACTCGATTTGTTTCTCACTAGTGAGCCACTCGGGTACAGAGTGGAGGTGACAGCGCCCTTAGGATCCTCTGACCACTGCCTGATTACCACCTCTGTCCCATCCTCCATGAACCGTCAACCCGACAAACATGTAGAGGAAGGTATGGCACTACAGGGCAGCAAAATGGGACGGCATGCGGTCTTTCTTCGGCGCCTTTCCTTGGAGTACTGTATGCTTTAGCTCCGAGGACCCATCAATTTGTGCACGCGAGGTAGAAGAAGTAATCACATCAGCAATGGATTGCTACATTCCCTTCTCCGTCAAATCCTCTGGAGCGGGCACAAAACCGTGGTTTGACCATCGCTGTGCTGAAGCTGTCAGACTCAAAAATACGGCTTTTAATGCACTCCGGAAGATTAGCTCCATGAATAACCTTTCGGAATACCGAAAACGGGCAAGGGATTGTAAGAGAGTTCTAAATAGAGCTAAGAGCGATCACGACCAGAGAATTGCGAAAAAGCTGGCTGACTGCCCCACTGGTAGCCTTGCTTTCTGATCACTCGCTAGCTCGATCGGAAGAAATTTCTGCAGAACCACTTTCCCACCTCTGACCAAGCCTGATGGTCGGCTGGCTAACTCGGCCCGCGAGAAAGCTGAATTATTAGGCGAAATTTTCGCGGAAAACTCAACTCTTCAAGATAACGGAGAGACTCCCCCTTCCATTCCGCACTGCGGTTTTCAAATGGAGGAACCGAAGATCCGGAACAGAGAGGTTCTCCGAGTCTTGAACGAGCTGAAAGTCGACAAAGCCAGTGGGCCGGACGGAATACCTGCCTTGGTCCTCAAGAGGTGTTCTGCAGAAATGACTCCAGTGCTCGCGAAATTATTTAGGCTCTCTCTCAAAGGTGGAAAGGTGCCAGATCTTTGGAAAAAGGCAATCGTCCACCCAATCCCAAAAAAGGGGGACCGTTCCGACCCTTCTAACTACCGCCCCATAGCCATCACTTCCATACTCTCGAAGGTATTAGAAAGGGTGGTTAACAACAAATTGCTCACATATCTCGAGAATAACAATATCCTAAGCGATCGGCAATATGGATTTCGTCGAAACCGATCGTGTGGCGATCTACTCGGATATGTAACGCATATTTGGGGGCGGTACATGGAACGTTTTGGTGAAACCCAAACCGTTGGGTTGGATATCTCCAAAGCCTTTGACAGAGTCTGGCACCGGGCGCTTATCGGGAAATTACCATCGTATGGGATCCACCCAACCCTGCATAGTTGGATTGCGGACTTTCTGAGGGGAAGAACAATTCAAACCGTGGTTGACGGCTCTTCTTCCTCACCGCACCAAATCAATGCGGGGGTGCCACAAGGATCTGTGCTGTCTCCGACGCTGTTTTTATTGCACATCAACGATCTCGTTGAATGTGCACCAATTCACTGCTACGCCGATGACAGCACCGTTCACGAGGGTTATCTTTTTGACAGGCCCCCTTCCACCTATGATGTCCGAACAGCTCGGGAAGTTTTGAAGCGAAAAATTGACCACCACCTAGAGATGGTTCGTGCCTGGGGTAAGGCCAACTTGGTCAGTTTCAACGTCTCAAAAACCCAAGCGTGTCTGATTTCAGCAAAGAGGGAGATCAATGACTGTCTGGTGCAATTTGATGGGAGCACTCTCCCCAATAAAGACTCCATTGAAATGCTTGGAGTTACTATATCAGACCAGCTCAAGTATCGGGGATCCATAGAAGCCCGAGTAAATCAGGCCTCCAAAAAGTTGGGCGTCTTGTACAGGGCTAGGAGATTCTTCAACAGTGACCAGCTGCTGACCCTGTACAAGTCTCAAGTCCGCCCAAATATTGAATTTGGGAGCCACCTTTGGGCTGGTGCCCCAAAATACTTGATAAACCTGCTTGAGTCTGTGCAAAGGAGAGCGATCCGTCTGATTGACAATCCGTTGTTAACAGACCGATTGCCTTCTCTGATGCATAGACGCAATGTAGGCATGCTGTGTCTGTTCTACAGGTATTTCAATGGAGCCTGCTCCAAGGAGCTAGCAGCATTGATTCCTGATGCACCGGTGCACGTGCGCGAAACTCGACGGACACGAACTGAACACCCGTTCACGGTTGACGTTGGCTTCATGAGAACGGGCCGTTTTTACGACTCGTTTTTGTGTAAGTCGGCTCGTATGTGGAACGAGCTACCGGCATCTGTTTTTCCTCCCTCCTATAATCCGAGCCTCTTCAAGGCCCGCATTAACAAATCCCTTCCTACAGCCCCTACCTTACTCCGCCTCACAACGCCGCCCAACCGGGTGGTGACATAGTTCCCCTGTCTGTGCACTGCACAGGCAGGGACACTCTTGTGAGGTGTCATATAAAAAAAAAAAAACATAATATTGATGCAATAGAAAAACAATTTAATATTGGTGCTCTTTTTAAAATGGCTAAAAAATGTTGCAATCGAGTGATTCATTAGAAAGGTCATTCAATTAGTAAATACTGAACTTTATTTTTTTTTAAAGAAGGACAAACATTCCCGGGTTACGAAAAACTAGAAAATATTTGAAAATCTACTACCAGCACGGCAAGCGGAAAATGTTGCTTTTGTTGTGATGGAGGACTTAGCCAGCCGAGGAACTGAACCATAAATATACCACTCTAACTGAACACACTATGCCTGGGTGGGACCCAAATGCGATGTCAACTCAGCCACCGACCTTGTTTCGATTATTATAATATATTTTAATCGAATTGTAGTAATTTCAGGTAACATTGGGTTTCAATATAACATTGGACAAAACCTGAGTAGGTACGTGATCTTTTTTTCCTGCTTGCTAAGCTCTGATGTACCTAATAAGACTAGTCAATGTTGTTATGTTATATTTGGTTATATTAAATAATATTATGGTTAGTATTTAGGTTAGATAACAGAACAAATATTTATATTTTCAATTTGAATATAATGAGCCATACTGACATAATGAACTGTCAAACTATTTAAAAAAAATCATAACTATGCCCATAGCGGTGCTTTGAATTTGGAGGATGTTTTCAATTCACTATTTCATGATATGGGTAAACGTAACGCACGTTATAACCTACGCGTTCGTAGGTGGCGCCAATATAAATATTTTATTAAAATAAACTTTTTTTACAACACTTTTTAATAAAAGTTATGGTTTATTTGCTTGCGTCCGTACATATGAAATATGAATATAAATAAATAGTTTTGTCCGTACAAAAACTTAATTCTTTCAAGAAAGGCATTCATTTGTACGACGTTCTTGAAAGAATTGAGTTTTAAGCCACTTTTTTCGGACTGGATTTATTTGAAAACGAAAGCTCTAATCAAAAAAAGTTATACTTTAAAATTGTTTCTAAATGTGATGTAGATTAACGGGTTCGTTCATTCATTCTCTCTCTCACTTGTAACAAGTGACTCGTTACGTTGTTACGTATGAACACATTATAGATACACGTACATGTACAGGTAACCATAACGTGACATGTAATAAACCCATCTCCCCCCTCTTTAACCACCCTACCTACGTCACGTCCATCCGTCATTGTGTGGAGTTAAACGTCAGCACATTATTACATCAACGATCAACGGATGCCAGTTGGGGTAGCTATCTAAACTTTGCAGGCTTCGAATAAAATAATATCGTCACCTTAATTAGTAGGTGTTCTCACACCCAATTGGAGATTTAATCTTTAAGAAGATTACGAATCTGATATATAATTGATTATATATAATTATAATATGTATACTATAATAATAATATAGGACTTGATCGTCAATATTACTGATCTCAGACTTCGCAATCTCTAACTACGTTTTTTATGGCGCTATTTAAAGTCGGTCCAAAGCTAAACAATTGTTTTTGTAATACTTTGGGGTGTGTCGGTATATTATAGTTAATATAATAATAGCCCTGATGAAGCTTGAAATAAGCGAAACGTGGTTAGCTGTGTTACAAAGTGCGTTTTTTCATTTATTTTAAATGAAACCTTTTAAAAATAAAACTTGTTTGAAAAACCTTGTCTAAACAAGGAAAGCTGAGATTCACTAACAAATAAGGTGACGAGATCTCTCTACCAATATTTGATTAAAATTAAACACGTGTTTTTAAATTTCTTTCACAGGATTCATTACAACTACGTTTAATAAAATTGATCAACAGCGTCCATGAAAGACCGAATGCAATAACTCCGTAATATTATAATAACTAACCAGCGTAAAGCAAATCGTACTATCGCTATGATGTACGTATTGGAAAAGCGTCGCTGAACAATAAAAAAAATCGTTTTTCGGAAAGTAAACAAAAAATAACGTCAGCTGACGGTGGCAGTGGCGGCTAGTGAAATAATGTCAGCTGTCGGTGGCAGTGGCGGCTGGTGTAATAATGTCAGCTGACGGTGGCAGTGGCGGCTGGTGTAATAATGTCAGCTGACGGTGGCAGTGGCGGCTGGTGTAATAATGTCAGCTGACGGTGGCAGTGGCGGCTGGTGTAATAATGTCAGCTGACGGTGGCAGTGGCGGCTGGTGTAATAATGTCAGCTGACGGTGGCAGTGGCGGCTGGTGTAATAATGTCAGCTGACGGTGGCAGTGGCGGCTGGTGTAATAATGTCAGCTGACGGTGGCAGTGGCGGCTGGTGTAATAATGTCAGCTGACGGTGGCAGTGGCGGCTGGTGTAATAATGTCAGCTGACGGTGGCAGTGGCGGCTGGTGTAATAATGTCAGCTGACGGAGGCAGTGGCGGATGGTGTAATAATGTCAGCTGACGGTGGCAGTGGCGGCTGGTGTAATAATGTCAGCTGACGGTGGCAGTGGCGGCTGGTGTAATAATGTCAGCTGACGGTGGCAGTGGCGGCTAGTGAAATAATGTCAGCTGACGGTGGCAGTGGCGGCTGGTGTAATAATGTCAGCTGACGGTGGCAGTGGCGGCTGGTGTAATAATGTCAGCTGACGGTGGCAGTGGCGGCTGGTGTAATAATGTCAGCTGACGGTGGCAGTGGCGGCTGGTGTAATAATGTCAGCTGACGGTGGCAGTGGCGGCTGGTGTAATAATGTCAGCTGACGGTGGCAGTGGCGGCTGGTGTAATAATGTCAGCTGACGGTGGCAGTGGCGGCTGGTGTAATAATGTCAGCTGACGGTGGCAGTGGCGGCTAGTGAAATAATGTCAGCTGACGGTGGCAGTGGCGGCTGGTGTAATAATGTCAGCTGACGGTGGCAGTGGCGGCTGGTGTAATAATGTCAGCTGACGGTGGCAGTGGCGGCTGGTGTAATAATGTCAGCTGACGGTGGCAGTGGCGGCTGGTGTAATAATGTCAGCTGACGGTGGCAGTGGCGGCTGGTGTAATAATGTCAGCTGACGGTGGCAGTGGCGGCTAGTGAAATAATGTCAGCTGACGGTGGCAGTGGCGGCTGGTGTAATAATGTCAGCTGACGGTGGCAGTGGCGGCTGGTGTAATAATGTCAGCTGACGGTGGCAGTGGCGGCTGGTGTAATAATGTCAGCTGACGGTGGCAGTGGCGGCTGGTGTAATAATGTCAGCTGACGGTGGCAGTGGCGGCTGGTGTAATAATGTCAGCTGACGGTGGCAGTGGCGGCTAGTGAAATAATGTCAGCTGACGGTGGCAGTGGCGGCTGGTGTAATAATGTCAGCTGACGGTGGCAGTGGCGGCTGGTGTAATAATGTCAGCTGACGGTGGCAGTGGCGGCTAGTGAAATAATGTCAGCTGACGGTGGCAGTGGCGGCTGGTGTAATAATGTCAGCTGACGGTGGCAGTGGCGGCTGGTGAAATAATGTCAGCTGACGGTGGCAGTGGCGGCTAGTGAAATTTTTATGTTTAACGATTTTTTTTAACGATATGAAGATGTTTGGAGACCGTTCGTAAAACCAGATTTTTATTTTTTTTATTTTATCTTTTGAATTTTGGTTGATGAACAATTTGAACCCGTTGGTGGAAAAACACGAAAGTTAACCATTTAAAAATGCGAGTGTATTGTTCGTGACACCAAATTTCCACTGATCATGAAAAGGGTTTTCAGTTGCGTAATTAAAGAAAGCATTTAGGTACTTTGTGGCTTGTCATAGGTACTCCATATAAAGAAGAGAATAGCTTTAAAAAAATGGTCAAGCTACGAGGAAAAATAAGTTATAACGTAAACTATAATATTTTAAATACTTAGTTTTGAGCGCAAAATCCAATAATGTCTCCTATGCACGAATGTGTCACTCGCCGACTAGAAAGCTATTTTTTTTTTTTTTTTTTTATATTTACTCCACACAGGAGGCCCTGAAGAAAATAATTTCCCTCGGGGCCTATGTCATCTTTGGGGATGCTGTGTGGAGGGTCTTTTTTTGGAGAGGAAGGAGTGAACATGGGTCTTGAAGAGTCCCATGTTGTAGGAGGGAGGAAACACAGAGGCCGGCAGTTCGTTCCACAGCCGAGCTGTTGAACTTAAGAACGAATCGTAGAAGCGACCCGTTCTCATGTGACAAGTGTCAAATGTGTACAAATGTTGGGCGCGCGTTTGGCGTGTATCCCGACTACGCACCGGTGCCGAAGGGATCAATGACGCTAGTTCCTCAGAGCATCTTCCATTGTAATACCGATAGAACAAGGACAGCATACCTACTTGACGCCTGTGCTCTAAAGATTGCAGTCCGTTTGTTAAGATTGGGGAATCTATCAAACGGACCGCCCGTTTCTGCACAGAGTCAAGGGTTTTTTTCAGGTATTTTGGGGCTCCAGACCAGAGATGGCTGCCAAATTCGACAGTAGGGCGCACTTGCGATTTGTACAGGGTGAGCAGTTGTCTACTATTAAAGTATCTGCGGGCCCTGTACAGTACGCCCAGCTTCTGAGAGGCCAACTTTACTCTGGCTTCGATGGAGCCCCCGTACCTGAGCTGGTCACTTATAGTTACACCAAGCATATCAATGGAAGGCCTGTTCGGAAGATTGCTTCCGTTGAAGGAGACTAGATTATCATTTGGATCCCTTTTAGACGTAATCAGACAGGATTGGGTCTTTGAAACATTAAATTCGACGAGATTATTTTTACCCCAGGAGGAAATACTCTCGAGATAACCGTCCATTCTCTGCTTCAAAGCCCTCCGAGCCGTTGGAGTTTGTGTGCCCTTTGGGGGCTTGTCAAACAAAAAGCTATCATGAACTGTACTGTCATCCGCGTAACAATGAATCGGTGCACATGTCAAAAGGTCATTGATGTGCAACAAAAACAAAGTCGGAGACAGAATCGATCCCTGTGGGACGCCAGCATTTATGGAGTGCGAGGAAGAGGTGAAACCGTCAGCAACCGCCTGAATCGACCTATCCCTTAAAAAGTCAGCAATCCACGTACACAGGGATGCGGGAAGTCCGTAAGAATGCAATTTGTTGACAAGTCCTCGGTGCCAGACCCGGTCAAAGGCCTTGGATATGTCTAGTGCGACCGTTTGGGTCTCACCGTGACGTTCCAGGCACCGCCCCCAAACATGCGTCACATACGCGAGAAGATCACCGCACGAGCGGTTCCGCCGGAATCCGTATTGACGGTCGTTGATAATTTTGTTCTTCTCGAGGTATGTGAGCAGTTTGTCGTTGATCACACGTTCCATCACTTTGGACAGAACTGATGTGATCGCTATGGGGCGGTAGTTGGCCGGGTTGGAGCGGTCACCTTTCTTGGGAATAGGGTGAATGACCGCTTTTTTCCAACCAGAGGGCACAGTGCCACACTTCAGGGACATTTTGAAGAGCTTTGTCAAAACTGGAACTATTTCCGCAGCACACCTCTGCAATACCAGGGCAGGTATTCCATCAGGTCCACTAGCTTTGTTAACATCGAGCCCCCGTATGACGTGGAGTACATCCCGATGCCGGATCCTCAGCTTTTTCATATAGAAGCCGCAGTGAGGAACCGACGGCGGAACAGCACCCCCGTCGTCGAGGGTCGAGTTTTCCGCAAACATTTTCCCTAATAAGTTAGCCTTTTCGGTGGCGGTGTTTGCTAGTGAGCCGTCAGGTCTGGTAAGAGGTGGCAAACTGGGTTTGCAAAAATTTCGACCTATTGAGCCCGCAAGCGACCAGAATGCTCTGCTGCCATGCGGGCAGGCAGCCAGCTTTTTGCTGATCTGCAGGTCGTGTTCGAATTTTGACCTATTGATGATTCTCTTGCATTCCTTTGCCGATTTGTTGTATGCTGATCTGCTTTCGGGCGTTCGAGATGTGTTGTAGGCTCGGTAAGCCGCGTTTTTTCGTCGGACTGCTTCGGAGCATTGTCGACTGAACCACGGCTTTGAGCCCACACCAGTTTCTTTAGTAGTCGATTGTATGAAGCCATCCATCGCCGATTTGATGACTTCACCAATCTCCTGGGCACATCTTGAAGGGTCCGAAGTCCGAAAACAAACAGCTGACCACGGAAAAGCGTTGAAATGGGCCCGCATACCGAACCAATCTGCTGACCTATAGTGCCACACTTTTCTCCTCAGCCTCTCATTGGTTGGTCTGAGGCTAACGGGGATTGATGTCGTCACTAGGCAGTGGTCAGATGATCCCAGAGGCGCTGTGACGTCAATCTTATAACCGTGTGGCACAGTAGTTAAGAAAAGATCTAACAGATTGGAGCGGTGAGTCTGGACATCAGGAACCCTTGTAGGCTCCTGAACCAATTGCTCTAATCCGTAGCAAATGGCAAAGGATTCCGCCTGTCGGCCAGCCGAGTCCGTTGGGCCTGAGAACTTCAACCATGGTTCGTTATGAACGTTGAAGTCCCCCAGAACAATAAACTCGGCCGAAGGGTAGCGGGGCAAGAGATCATCAATAGTATCGCTCAAATGTTTGAAGAGCTCGGAAGTGTCTGATTCGCTATGGTTCGGTGAGCGGTATAGACATGCGTAGAATCTTGCCGTACTGGCAAGATTGACGCGCACCCACATTACGTCGAATCTGGAGTTTTCCAGACTCAATAGTCGCACACAGTTGACGTCAGCTCGACTATAGAGGCAGACTCCTCCTTTCAGTCGGAATTTGCTTGCGAGGGTAAAGCCCGGGCAGTCCAGATAGGAGGAGTCTGGCGGCTCGGCTATCTGAGTTTCGGATAGGAAAAGAAGGTTGGGACGTTGGGACAAAAGATGGTGATGGACGGAATTTAAATTTGTGTGCAGGCCGCGAATGTTGGCAAAATTTACCAACAGTTTTGGCCCGCACCGGGGACGCCTGCTACTCGCCGCTGTAACGATGTTAAAATTGTTGTGTTGTATGTTCATGAATTTATTTATTATTATTTTTTTTTTTTTTTTTATTTATTTTTTATTTTTTTTTTATTTTTTTTTTTTTTATAAGGGTAGGAGGTGAAAGGAAAGGTCTGGAAAGGAAAGGTATGAGGGGTGGGTAGGAATCTGGGGTTCAGGCTGTCCAGGAGTGATGAGCGTTTGGTTCCAGCCCACCCACTGCGGTGCTAGGCGATAGGCTGGGAGAGTCCGGCTGGAGAGGGCATCCAATGCGCCCCAAACGCTGCTGCTGGGTCCCCTCCGGTCACGAACCGGCACAACAGCAGTGGCGGGGATTTTTCACTCGCTGATGGGGCAGCCCACCCTTAGTCGTGAGCCTGAGGGTCGGGCCCCTGTACTATCGAGCGGCCCGGACAGCGGTAACCGGTTGTAAAGGGTCTCCCTCAACCAGCATCTCCCAACCGGCCCGCCACGCAGAAGGTGGGCCGACGCACCCGCCACCAAGACCCGGGCAAACCTTAACCCATGAACCCGGGCACCCCTGCTAAGTCACCAAACGTAGCGAACCACTTGGGGTGACCTGTGGCAGAGGTGTTGGTAATCCAATAAATGGTTCCCAGGGCGGCGGTACCCATTCCTATTATAATACATACCTATTGAGCACGAAATCCAATAATGTCTCATATGCACGAATGTGTCACTCGCTGGCTAGAAAGCTATTAAGCACGAAATCCAATAATGTCTCCTATGCACGAATGTGTCACTCGCCGGCTAGAAAGCTATTGAGCGCAAAATCCAATAATGTCTCCTATGCACGAATGTGTCACTCGCCGGCTAGAAAGCTATTGAGCACGAAATCCAATAATGTCTCATATGCACGAATGTGTCACTCGCCGGCTAGAAAGCTATTGAGCACGAAATCCAATAATGTCTCCCATGAGCTATTGAGACTATTGAGAGAACAGGTGACAGGTCCCAACTACTCCCAACCGTCTGTGAGTCCAGTGAGACTATGCCATCTCCAATTGGGGTATGTTGTAACACTGAATGTAGCGGGGAGGGGAGGAGAGGGATGGGAAAGTAAGTACCTTGCTATTCAGATCTGGTCACCAAATACGGCCAAAACCATTTCAAGCAACGTTCCAATTTTGAATTGTAGTCTTATACCAGGGCGATACTGAGAGTAAATTCCACTCTAGAACGTACGAGAAATATACTATATGTTATTTTAAATGAGTAATTTATGAAATAACACAAATTAATCAAATACAATTAATTTGCGCACGCCGGGATTTAAGCCCGCGATCACGGATTTACATCCCGGCGATATACTCGTAATGCGATTTAAGTCGAGAGCCTTACCCCTCCACCACGGAGGCCGTCAACTATCATACTTAGAGTAAATTGAAATGTTTCAATCATGACTCGTTTCAATCGCCCCCAGTCTACCCTACATATTAAGTGGTTTAAAACATCAAATTAGAACATTTTTAACATGAAGAGACAAGGAAAATAAAAGTATTGATGGTGTTACGGAAATGTGTTGTATTCATAACAAATTCATTCAACGCGCATCTTGAATAAGATAATCCACCTCCGTTGTAATAATAGTAGTATTAGTAGTATGTGTTTGTATGTGCGTGTGTGCAGAACACGCGACTCACCACCACGGTAAAATACAAGCAAGGAAGTGTGTTTAGGAAACGTGAACGCGCCGCAATCGCGCGCCGTGCATATTATTGTTTTGTACAAGGCGTTCGGGTAAAAATGTCGGTCGGAACAACTTCACTGACAGCGCCGCCGCGTTATCTAAAGTCACGTTGCATTACCACGTGTCTTCGGCTCCGTCATGTCACTGCGGGGATACAAGATACAACCAACACACGGCGGACCGCATTACCGGCTCCAACGTCAGCGCGAACTCGCTTTAACAAACGTGCTTTCAACTGCGTCCAGTACATTTTCCGAGTTGCTAATTCGAATTTTCATCTCATTCTCTCTCCAGTATCCAATGAAAACAGTCTATCTCTGCACTTTCTCTAAGATATTTTGTTGTTATTGCATTTAACTGAAGTTAGTGATTGAAGCAAGCAAGTTATTAAAAATAATATTAGTGGAAGGAGATTATATTCACACATCCTACACGCATGGAGGGTTTTTAAAGTATCTACAAGACTGTAAGTTTAAAAAATAAATTGTTATTGATTTTTTGTTGTTGTTTTAAAGCTTCATCGGTTGATGAAATTTTAATTACTTTCTGCAAAAACTGGTTTGCAGATATTTTTTACATTGCATTATGCAGAAAGCAAGCTATTTATCAACTCATTATTATGTGTATTACATACCCTTAACTATCAAACGAATAACTTGTTGGCTTTCCCGAGGTGAATATTTATTTATTGCTCAATATTTTTTATACAGGCTGATTAAGGGGAGGGAAATTGTGTACGCAAGTTGATTCGACATGTTGAAGCAGTAATGGACCTACTTTAGAAGTTTTCCTTTCTTAAATTCACGTTTCACGACTAATTGTACAAGTTTTGCGGTGGAGGGGAAGAAGTGTATATATATTAGGGTGTATCGATTTTTAACTTTTTTTTTGTTTTCAAATTCCAAGTTGAAATAAAGTTGCTACTAGGTACCACAACTTACCACAATTTTTTTTGGATTTTTAAAAAAATGTTTAGGTCTCCCGCACAAGGCCTAAAGTTTTAATTTTTTTCAAAAAATATCAATTTTTTTTTAATTTAAAAAAATAAATTCATAACTTTTTTGTTTATTCCAAGTTAAAAAACAGTAATATTAGGGCATAAAAATAAGTACGAAACGGTTTTTTTAAATAAAATATGGTATTTTGGTCTCCCGCACAAGCCCTAAAGTTTGTTAATTTTGATGAAATTTTGTAATTTTGTGTACATATATGAACCATGTTTTTTTTAAGTTTAAGCCACCGGAATTAATTGTACTTTTCTTACAGAAGGCATAAAATGAGACAATATATATATACATAATTCTTATATACATACAGTAAAAATATATACCACATACATACTATATACTATATATATAATATGTTTTATACCTGAAAAAAGATAGTTGGACGGTGTAAATTGTATGAGAAAGGTGTTGAAAGAAACTAATGTTATTTGCTATTACTGTTGTTTTTTACAAAAGTATAAAAGGTTATAACATGTCATAAAATGTAGTATAAAAACTAAGTACAAAATGTTGCTGATTACTTTCCATACGACATGAGTGGCAGTTTTCTTGTTCTACTGCAAATTTACTGACTTGTTTAAGTATTCGTCCTTTCATCTTGGCTTCAAAACCTTAAATCAAAATTATGTATAGTTTTTACATAGGCCTAGTGAAAATTTTATAAATGTTATTACAGTTCCCAAATGAAATTTCAATTTAATATAGAAGACAGTATGATAAAGACGTTATTTAGAAACATTATAACTACAAAATAGTCGAAAAAACTTACTTAAATTCTAATCCTTTGCAGAGGTTTTGTACTGGCTCTTGGTCTCGAACGTTGGTAGCTCTTTACGGTCTTCCAGTCTGGCACGGATAAAACCATCTCTTTCGATCAGCCCACATACTCGCTTTAAAGCTTCTGTGACTTTCTTGACAATTCGTTCCACCGCTTGAGTGTGAGAAGGAATTCTAAATTCAACCCTTCCACTTTTGCCAGTTTCCGCAATTGACTCCAACTCTTCTAGGCTCATATCAGTAACAAGAAGGGGTTCGGTTACTGAAGTGGATCGCCAGTCAATCATATCTATATAGTCTTCGGCATCAAAATTGATCTGAGGGGGTTTAAATACCCTTACCCCTTTCCTTTCGGTTGCGCGAGCTTTCTGGATTCCCTTATAAGCCAAGGCTCTGATATGTTTTCGTTCATCGAACAGCATAGCTATCAAAACATGCTCTGGGTGAGCCATGAAAGCATTTCTCTGTAACGTTGCATGGGCGACTTTTCTTAGCTCATCTTCCAAGTAATTGCGGAAAAGAATCCTTTTTAAAAAATGAATGGAAGCTTGCGGGATTTGGGGATTGCACTTAATTGAGAACCATGATGGTATGTAGACCTTCATTATGAACTCTGCAAGCTTTCTTAGCTGAGGGGTCGGATCATCGGTGGCTACATACAAACGAAGGACTCGATTTGCCAGAGTAAGCCACCTGGCGTGCGAGATGTTGCCGGGGTTTCGTTTGGCCAACTCTTCAGCAATAGAATTGTCTTCCATATTAAATTGAAATTTCATTTGGGAATATAATAACATTTATAAAATTTTCACTAGGCCTATGTAAATACTATACATAACTTTGATTTAAGGTTTTGAAGCCAAGATGAAAGGACGAATACTTAAACAAGTCAGTAAATTTGCAGTAGAACAAGAAAACTGCCACTCATGTCGTATGGAAAGTAATCAGCAACATTTTGTACTTAGTTTTTATACTACATTTTATGACATGTTATAACCTTTTATACTTTGGTAAAAAACAACAGTAATAGCAAATAACATTAGTTTCTTTCAACACCTTTCTCATACAATTTACACCGTCCAACTATCTTTTTTCAGGTATAAAACATATTATATATATAGTATATATGTGGTATATATTTTTACTGTATGTATATAAGAATTATGTATATATATATATTGTCTCATTTTATGCCTTCTGTAAGAAAAGTACAATTAATTCCGGTGGCTTAAACTTAAAAAAAACATGGTTCATATATGTACACAAAATTACAAAATTTCATCAAAATTAACAAACTTTAGGGCTTGTGCGGGAGACCAAAATACCATATTTTATTAAAAAAAACCGTTTCGTACTTATTTTTATGCCCTAATATTACTGTTTTTTAAATTGGAATAAACAAAAAAGTTATGAATTTATTTTTTTAAATTAAAAAAAAAATTGATATTTTTTGAAAAAAATTAAAACTTTAGGCCTTGTGCGGGAGACCTAAACATTTTTTTAAAAATCCAAAAAAAATTGTGGTAAGTTGTGGTACCTAGTAGCAACTTTATTTCAACTTGGAATTTGAAAACAAAAAAAAAGTTAAAAATCGATACACCCTAATATATATGTATCGATGACATTTTTTATTTCTTAAGTGCGATGAAGTAGATTGTAATTTAAATGTACACATAATTATACATATACAGATCACTCTCATTTACATACACAATAATTAAAAATAATATATTTATTGTTATTAAGTTTAATTTGTAGAACTCCATTTTATTTTTTTATTTTTTATATATACAATAATATTATTATTGGGTTTATAAAAACAGTTTATTTTTAAACAAGTTCTGCTGTGTAATTATTATTACGCGTGACAGCTGTTTCGCCTTCTGAAGGCATTATCAAACTGTCAGTTTGATAATGCCTTCAGAAGGCGAAACAGCTGTCACGCGTAATAATAATTACACAGCAGAACTTGTTTAAAAATAAACTGTTTTTATAAACCCAATAATAATATTATTGTATATATAAAAAATATAAAAATAATATCAATAATCATAATCTCAAGTGACCTACCAGGTAAGTATTGTTCTGTATTATTATCTGCGTGTACAAAATATAAATAAATAATAATATATGTACATTCTAACGTAGCGTCACGTTCATTAATCTAATGCATTGTACATATAGTTTTGTATTAGCTATCGACAACCCGGTGGATGCAATCTGTTGATAATAGTTTGAAAAAGATAGATCATTGTAGAAATATATTATATATTTGCAGAGCGGGCGCTTGAGGTGATTTTGCACAAACACGGCGCTATACAAATTCTACTTCCGATTTTATGTCCGGGTTAAATCTTCCCCATAGGAAAAACTATACCCTTCCACTCACTTTTCCACAAATGATCATCTAGTCAATCAACACTATGCAAGTGCATTATATAAACAAAATAAATACAAAACAATACAAGAACAACACGTCAACTCACCAGAGATCAAATGGGAAAATAATTCACCGACTCCAGATATTTTCATATCAGAGGGTTCGGCTCGGTAGAACTTCTAACAGGGCCTATAAATCCTACTGATCCCTCAGCATAAATATTTAAAAAAATCTTTCGTTATCCTACATGTATTCAAAATGACCGACTTTTGCATCTTTATAAATACATTTTTTGATAGATCTAATACGCCTAAATTTTTAATGAGAGAGCCAGATATAATGCCAGTAGCCGAAATAACGAATGGTAATATTTCATTTCCTAAATCTGTGTATTTTCTTATTTTTTCATTGGCAGATTTTTGAATATTACAGGAATTTGGAATTGCGACATCAATGATATAAGTTATTTTTTAAATTTTGTCATGTAAAACTATATCGGGTCTATTATGACTAATCGTTCGGTCTGTTAGTATAGTTTTATCATAACATATTTTATAAAATTCGTTTTCTAAAAATGAAATTGGTTCGTATTCATAATATGGTCCTATATTACGGCAGTCAATCAAGTTATGTTTAGTTACCAAACTTTGGTGAAATATTTTTAAAATTTGATTGTGCCTAAATGTATACTCGGACGGTGCTAATATAGAACATCCCGATATAATATGTTCTATAGTTTCCGGAAAAGCCAAACATTTTCTACACAAATCATCAATTTGATTTGTATCTTTGATTATATGCTTCCTATAATTTTTAGTATTAATGACTCTATCCTGAATGGCAAGCATAAATCCTTCTATTTCTGCGCTCAACTCTCCAATACTCAACCATTTGTTTGACGAAAATTTGTCAACATACGTTTGGTTGAGATAATTGAAGTGTTTTGCGTGTAAAATTTTATTTAACCAGGAATCTAATAATTCCTGGTTGGGATTTATAAAAATGTTGGCATTCTCATCGTATAAATTGAAAAGTGTAATATTTCTATCTGCCTTGCAAATTATTTTGTGCATTCCAGAGCTATGAGCTTTCCTATGGAAAAAAGTTCTTAGCATTTCTACCTGATTATGTTTCAAAGAAGTTATTTTGACTATACCTCTACCTCCTAAATTTCTAGGTAAATTAACTCGTTCTATAGCTGAATTTGGATGATGGCAATTAAACTTTGTTAGTGTATTTTTATTATTTCTTTTTGGGGTGTTATGCCGTGTTGCGCTAACTCCTCCTTTAGCCAACGTTTCGGACAGCATTGCAGTGTCCATCATCAGGGCAGATGTGTTATTTGAGGTTGTGTTAAAATGTGAGCTTATGTATGAGGTTGTGATACCGTGTTGCCAGCTCCAACCCTCTGAGCTAACATTAACGTATCATTTTTTATTTAAAGTGGTTTTCTTCGTTTAGCTCTGGTGTAGCCGTCAATTACCGGATACCAAGAACTATTGAGCTTAGCTCCATCGTCTCTATTAATGTTTACGGGATTTTTATGAATTTCAATGGCCTCCGTAATCAGCCGTGCTCTATATGTTTTGGGTCTCCCCAGGATTTCAGGAACAAATCCAAAGTAATGCCCGGTGTCAATCAAATGCTCGGCAATTGCCGATAGTGAGCCGATTTTAACACAACCTCAAATAACACATCTGCCCTGATGATGGACACTGCAATGCTGTCCGAAACGTTGGCTAAAGAAGGAGTTAGCGCAACACGGCATAACACCCCAAAAACAAATACCAAAAATACTTTTGGCCGTGAAAATCTTAAATCATATTTGTTAGTGTAGTTCTAATTAATCTTTCTAAGTTATCTAAATCTATATTAGACCATTTAATTATGCCAAATGAGTACGTTAATAGAGGTATTGCCCAAGTATTTATTGCTTTTACTAAATTTTTAGCAGATAGATTGCATTTTAAAATTTTCCTGATCCTAGTTTGAAATTTAATCCTAATATCATTTTTAATACTAGTATGGTCTAATCTATTTTATTGTGGGTATCCTAAATACTTATAAACCTCATCCCCTTTCATACTAGTAATTTGGAAATTTCTAAATATACTCTCTATATATATTATTATTATTATGCTACATTGAATATTATAACTATTTATTGATATAATCGTCTAGTACAGAAGTTCCCAAACTTTTTTGCCCCGCAGACCACTTGCAAAATATATATTTTTCCGTAGACCCCCTGCCTGCCGAATATTGAATTTTCCTAAAACTATTAAAGTCCCATGAGATAATCATTTCTGTTTTTCGTAAGAAGATTCCCTTCCCTTGCCTGTCCAACAACCGGGTGGCGGTATAGTTGCTCTGTCTTTACATTGTGCAGAGGGGCACCCTTGTGAGGTATTACACCAAATAAAAATGGAGCAGGATAAGCAACCGGAATTTCTTTCTGAACTGGCCCTACAGAACTGCCCCTTAAGTTCTTTGTTAGCGCTTATTCCGATCAGTTCTTCTTGTCATATGATATCCGATTCTTCAACATTCCACTTCCACGGTCAAAATGTCCTCAAACTTAGTTTTGAAGTCTGTGTGAAGTACATTTAAAAGTTGAACGTCATTATTACCCTGGACGTTTTTCAAAACGAGTTGGGAATCTAGGAAAATACAAATATCAAATAAGTAATTTCTCAGTCTATTATTAGTTTTACTTAACCTTCCAGCGGGCGCGTTGAGAAATTTCCCTTGAGCGGGCGCTTGTCGTAAATTTTACGTCATCAAGTTTTCTCCATGTAAGTGGTGTTTTCTTTATATAAACGTTAGGGAATTTCTTTAAGGATACGAAAAATCATAATAGGCAGTACTTTAAAAAAATATATTTGACTTTCTTAAAAAAAACGAAGCAACACTCTAAACATGTTAATATTTCAAAAAAAAAATTTTTATCGACCTATTTAGTCAGAATCAATATTCTCATCCTTACAATTGTTACAAACCACCTCAACTGAAGAATGGTTCTTGCATGTAAAGGTCTGGCAACGGCAACACTTCATTGATGCGGAGGATATTTTCTTATCCAGTGCACATAACCGACAAACACCGCATTTTGGAAAGCTTCTGTTTATTTCTTCTGTTATCGGTTCAACTGCCCTACCGTAATTCACTTTGAGAAAAGCATTTATATCTTGCGGTAAATGTTTGACATTTGATTTGACTCTAGCATAGCTCGAAGCTCGATGCTTATAACTAAGTCGCAAGAGTGGGGGAAGCGATAAGGCGCGTTTCTCGTAAATTTTACGACAGCGCGCCCGCTGGAAGGTTAAACTGTGTTAGGTGTATTGTGTCATCTACGGAACTCCTAAATGTTGACTTAAGGTAAGTGGAGTTCCGGCCCATTTGAATCTCGTGGATCCCCAAATTTTTTTCTCGCTGACATCAAGCCGATATCGACCACTGGGAGTCTATATAGACCACTTTGGGAACCTCTGGTCTAGTATAAAGTACCTGTACTTGGGAGCCATGTTTTCAGCATATACTCGTATATCTGAATCTAGTTGAAATTCAATTCATAATTTTTGATATTACTTGGTAACATGTTGAATATTTTGGGAATGTTATATCGCAAACCGCTTTAGCATAGTATTACCGGTTTAGTAAACTTCCCTGGTCATAGAGTTTAGCTCCTTTCTAAGTGTTATTAGAATGTGTACAAACATTTACTTGTGTATGCTAAGTTGTCAACCTGTGTATGTTTATTATAGAAATGGAAAGCACAAACTATATAATATGAAGATAAATCATAATCCCATCCGTATTAGTAATACGCACAGTCGCACAGGATAAGGCATTCAATAATGGTTCCTCTATTTTATTAACGATGTTTTTAAAATTATTTGAATCAGCAACGCCTCGAGCCATGTATGACCCAAAAAGTTATCTTTGTTTCACTGTACACGTGACTTTATTTGTACATAATATGTGAAATGTTAACTCTTCTTCCATCCACAAGCTAAGGCTTTTAATGGAAGACCAGTAAAATTATAATAATAATCATGCTGAAATACGTTACGGGAATACGGGAACGTTATAGACAAATAATAATTCTTATCAGTCGTCAATAAAAACCTAAACATAAGAAATTCCAAGGAATAATTTTTTTATGAAACCTTTTTATTTAAATATCTGTATTTATTTTATAAATGTCGCTATCATAGTTAAAATAATTTTCAAAGTTTGCATTTTTCAAAGCCCGACAAAAGGACTCTCGGGGTACGCGTGACGTCATACGTGCCTCGATTTGGTCGGTTAACGGTAGGATCAACCCCACTCGGTTCGGTATGAATACAAGGAATTCCAATTTGAATATTTAACAAGATTTCCAAAAAAACATTATTTTTAAATCATTTCTATACCGCAATGGTAAACCGTCCATGCACGCGATCGACCGACCCGTGAGGTAGCGGTTTAAATTCTGTCACAAGCCGCCGACCAACCACAGAGAATTTTTGTCTCTTATGGTTTCAATCGTTTTTGAATGACGTTTTATTAATTCTACGTATTCTAAATCTAATCGGCTTTTTTGATCTATTTATTTTATATGAATACAAGTTTTTTAAGCCGTAAAATTTTTCACTCAAATCCCTTATTCTGGCCATTCGGTTACGGTAACTTTCGGTTTACCTTATTCATTTTGTTTTGAAAAGTTTAATTTCACATTTGTACATTTATTACCAAATGTACATGTTCACAGTTAAAGCCCAACAAACTGCTTTTTGGATTCTATTTCTTATTTTTAAATAAATCCATTCGAATTTCACTTTTTATACCGGTAATGAATGATGCAAATTTTGGAAGCGGAAATTAATTCCCGACATCCGATCGAGCTAAATCTCAGAGACACTTTGTCGATGACAATGATTTCTCTCTTAGGGGCAATCACACACACACACTCAGAAACACAATGTACTTAATATACGAAATAAATGTCGGTTTTACCAACTCAAGATGTTAACCAGTTGTTAGCGCGGTTGATGAACATATTGTAGAAAAACAACTTCGTTTTTACTCTATAAACGAGATAAAAAGTGAAATTATAATTATTTTCTTGCGCACTGCTCTGATCACTGAGCTAATTCGACAATGCCTCGGCAAGGCAGAAGTCCTGGATTTGATTCCCAGCCGAATCTTTTCTGTTTCCCATTGTTCGTTTGAGAGTGATTAATATTGGATTCGATGAATAATTTTTTAAATTGTAACTTCATACACTGAAAAAATGTTTATTTTAATTTGGTCGGGATTTTAACCCCTTGATTTAAAGCACTGTCTTGGAGGTCATTAATTTAAACAATGTCCTTATTAAATTAACTTCAATCCACAAAAATCTTTCTGGAATATTATAGGATTCCAGCAGGAATTAACTTCACTCCACAAAAATCTTTCTGGAATATTGCAGGATTCTAGCAAGATTATCGAAAAAGAGTCCCCATACATTTAATGCTGGGTTTACTCTGTCTGTCTGGTTTTGTCAGATCCGCATTTATCTCGGAATTCGTACCCATTACCTGTAGATAACATTGAGTATGGGTCAGTAAGTAGGTAGTCGATGACCTACTGTACAGTTATATAGGTCATATCTTCGCGGAAAATAAACAGGCTAATAAATAAAATTAACTTGCCTGGATAATATATACGGTGTCCGGAAACCCGCAGTACAAGCGGAACTGAATAATTTAAAAAAAATATTTTTATTTTATTTTATTTGGAAATAATATAATATAAAAGTAGACTGATTGCGGTTAAATTGAGATCAGAAAACATACATATATGCGTTAAACCAAGTACATGCCTACTAATGCACAGAGAAAACTTACTGATAACATGTTGCTAATTATTAAGAATCTCTTCAAATTATTCGTAATAATTCGTAATTCGTAAACGGGAATGCAGGCCTTTAACGAATGAAATGAGAGTTTTCATGTTAAAATTTTCGTTAAAGAGTTATGTTTTATCAATATGTCGGAACATGTGTTCATAAAAAAATCAAATTTGTTGGCATTTCCTCATCGTATATTTTCAAGATAAATGCAGGTGCATGAACACGTGTTCCGATATATTACGAGTTTACCAAAAGTTTATCGTGAAACGGCCTGAAATCCCGTTTTTAACTGGATTACCAATAATTTGAAGAGGTTTTTAATAAATTAGCAATACTCATTTTTCTCCGTATAGGATAGAAATATATACAGGGTGTTAAGGGACGTACTTGACTTACTTTAACCAGTGATTCCTGACATTGTTTGGACTAAAAATGTTAATGAAATTTTCGTCTCTTGTGACTTATTTCTACTTATTTATTTATTATTTCTATTGCTCTTGTGATGCTTTGTTGATGTTTTTTTTATCAAAAATAATAATAAAATAGGTAGTAGGCACAGTAGGTATATACCAACAGCTCTCTAACGTAAAAACGTCGATGAACCAATCATCTGAATAGCATTATTATTATGTAATCAGATAGTCCCAGATAAGATTGATGAATGATGTGTATAGTGACCGATGAGCGAATGAAATTATAATTGTTCATAATATTTCATTTTACCGCTTCACGGTTTGCCACGTGTTGGCATCAACAAATAACAATTACCCATAATAATCAGAAGTACAAAACAAATGACCAGGCTGTTTTTTCGCAAACGTTAAAAGGCAATGCGGTCACGTTGCTCACAGTCACGTTGTTTCCTTATAAACTACAATTTAAAATGTTCCGTAGAATCGCCAATACATCATGTTGCCGTTGGCAACTCGAGTATGCCGAACCTCTGTACACGTGCGAGCGCCCGAGAGCCGGAACACGGACCATCGCATCGTCTCCCGGTTATGTGATCGATCACAATCCCCGTGCCGGGCCCCGTGATGGACTCATCACACGTCGTGTGCGGGCCGGACCTTACCGCCTTACCCTATCCTTATACCCTTTACCTACCTCATACCCGCTAGTACCTACCGAACCTACCCCGTACGTTATATACGTTTAGGTACTTGCGGGAAGTAGGTTCATCTTAACCCTCGGTACGCCATCCTCATACTCCCGAGTACTATACTAATACTCCCGACTGAGCCACGGATAAAATGCCAATCGACCGCCGTACGCCGGCCAACACTATTTTATTAACAACTTACTTTTTGCTAAATTATGTTTTTGTAAATTGTACCGTGTTACAAGATATTTTTTATACATTTATAAAGAAAATGTACGTATCTGTCTTACGTATTTATTATATTTTCATAAATATGATAAATGATACGTATGTAATATGGTTTTGAAAATCAGAAATATTTTCTACTTTCTCAATTATAAAAATTCAAAGATAAATTTAAATTTAAAATTAAAAAATAAGAGAAACATTCCCGGGTTACGAATAACCTGACAATATTTGAAAATCTCCTACTACCACCACAGTAAGCTGAAAATGTTGCTTGTGTTGTGATGGAGGACTTGGCCAGCCGAGGAATTGAACACACTACGCCCGAGTGAGACCCAAGCGCGATGTCAACTCGGCCACCGACCGGACAAAGATAAAATTAATATACTGCACACGACAAAAGGAGAGTCTAGAATTAATATAATATATAATGTTACTAATAACATTATGATACTTTATTTCCTTTCCAAGCGGATAAAAAAAATTGCATGTCATTATGTTACAAAATACAATAAAATCCAATGGTGCGGTGAACTATTAAGACGGGTTGTTTCGGAGAATTTGAACAATTCATCAAATTTGAACGTTCATTTTCGGGTTCTGTGAAAGTCCTATTCAAGTTCTGTTATTATATCATTGTAGGCTAATTGCTTGACAAAACTGAAATAAAAACAGAACTTGAAAAAATCTTTCACAGAACTTGTAAATGAACGTTGAAATTTGATGAATTGTTCAAATTCTCCGAAACAACCCGTCCTAAAGTAAATTAACGGTGAATTATTCAGCACATTACGGTTACGAACGTAAGAAATCCACAGTTGATTCCTTGGCACACTTAGGGTTAAGGGGGCTCGTGTTTCGGAATGAGGCGAGGAGGTGGTAGCAAGTAGTCACATGTTTTTTAAAAGTATGTAGAGCAAATTTTACGTAACAGTTTTATCACAGCCCTACGTTCAGACTTTAATGTACCCGTTATAACGAATACAACAAATTTCTCGGAAATTGCGACACGGCGCGCCAACTCGGGACTAGATACGAAAGATAAAGACTTCCTCTAAGCACTCTCCAACCTTACTGAAAGAGACGATACATACGCTATCAGTGTCAAGTTTCAGCGTAGGATTTCTTACATCTCAAGACACATCTCGCTACCAGGATCAGGTCTCTGCTCGTTCAAGGCCGTGCGTCCGTTTATATAGACCATCGAGCTGGCCTCTGACTAGTTGGAATACGTCCTGTATTCGTAGATAGTGATGCCGTAATAGGCGTGAGCGATAAAAACGTATATTCGATGTCGCAAAATAAATCAGAGCTTTATGGGCTGGATTAACCGGCATTGTCAAGATATAAAAATGTTACGTAAAGTAATAGAATAATGACAAACAAATGAAAATAAAGAATAATAATATTTTGTACACATTATGTACTCTATTTTCTCTTTTTATACGCACATAGGGCTTTTATTTTATTTAGCACAGGTTATTACATACATTTGAAAAAAAATGTCTTTTTAGAACAGGAAAAAAATAAATAAATTGACACACATACTTTGTACAACTAAAGATAAAAAAGAGAAACATTGGTTACATTGAAATGCTTACGATTTTTTACGTAAGTGTTATAAACAATAGTTGCAAAAAAATATTTCTTACATAACAGTGGTTTACAATTGGAGAAAATCATAGAAAATAATATTAATAAACTGAATTTATCACAAATAACATCTTGACAAAATAAAATTGTTTAAGTATATTTTAAAAGTAAAATTTGGTACACAGATGTCGACATCATAGGTATATACATTTGCTATACTACATATGTAGGCGAGGAATCGGCGAGTTTGATACATAATTTGTTTGTGAAGTGAGATTGAAATAGGTCCTTATGCTTAGTGTATTGACTCGACTCGCATGACTAGTTCACAACAGTCTAGCTCCGAATTTACAATTTTATAAAATAAACATTAGTCCCTTATCCACAACTCTATGTATTTTAAAGGAATTTAATAAAAAAATAATTAATTTTAAGGGGATATTTAACTAAAAATTAATTAATCGTAAAAAATTTCGACATTTTTAATGTGAATTTTATAGTGAGGTGACCAAATAACAGAATTATTTTCTAATTGGCTACCAACTTATGAGACAAATGAAAATTTCACGAAAGGAAGTGCATTAATGTTTCTTAGCAAAAATGCTAGTGTTTGTAATGTGATTTATGGGGTGTACAAATTGTAATTATTATTTTTTGGTAAACTAATGTTTAAGACAAGATTTTTTATGCATAGCAGAAAGGGTAACAATTATTTTTATAAGCAATAATTATTAGCCTGAAACACTCATCCTGCTCATCCACATTGAAAAATCTCCTGATAAAAGATACATGACGCCAACGGGACCCGAGTCAACGAGTCCCGTTGGCGTCATGTATCTTTTATCAGGAGATTTTTCAATGTGGATGATTGTTTCAGGCTAATAATTATTGCTTATAAAAATAATTGTACAAATTGTAGTTTTTATCAAATGCTTATTACATCAAATTACACCAGAATGCTTAAAAAGTGTAATTGAGTTATACATATTCTACATTTTTGTTACATATTTTACGCACCTTGGCTTTCAATTTAATACAGCAATCTTTGAAACTAATTTACATGTGCGGGCTAGTCCTTTGTCTATACTGACTGTATGTGTGTTGAGGTTGAGACCATAAAATGTAATTCGTTTACAACTTTACTTTAATGATTAAAAATGTACGAGCATGACCCACACGTCAGGAGCGATCAGTGAAGCCACCAAAGTGCGCCCTAAAAATACCGTCGGCTTTTGACAAGTTTGGCCTTCGCATTGTTGAATGAAAGTAACGCAAGGGAGTTGAAGGGCTTACACCAGTCTTACGGAACTCTGTATTTAGTATTATTTCGTTTTCATTATTGTGACAGCTCTTTCGGCGTTCAAAGACATTATCATTTGTCAATTTTACAACTTCATTTGACACGTCTATTCTAAAACAATACTATTTTATATCCATGCTTACAAAACACAAGAAATAATAACTAACCCGTATATTAGAAACTAGATCTAATAAACTAGGATCAAAAACATATCCAACAAGCAACTACAAATAGAACATTTGGACAACAAACTTCCTATACATTGGTAATAAACGCTACAATAAAATCCACTCTCATTCAAAACTCAAAACAATGTTATAACATTTAAATCTCAAAATAAATTGCAGGATACAAAACATAAGGAGATATGAAATAGAAAATATACTGCCACTAAATACAGTCTGAAACTGAAACCGCTCAAATGAACTAAAGAACACCTTGTAACATTTATTTATTTCAGTAAAAAACACTGCATAATATATTTATAAATACTTCATATTTTCCGCACTACTAGATTTTAAGTAAATGAAATTCTCAACACAGAAGATCCTGGTGGGGTCATCATTATCTCTATTTGTTACATAAAATTGGAAGATGATAAAAATAATTCAATTTGTGTACTAATCACGTATTTAATAATAATGTGTTGCAGATAAACATGGATTGGATAAACGTGAGTCCGCAGATCCACAGCACGTTTGGATCGCTGGGCTATGTTGAAGGAGATACCTACTTCATTAATGACAACTGCTTAAGTAAGTGAAATTAACAATTTTTGATTATTACCAGTTACATGAACCATAAAATTCTCTTTTGACCCTTTTCGCATTAATTCTTTCTTCATCGGGACTGAATTAATACTGTAGTCATCTCTAGGTATAACTTTCGCCTTGAAAAAAAAGCCGGTTTTCAACAAAGTACTTAGGTGCATTATTTTTGGGTTATTATGTCGCATTGTGCTACTTCCATCTTTGGCCAACGTTTCGGACAAAGTTACAGTGTCCGTGATGTTGATGATGGACACTGTAACGCTGTCCGAAATGTTGGCTAAAGAAGGAGGTAGCGCAACAATAGCCCAAAAATATCACTATAATTCTTTTGGCAGTGAAATTACAAATCATATCCGATGGTACTTAGGTATTTGTTTATTTTTTAATCTAATTATTCGTATGTAACGCCACGATATAAACGCTTTCTACTAACATAAATATTCATAACCATGTTTTTATTTTTAGTAATCCTTAAAGAGATTCTCACTAAGCTAACGGGTGAAGACAGGATTCTCAGAACATTTCGTCGCGCTGTTGGCTTTGGCCAAAATGTTAAGAAAGATCTCGTCCCAATCCTTATCCACGTAAAGGACAACCCCAAAGTGATAGAGGTCACCATCAAGATCCTGGTAAACCTAACCATCCCCGTGGAATGCCTGCTGTCCATAGAGGACCTGTCCAGGAACAATGTGGGACGCCACACAATCTACGAGCTCAATAACCTGCTGCTGTCCAGCAAGGAGGCCTTCACGGACACTCGGGTGACGAAGGCGGTGTTGAAGTACATCCAGCAGATCGGCGTGAAGGAGTACAAGATGCACGTCGAACAGGTGGAGAGTGTTAACAATGGTCTACTGCTGTTGAGGAACATTCTTCATGTCCCAGTATATCACAATGGAGTTGGAAATCCTTCCACTCACGGATCGTCGCAGAATCGTATCCTGTGGAACCTCTTCACCCAAAGTATTGATAAGATCCTCCTAAACCTCATTACAAGCACACATGGGGTTAGTCTACACAAACCTTTCTTTTTTTTACAAAACAATGTTTTAATTAAATTTTATTAGGATTAAACTTGTAAGCGTGAAGCTTGTAAACCTCATGGTAATATTAAATCATTGAATAAGATAATATTAACAAATCTCAATTCATACAACCATTTTCTTTTTTGTATCTGTTTCGCATTTCGCTGAAATAGAAAATGAACCAAATCACTAAGCGTGTTTATTTAACTGTAACACTGTCTGTTTTATTGACGAGTGTATGATTTATTCCCAGGCAAATTGGAGTGTCACAATGGTTCAGCTGATTGCTTTGATTTACAAAGATCAACATGTAGGAACTCTCCAAAAGCTGCTCAACATTTGGTTCGAGTCATCCCTCACAGACAGCTCAGACAACGAGAGTAACACATCGCCTCCGGAGCAAGGTACGAGAACTTTTGCCCATTTTCGTCAAAGATTATAGTTTTTTATACATTTTGTCATGTCCCACGATTTTGGTTGTTTTTTCATGTATTATGTATCACTTTATGGAAAGTTATATATTTTTAACATGAAAATTTACTTTATTTAGTCAGTTGAATACAACTGTCGGACCTGCTTGTATTGTTAATTAATTATTTTGACCAAAGGGTAGCCTTGTCTCTAAATTTAATTAAACAAAGTCTGATTTTGAAATGAATTTTTAGGTGTGTTAGATTAAATTTGTGTCTTAAACAGCTTTCATCGCATGTTTTCGTAAAACATACATTTTACCTTAATTTGAACCAACTTTGAAATAATCACGTTTAACATTTTTGATATGAAATCCGTTATTTCCATTCCAAAACCACATTGGTGGAAACTTGTCAGAAAGTGGAACGTATAAAGGTACGGAATGGAATACATGTAAAAAAATTGTAAAATCTCCCTCCGACGTAAATTATAACACCGTCCTTCCATTCTCTACTTCCTTCAGCCTCACACATGCCCCAATTGGGGGTGCCACAGTCTCACTGGCCACTGGCCACTGGCTACTGGCTACTACTGGCTACAGACGGTTGGGGGTAGTTGAGACTCTGGTGCGGTACTCACACAAAACATTTCATTAATCGTCCATACCCAAAATATTGTGTATTTTAATTCATCGTTGGTTCTTGGAGATTTAGATACGAAAAACGATATCTACGGTTGCCCCGATTTATCGTCCTGTTTGTATACAATAGATATATACAATTATATACAATTTTATAGACAATAATTTTTGTAATTTTTCAGGAAGTGACGATTCTTCTACTATGATATCCTCTGATCCTACTTCTGAATCCTCCGATAGTGGAGCAAATAGAGAAAGCAAAAGGGCGGAAAACAGGACCACTGGAGGCACCAAAGATAGCCACTTTCATCAAATGGAGGACTACCAAAACTCACACATCAATAATAAGAAGCACACTCCTGGTGGTTCTACGTTTGCCATGAAGCACCAAGTGCACAGTCAGCACAGTCAGCATAGCTCGCACAGTTCGCACAGTTCCCACAGTTCCCACAGCTCACATAGTTCACACAGCCCGCAGAACAAGTCTCCGGAATCTGACGGACTCAAAGCATCAACAGACAATAAGGCATGCATATTTCATTTATGCACATTTAATCAATCAAAAGTTTGTAATATTCAACAAATTGGTACTTACCACTTATTTTTAGACATAACCGAAATCATTTGGTTCTATACACTCGGCTGTTCTTTTGACCACTTTTGTCCATTTTAAATTATGCGTTCACCTGTAATCCCCACAGAGACCTCTAATATTTTGAATTTATTTCTGTCACTTCAATAATATCTCCAAAGTAATTGCGGTTCTTATAATTGCTGTATCAGAATCCACCCAGCAGCCTTTCAACCCCCACCTCCGGCCCCATTTCGCCCTCCGCCCCTGGGCCGTTCGTTCCCCCTGGGCCGCTCAACCCCGCCGGCTGCAAGAGGGGCCCCACCACCCCCCTGTCGCACCTGGTAAATATTCTTTCAATCTTAGGAAAATAAGACTGTCCAACGCAAGTAAATGAAAAACTTTTTGCTGTCGGGCTAACATTGCGTTCTTTATAAATTTAAATGGAATACAATGTATTGGAAATTAGCTCGGGGTACTCCAAGGAAATTAGTAAATTTGATGGATTATTTTCATATGATACACTGTGAATTTCCGTGCACGACTCGATATCATAAAGAAATTAGAAATTTAAATCAAATTTTAATTAAAAATAATCGATAAGAGATAAAATTTTTTAAATTATAATAATGTTTTCTCAATTTTAGATACAAACAACTGGTGCAAAGCGAGATTGTATGTCGGCTATCTCAGAATTTTCAGACTACGGTTACGTCACACAAATGGAGAACCAGGAGTCTATCTCCACTTCAAGCAACGAGGATGATGCCCCGCAACAGAAGCCAGTGCACCAGAAGCCAGCCTGTAGCAAGCAGAGGCACTCCGCCAAACCACGTCCCCCTGTCTCAGTCTCAGAGAAGAAAGACAAGAGGAGAAAAAAGCTTGTCAAAAGGGGAAAAACCAACATGTGAGAAAATCTCTTGAACGCTCCTTATCTTCAAATGTGTTTAGTTTCGTGTATTTTTTTTTAATTTTTTTTTTTATTTGGTACAATATTTTTTTACATTTCAAAGTTTTCCAGTAATGTTGGCCTCACTGGGTGGCTTGCCCGTGCTGAGGCCTTCATTTTATAATATGAAAATATAATCTAAATACAATCTACAGTATAAGATAAAATAATACATTTAATATGTAATCTTGTGTGTTTGTGACATACGTTGTTTTATTTTATTTTAGAATAAACATGAAAGGTCTTGTCCACCATACAGCGACAGATGAAGACATTACCAATATACTGAAAGAATTCACAGTAGATTTCCTGCTGAAGGGTTATGGCTCCCTCGTGCATTCCTTATACACCCAACTGCTGTATGACCTCCACCTCCAGATCGACACGTCTCACTTCTTCTGGCTCGTGACTTACTTCCTTAAGTTTGCCGCTCAGCTGGAATTGGACTATGAGCATGTCCACCTTATTCTTTCGTTTGAAATAGTTTCCTACTTGACATACGAAGGTGTACACTTGTGTGAGCAGATTCAGCTGCTGTCTCGAACTCAAAGCACCGAACTAAAGCCCAGTTTGAGGAGAATGCACTTGGTTGGTACAATTTTCACTGTTTCGTTGAGTAGTTGAATCTTGTCATCATATGTTCAAGATTTCTAATCATTACAATTATTTCTAATTCCAGGTGGTAACCTCCATAAGAGAGTTCATTCAGACGGTAGACGCTTATGGAAAGATAGCCCATCTCAGTGAAAGTGACAGAGCTCAAATGAAAAAACTGCAAGCTAGAATTTGTTCAACAGGAGAACTCAGATGCCTTCTAGTGTTGTTAATCAGGCACTTTCAACCAGAAATTCACAGCAAACAATACTTGCAGGTACAAAACTACTTAAGGGTATTTATCTTATTTTAATCAACATTAAACAAGAATTAAATACTCCTTCCTTTAGGCAATATGCGAATGATTTAAAATATCTCCAAAGACGTCGCGTCGTACGAATCTTGGAACCATTCGTTTCTAAATGTATGTTGTTTTTGTTTCAGGATTTAATAGTGACAAACCACATATTGTTACTTTTCTTAGATAATGGAACGAAACAACCAGAAATAGGTCCATCCAATATGCTGGAGCACATTAGACAGTAAGTATCTCAGTATTGTCTTTTTCATTGTTGATACAGATTGTTAACAACACCATTGTTACATTTATCATTCATGATATTTATTTATTTATTTATGCTGGGTTTTTACAGACGATCTCACTTACATGAGAACAATCCAATTATAAAAACTCACTTAATACACAAATAGGTACAACAATTACAAAAATCTACTCATGTACAGGATGTTAAGGGACGTATTTGACTTACTTTAACCAGTGATTCCTGAAATTATTTGCAGTAAAAAATGTAAGTGACATTTTCGCCTACGGTGACATTTTTGATGTTTTTTTTAAATTTTTTTTTGCAACTATTTTTTTATTAATTCTTCCACATGTTGACACTGGTAACTTAAGCAAGTAACCGCCTAATTCCTAATGATTTTCTATGTTTATGTAAATAAATAAAAAACATCAAAAAAGTTACCGGGGACCAAAATTTAATTTATATTTTTTAATTCAAATAATGTCAGGAATCACTGGTTAAAGTAAGTCAAGTACGTCCCTTACCACCCTTTATATAAATATAAAAAAATAAAAACATTAAAATTATATGAAAGCTGATTCGAAATAGCATAACAATAGTAAGAGACACAAGATACACAAATAGAGACGCAAGTACTCCACAATAAAATCAACATATTTTTTAGCAAGAGCATAACATTTTCTCTGAATCCGTATAAATTACCGACGAAAATATCTACTTCAGCATGAGATAGCAAAGCAATGTTTCCATACTAATGTGGTTTATTGAACAGATTTGCCACCGTGGAGGTGATGCACCAGTACGGACTGCTGCTGGCGGAGTTTCGCAGCAACGGGGAGTTCGTCAACGACTGCATCTTCACCATGATGCACCACGTGGGCGGGGACCTCAACACCATCACGTCCCTCTTCCAGCCCAACATCCTCAAGATCTTCTCTCTCATCTGGGAAACTGACTTCGAGATCTGTGATGTAGGTCTCCCATTCATATCTTTCACTGTTAATATTGCAAGGTATACCTCTTATTACTTCGTTATAACCTCTCCATTTCTCATAAACGACGAATGCCAAAGAAATAGAGGTATCTGAAATAATGCTTTTACTAAAATTATGTTTTCTTTTTCCAGGACTGGTCAGATTTGGTGGATTATGTAATCAACCAGTTCATTAAAGCTCCCCGACCTGTTGTACCCGTTCCCCTCATTAAAACGCAGAATCTCCGCCTTGTTGATTGTGACCACGATGTTATCCCTAGCCACCTCAGGTATGTTACCATCTATCAACAAGCCAGATCACACTAAAAACATTAAAGTAGCCGCTCACCTCTCCATGATTTCATTCTCGTTCTTTGTTAAACATTTTTCTAATTTATTTTTATTTATGTTCCGTTACTTACATCATAAAATGAAATATGAAAATCTGTAATACTGGTTAATTTAGAATTTTTTTCTTGTTTTTCATAAAGCTGGACACAGGAAGAGCAAGACAAATTAAAATGGTATTACATGCAGAGCACAAAGAACAGTGATATAATTGCACGAGTAGCCGCTCTTTTCAAAGACGATGGAGTGGAGAAATCCGATGAATCAATTTTAGACCAGTTATACGAACAGGAAGTTATCTCCAGAGACGAGTATTTGAAACTTCAGAATAACGGCCAAGGAACGGAAATGCGAACAAGCCTTTTTTCCTGTGCCGCATCGATAGTTGCTCCCTCTGACAAGGACGATGTTGAGAAGCTGAAGGAAGATCTCATCAGACAGAATATGAAAAAAGCCCTGATTTGGCTACAGAATGAACTTCTCGAAGTTTGTTACGCTAAGCACTGCATGAGCGGTAAAACGAAAGAGGAAAACGTTCGAATTCACGATCATATCAAGGATTTAATTGAACCTATTGCTTTCCACAGTATTCGTAAGTAATGATTTCATTTAAATATTCAGTTAGGTACTTAATTTGCCGATATATGTACCTCCAAGCGCGCGAAAAAATACCCTGACATAAGTTAATTACATATACACTTTTATTGGTGACTGTAAATAGAAAACAGTTGATAACCGTGAGAAAGCAGCAGAGATTTCGAGCAATACTCGTATAAAGCGGCCGCTACACTACTCGCTTCGACGCTTCGACGAAGTCCTCGACGAAGTTCGAAGTGCGTGCCCACACACTCGTGTACTTCGCGAGTAACTCAGTCCAACCAGTCAGTGATTGGTTTATTTATGCCGTGACGCTTCGAGTCCTTTGACTCGGGCGCATTTACCGACAACAATCGGAAGTCTTGCGAAGCGAAGCGAAGATGCCCGAAGCGAAGCGAAGTTCGTGCCCACACTATCGTATTCGGTCAACTTCGATCAACTTCGCGAGTAGTGTAGCTGGGCTACAACGTTCCCAAATATATTATATTATTTTTATATAGTTTGGAAAAGCAACAGTTCGGGGATGAGGTTGTGGGGGGAAGAAGGGGATGGAGTGAGTAGAGTAATATATGTATTGTGTGAATATTATTTATTGGTTTAGGTTTGAAGTTGAATCGAATTCACTGTATGAAGTGTTCAAAAATTATGACACGCGGTGGATGTATGAGTTTTGTTTTGAGTTAGTTTTGCATTGAAGTTTTATCTGGTTTGTCTGATTAGTACTCTTGGTTGAATTCGTTGAAGTATTTCAGGGCAATCTATCACAGTGGTGTTTTTATAAAAATGGTAAAATTACTACGGCTTTCCAGTGAAGAAATCCCGAAAAATGCGGCTGACTCCTCATGACTTAGATGGGTACGATGAGGGCCATCTTAACCCTTGAAGGGCCCCTGGGCACACTGAATTTTGGTCCCCCATTAATTTTCATATAAAACATTAGGGAAAACAACAACAAAAAATGTTCCGGGCCCCCCTCAGGTCAGGGGTCCCTTGGCTCGTGCCTTTAGGGTAAAGACAGAACTGGGGACGAAAGCCAATAATGATATATAATATGGATTTTAATATACAATGCGAATTTCAATATACAGTTAACAATATGGATTTCAACTACAAACCAAAACTTCGGAAATTTTAAACCTGATTCGAATATTTCAGTGGTGAACCAATCTATCCCAATCGTCCCTTGGAACAACGAGCAGTCCACGGCCATCCACAACCAGACTTTCCTGCACCTTCTTCACCGCCTCGGGTTCCATCTGCCCGAAGACTCGGGGAAGCTGTTTGTCCGCATCCCCAACTTCTGGACCACCGACGTTCTGTTGCACATCGCGGAGCGGCTTGGGCCAATCGACCCAGGTAAAACTCATTCTAAAACAAATGAACAGTAAAAACCCCACCAAACTACACGGACTTTGGGCAAAGACACCAAAAATACCCTCCAACTAAAGAGTTTCGGCAATAATATTGCTTTATCAAAGAAAGCAAACACTTTGTGGCTTGACATTATACAAATTATTTTTTTTATTTGCTTTAAATAACTTTATTGAGTTATATAGGTCGACCGGTTTCGTTTCCACTAAGCCTTCTTCAGGACAACGGAAAGACAAACTAAATTAAAATATAGAGGAAAGTTATAAAGCAAAGAAAATAAACTAGAATCAATATTCAATTCAAATTTAATTAATTCATTTCCAATTCATAAAAATAAAATTAATAAGTTTAATTTTGTACCCTGACGATGCTCGAGTGAAGCGAAACCGGTCGGTCTTAAAATTAATAAAAATTCGTGGTTTTAAACAAAAAATATTGTTTTATTTCATTTGACATTATTATAACTATAGATTTTATTTTATTTGCAGGACAGACAAACTGAAATGAATGTTTTTGATGAAGTTCGTGACACATTAATTATTTATTTTGTATTATTGTTTTCAGCGAGTTTGAAGTTTCATATGGAGGATGTGCGCAACGGAGGACCGTGCGAGAGTAAAAACTTAATGGAGCATTCCGTCGACTTGTCGAGCGAGGATTTTAGCGATGATATTCCTAAATTTTCTATACTAGACTCCACATTTGGACCCGACAGTTCCTTCCGGATTCGTCGAACAAAGCAGATACATTCTCTCGTACAGTTCACTCCACTGTTAGTAATTTTACTTTTATTAAACCAACACTTATATTTAACTGAAGTAGGTTGAGAAATGTCGATCCGACCCTGCGTCAACCGTATCAAATGATCGCCGCAGCTGCAGTGAATCATGTTCAACTTTCTAGTGGCTCTCAGTAGACCTCTCGGCTCTCAGAGTCAATGTGAAATGATATCAATTCTCTCCGTGGACCTGAAATATACAACCTTTAATCCAACTTACCTTTAGCGCAACAAGTATACTTTATAATAATTGTTCCCTTCCACTTTCAGACCTTCTCCCAGTTTGCCAATGAACGACCTCAAGACAGATTCAAACGGCGGACATCCCACTTGGTTAAATTTAATCATGAAAACCAAACCTTCATGCCGTGAACAAGAAAAGTAATTATGCCTTTTATTTTACTTGTACAAAATATGTGTTTAAATATCAGTGAATAATAATAGGTAATCATTAGATATTCTTATATATCCAAAAGACTTTCGCGAATATAAAAAAACGTTTTAGTGTTTTCTTCTTATAATGAAATATCCCAACTATGTATCTATCCTATGATTGAGAAAATATGTAGTAAGCTTTTGACTCTGTTTTTTATAGAAAGTCAACACAAAAACGTCCCAACACAAGTTCATCAGGTCTGTTAGCTCCAAATAGCTCGTGTTGTGAGGAAGGACAATTCGTCAAACGAAGGAGGATTCATAAATCCCCGCGAAACAATCCCTTTAAAGTGTAATCATCATTTATTTATTTTCCTACCGCGATCTAAATGATGTTCAACGTATTTATTTAACTATACATTATATTTTCTATTTAGTCGTAATTCGAAAATTAATATTTAAGCGCGAAATTTCGAACGTAGTTAGTAGCACGATAATGTTTCTTCTAAAATTAATAATAATTCCTTCAGTTAGAGGCACCTATAGACCTGTAGATCGAAAGTAGGTATGTGATAATTACCTACTTATGTAGGTGACATTCTTCCATATGTTATAAAGTATTATGGCTCTTTTACCCGTTAAATAATAATCATACCAACGTGTTGTGATATATGTATAATAATGTCGAATGATTAAAGTTACCTATATTAGGCGCGAGTCACAGACAGCGTACAGAAGGTATCAGCACTTAACCAGCGATTCCTCAGCATACAGATACAGGGTGTTCGGGGATAAAGTGAGCTCATTCTACATGATGGTAGTTTTGATGTTAGATTGTTTTATTTTTACAAAAAAAAAAATTTTTTTCGTAGAAGAATACTATTTTTTTCCGTACAAACAATTCTACTTTAAAAAAATTTAAAACTGATATCTAAAGAGGTTATTTTTCTTTTTTGCTTGTACTATCAGGTGGAATCACCTCTCAAAGTTTAGGGACTTAACGCTCGGACACCTTGTATTAGGAGTAAAGAATGTAGGTACTGAATGCCACTTTGCTGACCGATGATATATTTTTCCAAATAAAAACCAAAAACATTTTTGTCATCACACGTTACCACTGATCATACTGCCACACCTCGCAACAGATCGCTCTCGATCTGTCTCGTCCGCACGGTGCTGCTGGAATAAGACGGTTTGCGTATCAAGTGACCCGTTAGGGTGTACCCGGTGGTGATGGATTTTTTTCTTAATTCTGCTAGGAATCACTGGTTAAATAAATTGCTGATATATCCTGTATTATGAACCTTATTCAGTGTTCATAGGGTCTCCGTAATAACAAAACACAATGATAATTAAAAACACCTTTAAAACCGAGCAGAGTTGACGAGGTGAACGAAGTATCGAGGAGTTCTTGGATCAGTGATGCCCAAAATAAGAACTTTATAATAAACCAAGTCCTAAAATTAATGAAGAACCATATTGTTTCAGAGATACATCGTCAATAGAATCAAACCTAACAAGGATGTATGTAAGTGACGAAGATTTGCCTACTCTAGTTGACAGCTTAAGTGTATTGTAATTTTAATATTCTGGATAGGAATAAAACACTAATTCATAAATCCGTTTATAATTATTGCAACCCATCCTACTAGGATCCCCACAAAATCCCCACTATGGCGCCTACATAAATATTATATGAGAAAGAAAGGGTTTTTACAAATAAAAAATATATTTATAAGAAATTAATATTTTTTAGTAAAACCACACGATCGCCACAACAAAGGCATATGTCTAGTCTGGTGGTTGTAAAATCCAATACACCTATAACCTCTTCAATATTATTTATGTGTTTGTTTATTGTACTCCCATATAGTATAGGAGTGATATGGGAGTAAAATAATCATATATAGATATAGTAGAAAATGTATGCATTATTTATTGATGAAGTATGCTATTATAGCATAGAACAAAGGAGAACACTAGAAATGACTCCCATATATATTTGAATGGAAACCAAAGTCGCCCCGGACTAAAGTACCTTTTGATTCTAGAACAAATGAGATACACCTACACATTTTTTCAATAAATCATCTTACACTGCATCCACAGACGAAGAAGCCTGGAATTACTTAATAACATACCTACAAACGCTCATCACTCAAAACACCACAAAAACATTCAAATCTTTCACGCACCGCAAAATAAGACTAAAAAAATGGATTACTCAAAGCATAATAAATTGCATTAAAAAACGGGATAAACTACACAAACAAGTCACACGCAACCCAAATGATACTTTTCTGAACTCTTTCTATAAAAGGTACAGAAATACTTGTTCTCTAATTATACGAAAAGCCAAAGAATTGTATTACAGAAACAAACTGATTACTGCTAACTTTGACCCGAAAAGCGTTTGGTCTATTCTGAGGGAAAGTACAAATACACAAAAAAACAAAGATGATGAAATAAAAAAAATACTTATCAACGACGAAGAAGTCGACTTCCACAAAAATCCTACACTTATCCTTAATTACATAAACAGACATTACACAAATATCGGAGCAAGCCTAGCCGAAAATATAAAACAAAAGTCGTCTAGTAACGATAATCAAGAACCTCAAAAAATTCCGACTCAGTGCAAACACAAAAATAGTGTCAGTCTTTTCAAATTACATAGAGTAACTCTGGAAGACACCAAAAAATTAATGCATTCCCTAAAGAATAACACAACATCAGGTCCTGACGGAATAGACTCTAAAACAATAATAACACTAAGCGAACAACTACTTACTCCACTAACATACGTTATTAATCTTAGCCTGAAAGAAGGAATTTTTCCGAGCATCCTAAAAAAGGGTCTGGTTATTCTTATTCATAAATCAGGACCTAAAAATAGTGTAAACAACTTCAGACCCATTACACTATTAAACACGTTGTCAAAAATTCTTGAAAAAGCAATAAAAGAACAGCTGCAACATTATCTGGAAAACATGCAAATACTCTCAGTTAACCAACACGGCTTTAGAAAAAATAGGAATACAGAAAACGCAATTGCCACTGTAACCGAGTTTATTACACATAATTTAGATGCCAAAAAAAAAGTAATTTCAATCTATTTGGACTTATCTAAAGCCTTCGATACAATTTCGCACAAACAACTTTTCAAGAAGCTAAAAAACATTGGCATTAATGGAGTAGAATTGGAATTAATGAAAAGTTTCATGTCTGACAGAACACAACAAGTCAAAATTGACAACAAGACAAGTGAACCACTTTTAATCACGTACGGAGTCCCACAGGGGAGTGTACTTGGCCCACTAATATTCCTCATATACATTAACGAATTATGTGACATTGAAATTGATGGTAAAATCGTGACCTTCGCTGACGATACAGTTCTTCTGTGTCAAGCAGCCACATGGAAAGATTTATTCACAACAGCTGAAAAAAGTTTGTCAATTGTCATAAAATGGCTAAACAGAAATACTCTTACCGTTAACACAGTCAAAACAAAATACATCACACATAGTATAACACAAAGAGGTCAACCTCCTTCTAACTTGAACTTGTTTTTGCATGACTGTAAACAAACATCATCCTATTGCCTATGCGAACACATCGAAAGGGTAAAACAAATAAAATACCTAGGAGTTATTATTGATACACACTTACAATGGACTGAACACATTAATTTTATCAATAATAAACTAAAACGAGTCTTGCACCTAATAAAATCCATCAAAAACATTTTTCCACTAACAATACTCAGATCAATATATTTTGCACTGTGTCAATCCATTGCCACTTATGGAATATTAGCTTGGGGAAGCGCTACAAACATAACAATTGACCCAATTCAAAAAGTTCAGAAGGCAATAATAAAACTCATACTGCAAGTACCATTCTACACAGACTCAAACAAAATTTTCAAAACTCTAGACGTCATGTCAATAAGACAACTTTACGCCAAAACTGCTCTCCTACATCTCATCCATAATAATCTTCATATTACAAATCAACCAAAAGCCATAATAAAAACCAGGTCATCAACAAATAAAACACTGAACATTCCGATAACACACACCACACACGGACAAAGACACTTTCAATACTACGCAACCAAACTTTTTAACAGTATGCCCATTACTTTGAAACAACTAATGACTACAAATACATCTACAAACTTTCTCAAAAAACATATCGTAGCCTGGATAAAAAATCAAGATATTCACTTTATTCAAAAGATTATAATTCCAAACCAAACATAACCAAAATATGATAAATTAAATTAAATATTATACACGTTCTTTAAGAATTATCCAAAAATTACATACACGCACATATATATGTGTGTTTTCATGTTTCAATATGTCTGTGAAAAAAAAAAAAAAAAAAAAAAACTTTCTACCACAACACATAAATACCTGTCACACTTAATCACAAAGACGTAAACACCTCAGCACAGGTTCTCCTAGTGAGGTGTTCACGTAACATACAATATCAACCACACACAGTTTTACCTACATCAACCTATGTTCTTTATTTTTTATACCTATTTTTCTGTACTACAATATAAACCACTGTAAAAAATTGTAAAATGTGTATTCAAGAATAGACATAAATAAATAAATAAATAAACAGACATAGGAATTAATAGACGAGAAGATAATGGCGAGGGGTAAAATCAACTGTTGAAGAACGAAGGGGGTTAAGCTGACTGTGATTCGTCAATAAATCAATCTGACAGTAAATAGGCATCTCGCATTATAATATCACCATTTAGTTCTTAAAAGTAAAATCTGCTTTTGAATGAATAGACATTTTTACATGGGAGCGCAAATTACTCGCCACGTTATGAACTAATTTGCGAAGTCCAAATTCGGCAAAGTAAATTTCTTCTGTTTGCAGAGTCGTAGTTAGTTTCAGAGTATTTAGTTAAGACACTTTTACAAATGTTTCATAATTTACTTACACCAGTAAACAACGATGAGCACACTTGAGAATCGCTACATTGTGATGTGATAGTACCTATATGTTTCTAAAACTGATCCATATAATACGGTGTGAATAAGCTTAAAATAAAGTAAAATAATGCTTACTTATGGAATGTAATACGACAATTGGGTTTATTCTCTTTTTCACATCTATTTTTACAAGTTTTCATATCACAAGTCAACATTTTGCCGTGTTATTTCGTAAAATGAACCGATGATGCCTCGACCATAGTTCGCACAAGAATGATGACGTCACGTTTTCAAATTTCACTTGAGCCATACGCGAGCCCAGCCGGCTCCAATGGAACCGGTATGGGGAGTGGGGATAATACGCTTTTAATCACTTAGGGCAGGTCTACTAATATTCATATGTCTATGACTGCATCTCATCTTGCGTACGGAATAGCAGAACACTGAAACACCACATAACGCATCATAGAACCGACAAATAAAAATAATTGCGCTTCTAGATGCTCTCCAACCAATAAAATGTTATTATCGTCGAAATAAATAACAATTTATTCGGTAAAACTATAGCTCGCTAACAGAAAGAAGGAGAAAGTTATGAAAAAATTAATAGAAAAATTCCGTCGTTTTGTCATTTGGAGCAATCTTATTTTTTACAAACTGGTTTTATTGCAAGTGCATATTATCTGTTCCAACATGAAGTGAAGGTGTGCAGGCCACAAAAGAAACATACAAAAAACAGGAGAAAGGCTTTTCACCTATACTTCTATACCCGTTGCCTAATATTCAGATCAATTAGGTGCACTTTCTGATGTACAGAATAACTTCTTCAGCTCCTGTTACTTCTACATCCGTTTATGTAATAAAAAATGTATTAGATAATGTTAAATAATATTGTGATAGTCACACGTAATATTGAAAGGACGTAGTTATACAATTGGTAAAGAAACAAATTTGCATATAAAGTAAGTGAACGTGTTTTATAATCTTTTTTCGCATTTTTTATTGCATATTAACGTAAAAATATAGTTATAAAAATGCTCAACTCAATACGTACTTTTGTTATGAATGTTTCATATTTTTTAACCAATATGTTATTTTTTCCATTGTTCACCTTCTTAAATTTATATTTCCGCAGGAATGGGGAATGTGGGTATTTTTGATATTTTCAGATGAAAACCCATAGACAGAAATTAAAAACATATTTAAGTCATGTGTTATGTTCATTAACTAGTGCTATGTAGGTTGGTTGGTTTAGGACCAAAATTCTAGTTACTACATAAAAAAATGAACGCGAAACAGTTAACTGGCTATTTAAAATGGTAAACAGAGTGCAACTGACTGTATCGCAGTTTCAGTGTATTCTTCAGTATGCAGATAGAGATGGGCTAAATATAAATTGAGAGGGGAAGTAATCTGAAATAATTTTATGGGAAATCACTTTGGTGATTTTGAGGCCGTTAAAGTTTAATAAAACCCAAAACATTTTTACTATTATTTTATTTAAGACGATATAAAAATACAAAACAAACTTTAACAACAACAGCGACATTCAACAAAATGATAGCAACAACAAACTTGATTATCTTGAACACTTGACATTCATGCATAATGTTGATGGAAATGAAAACGGGCAAAGGTTACCTACTACAAATCCAAATTCTTTCAATATCTGTAGGGGAGGTGCACATTCATAAAGGATGGGGGATGAGGAATGATGAACTTAACTTAATTGTTTATCACAGTGAAGGGGTCGACAAACTTTTAGTGGGCATAGGAAGCCTCCTGCTGTTGGTAGTGCCCTCCCTGCGCCTGGAGTACTTCCTGGTAGCCCTGGAGCGTCTGTTGGCTAGCCGCCAGCTGCTGTTGGCCGTGACCCTCTTGAGGTGCCACCTGCACCACCTGGTAAGACTCCTGGGCGTGGATGTTCCCGGGCTCTGCGTACTGCTGGGCCAGCTGGGACTGCGTGTGTTGAGAGGCCGCGTGCTCGTAGGAGTCCGAGGGACTGTAGCCAGAGTAGCCGCCGGAGTACCCGCCGGCCCCCTGGTCACCCGCGTAGCCTCCTCCGAAGTTGTGTCCCTCGTAGCTCTGACCGCCGCTGGAGTATCCCTGGCCGTGGCCGCTGGACTCCACGGGCACGGGGTAAGGGTGGGGCACCTTGATGATCTGCGGCACGTGCACGGGGTAGGGCTTGTTGACCTGCACTGGGTAGGGCACCCTGTGGGGCACCTTGACGGGGTAGGGCACCGGCACCTTGATGGCCACGGTCTTGGTGATGCGGATGATCTTTGTTGGGATCTGTGGCAGGTCCACATGCTGGCCCAGGTTCTGCAGCTGGGGATGGTAGTCGGGAACAGATATGTGGTTCTGCTGATGGATTCCCGAGGGATGCCCTCTTACGCAACTCAGCGCTGCCACTGACAAAAATGCAAACTATGGAGAAGAAAGAAAAAAAAACATATTAATAAGTACATCATTTTTTTTTAATTTAGATAAATATAGATATTCAAAATGCAGTACAAAACATTGTTTTAATAAAGCTCATGTATACCCATAAAATAGTTGAAAAAAGCAGAGAATAAACAATATTATATAAAAACGGATGGAACCCATACCAGGAACTTCATGTTGTCTTTCTTATAATGTGTCAAAGGACAGCAGTTACGAAACTGATGCCATCTGAGTGGCGCGGTCACCTTATATAGTGACACATTCACCACTATAAAGAGAGTGTTTACTTTCGAGATAGTTGCAGCCTGCCTCTCCAAGTGAGAGACGAGATGGGACGTTATGAATGAAAGCATTCCAGTAGTCGGACATTCCCCAGCCCGGCTATATCGACATCGGCATAACGCATAGTGACACCAACTCCGCTCGCTGGAGCGGAAACTTCCTTCCGAGGAGACCAGAGCACAGAGTCCGCTTGGTCGCATGATGCTGCAACTTCGCCCATGGTCAAAATATTACGTATCTTCAGCTCTAATTACTGTTACGCTCACTGCTAGTTAGTTGCAATAACCGATATTTAACACGTGTCCATTTAAATTGACCGACATGTGGTTGCAATGATTTGATACTATTCAATTTGGTAGACTATCGACAAGCAAACTACTCGCTTAGCTTAGTCGAGAGAGAAGTTTTTAAAATTTTATTTTAATTATTTATTAACCAAGCATACATATAAATAGACATAAATATTTTTTTGAAAAAGAAATGATAGAAGTAGAAAAGAAATGAGAAGGAAGGAGTATAGAAAAGTATAGGCGTGGAGTATGTTGTTCTATTCTGGAAGTTAGTTAGTCTGTAGCTGTAGAAGTTTGTGGTTGAATCTTACATTTATTATATAACTAATTGAAGCCCCCGTCATTACTCGGGCTTTGCACAGAGTTTTTGAAATCAGATGTAGATAGAAATTTTCATCATATTTTGAACCTTAAGTGTGCGAAATTTCATCAGGAAGTATCAACACTCTGCACCAAGATGTGGGAAAAGGGAATAGGGTAGTTTTTATAAATACAGTATAGACAGTGGCCTTGTCTTGTAGTGGAATGTCAGGATTTTATAAATACAGTATAGACAGTGGCCTTGTCTTGTAGTGGAATGTCAGGATTTTATAAATACAGTATAGACAGTGGCCTTGTCTTGTAGTGGAATGTCAGGATTTTATAAATACAGTATAGACAGTGGCCTTGTCTTGTAGTGGAATGTCAGGATTTTATAAATACAGTATAGACAGTGGCCTTGTCTTGTAGTGGAATGTCAGGATTTTATAAATACAGTATAGACAGTGGCCTTGTCTTGTAGTGGAATGTCAGGATTTTATAAATACAGTATAGACAGTGGCCTTGTCTTGTAGTGGAATGTCAGGATTTTATAAATACAGTATAGACAGTGGCCTTGTCTTGTAGTGGAATGTCAGGATTTTATAAATACAGTATAGACAGTGGCCTTGTCTTGTAGTGGAATGTCAGGATTTTATAAATACAGTATAGACAGTGGCCTTGTCTTGTAGTGGAATGTCAGGATTTTTGGCTAAATTGACTTATACTAATATGACAACGACAGATGAAATCGTCATCATTTAGTCAATTTAGTCTTTCTCGTGGATAAAAGTTACCTAAATTGTTTGAAATCAAGTTTTTTTTTAAGAAAGACGTAAATTCTCGGGTTACAAATAACCTAACAATATTTGAAAATATCCTACTACCACCACAGAAAGCGGAAAATGTTGCATGTGTCGTGATGGAAAACTTAGCCAGCTCATTATAGGTTAACATAGAAAACATAATTTTTATAATTATGAAAACATATACAGGGTGTATCGGCACGTACCCGACAAACTTTAACCAGCTATTCCTTAGCATATTTGGAGTAAAAAATCTTATGTGCACTTTGCTGTCCGGTAACGTTTTTTTTTAATAAAAATTTTATTATTCATATTTTCACCACATGTCACCACTGTTTTATCCTTTGACAAAGTTCGAAAACCCATCTGGCAAATATTTTATTCGAATTCCGTTGAATAATGCACGTGTGTACCTATATTGGCGCACGTTTACAGTCACAACGAAATAGCACGGCACCATTCGTCTCATTTTTAACTATTATTATTTAGTGTGTGCGAAAGAGCGAAGACGCTTTTTGACATACTTGCTTATAACAGCTGTTTAACACGAAACGCAATGCCAATGACAGTGATGTAGTGTGGAAATTTTAATTTTTTTTGTTTTTAATTGAAAAAAAAATGCTACCGGACAGCAAAGTGCCCATAACATTTTTTACTCCAAATGTGCTAAGGAATAGCTGGTTAAAGTTTGTCGGGTTAGTGCCGATACACCCTGTATAGGTGAACAGTGAAACTTGTATGGCATAATGTATAGATATACCTACACGTATATAAAGTAATAAAAATAACGTAGTACATAAGTTAGGTTAATTAGCTATGGGAAGCAGGTACGTGTACCTACAATGTAGTTCATATATTGCTTAGGAACAAAATGAGGTACATATAAAATCATATCCATGAATACAAAAAATAACGTAAAACATAGGTTAGTTATGAGAAGCAGGTATTTAATGTAGTTCATATATTGCTTAGTAACAAAGTGAGGTAACTTTTAAATCGTAGCTAAGAGTAAAATAAAATAACGTAATATAAATGTTAGCTATGAGATACAGGTATTTAATCTAGTTCATATATTGCTTAGAAACAAAGTGAGGTAACTATTAAATCATATCTATGATTAAAATATTGGATTTTCATCGTGCATTGTGGATAGCGATTTTGTTCGGTTTTTCGGGAATTTAGGAAGCGAGAACTGTACGCCAGGCGAGGCGTAGGCCATACAAATTTCTATTTAAAAATATATTTTTTTTTAAATGATTAAAAAGAATTGCCACGGCCGAGAATCGAACATCGATCTGCTTGGACGACAATCATGCTGATTACTGACCACCAATGTATTTCATATTTCAATGACGGCGGCGGGTAAATTTTCATTATACCCAATAATGTAACTACCAAAAATATAAGAATTAAAGCGCAGACTCGTGAAAAATCACGGGATATTACGTTTCCAATTTTTAAAAATGCCATATTATGATAATTTTCTGTTAAAATAATATGTGTTATGCTTTATCGCTTGTCTGAATTATTCTTCAAACAACTGTTTCCAATTTAGAAAATAGCAATTAAATTCAAAATAATTCCGAGTTCTAGAGTTTATTGAGCCAGAGTTACGGTTAAATTCTACGCGAAATAAAAAATCCGGCCCTGCACGTTTTGCATCATCTCCGTTTATATTCAAATACGAGACGTAATAATTCACCGACCGTTTCAGAATCGAATCTAACTTCCGTTGGCCTTCGCCGAAGATGGGACTGTCTTCTGAAGTCATATCCATTTGTACATTCGTAGTGATATTAACCATTTAATGACAGTTTTAGTGGAAATTTACTCCTTTTTTAAATACACTATTTGAATTTAACTCTTATTTTGTGAATGCATTGACGCAAATCTTGGAAGTGGAAATGAACCAACGTCCCGACATCTGATTAAGCTGAAACTCGGAAAATATACTCGTTGTCGATAACAATCAGAGATGTGCAAAATGGGTACCCAAAACCATTTGAAATGCAAAATGGAAATGGGTCAAAACTTTTCCATTTGAAAATGCAAAATACCTATTTTCAGAATGCATTGAAAATGGAAAATGGTTTCTCAGGTCAAACAATCAAAATAATTATAGAATTTTTAAACAATTTTGTCATTTAATAATAGACGTCAATGTAGAACCAACATATTATATGATGGTAAATCCAAAAACACCACAACTACAGATTATGAAACCACAAAAAATTTGCGCGGGACTAATGTTGCCAACGTAAAAACATTGAAATTGCTATCTAAAATTTAATATTACAGCGTCATGGCCCCATTTTCAGTATTTGAATCAGTATTTTTTGTAATGGTATCACTCAATTGCCACGGCTCCTACCAGGGAGCAACGTGACAAATGTAAATTATTTCTCATAGCGAGGTTGAGGACCGACTGATATTTGGGGCTTATGAAAAAAAGATGAGTGGAGATAGTAGGAAGAATGTTGCAAAAAAGCATTTAAAATGGAAAATGCATTGAGAAAAGCATTTAAAATGCAAAATGCAAAATTGTTTTTAGAAAAGCATTTAAAATGCAAAATGGAAAATACCCATTTTGCATTTTGCATTTCCATTTGAAATGGATTTATTTGAAATAAAGCACATCTCTGATAACAATGCATTCTATCAACTCGAAAGGTCGCGGGTTCGAACCCGGCGTGCGCAAATAAATTTTATTTGATTAATTTGTGTTATTTCACAATTAATTAATTAAAATAATATATAGTATATTTGCGGCACGTTCCAGAGTGGAAGATACTACCAGTATCGCCCTGGTGTAAGACCACCATTCAGAATTGGAACGTTGCTCCAAATGGCTTTAGCCGTGTTTAGTGACTAGATCTGAATAGCCAGGTACTTCCCCACCTTCCTCTTTCCCTTCCCCACTTACCTTCAGCCTCACAACATCCCCCAATTGGGGATGCCATAGTCTCACTGGCTCCAGACGGGAGCAGTTGGGACTCTTGTGAGGTATTCACTATAAAAAATAACAAAAAAAACTTTGGTGGCAATCACGTAGACACGCAGACAGATATGCATTTCAAAGAAGTAATATAAAAAATTAAGAATGTTTGATTCATTTAGGTAATTCATTTTTCACCATAATTAATAGTTTGATTATTTAATTATTATTCATGACGACAGATGTTACATTAATGTTGTTTTGTAAAAAGATACATACTTGTTCACTCTCTCTCGTGGAAAAACCCAACATACTTCAACTGAAAATAAATTGTTTCGTGAATAGGAGGAGCCTAATTAAATTATTCACCCGGCGAGGAGTTGGTACAACTACTAGTAGTAGTTTGGCAGCGACGAACCAGCCAATATACAATCAAATGTAATATTCAGCTGAAGGCGAGTAGGTAAGTAGTAAGTACCTACTTAGTGGTAAAACATACACAGTAATGCAATAAAGTGTCCCCTCACTTGTTGTCACCGCAATTAGTTGCTTTTATAACCTAATTAGTTAGGTATTAATACTTAGTTATTCGAATGCATCATTTCTACGTTCAAAATTAAATACTCTTAAGCGCGCTCTACACTCGCGGCGCGAACGGCCGCGAAGGCCGCGAAACACGAGTGTGGATCTTGTTCACGCCTTCGCAATCTTCGCATTCGCGCTTCGCGCCATTCCCCGATTTTTGTCGGTTTTTTGGCCCGCGGCAAAGGGTTTGCGGTTAAAGTCTCGAACAAGACTGAAGCTTTGCGAGTGTGGATGGACACAGTTCACGCGCGGATCGCGGCGTATATTCACGGTGTGAATTCACGGCGCGACTTCGCGCGCGAGTGTAGAGCCAGCTTCAGAGGTATGTGTCATTCATAAATAATATTCTGCAGTTGAGAAAATACAAAATCTCGGGAATGCTGGGTATCTGCAGCCTTAGTTCCAGGAGGGATGTCACATTACTCCTGATGACATAAGCTTTTGAATGGTTTAAAAACATATATTTTTTTTTTTAATTATAAGATAATACATTACAAAATGATAACAAAGTAATAATGTATTATTCCCAATGAGTTTATAAAACTCATTTCGGGAAAGACAACATTAGAAAGGACAAAGCAAATAAATAAAATACATTAAAATAAATAAACGCAGATGTTATTATGTAGTACCAGAGAAAGATTGTGTTAGTCATTAATGAAACTGCTAAGGAAATATCTTTTAAGAGCTTTTGTCAATGTTTTTTTGTTAGTTGCCGGAAGTTTTAAATTACTAGGTAATGCGTTATATTGTTTATGTGCAATGTATTGTAAGGAGTTAATTCCAAATTTGGTCGTGTAAGTAGATGATGATAAATGTATTTGATTTTGTGATCGTGTTTTGTGCTGGTGTATGTCAGAATTAAAGACTGGTTTAGTGTTGGTGTGTGAGGAGTGTTGAATTATTTGTAGAATGGCAGTTGTGATGTTATACTTTGGCAGGACTGTAAAAGGAAGTATTTGTGTCTGTGAGTATATATCTTTGACATGTGTATCCCATGGCAGATTATATACAGGGTGTATCGGCACTAACCCGACAAACTTTAACCAGCTATTCCTTAGCACATTTGGAGTAAAAAATGTTATGGGCACTTTGCTGTCCGGTAGCATTTTTTTCAATTGAAAACAAAAAAATTTAAAATTTCCACACTACATCACTGTCATTGGCATTGCGTTTCGTGTTAAACAGCTGTTATAAGCAAGTATGTCAAAAAGCGTCTTCGCTCTTTCGCACACACTAAATAATAATAGTTAAAAATGAGACGAATGGTGCCGTGCTATTTCGTTGTGACTGTAAACGTGCGCCAATATAGGTACACACGTGCATTATTCAACGGAATTCGAATAAAATATTTGCCAGATGGGTTTTCAAACTTTGTCAAAGGATAAAACAGTGGTGACATGTGGTGAAAATATGAATAATAAAATTTTTATTAAAAAAAAACGTTACCGGACAGCAAAGTGCACATAAGATTTTTTACTCCAAATATGCTAAGGAATAGCTGGTTAAAGTTTGTCGGGTACGTGCCGATACACTCTGTATATTACGTACGGCTCTATTTTGAATTACTTGTATTTCGGAACTTTTTTTTTGGTAATGGTTCCCCAGATACTAACTAGATAACTCAGGTGGCAGTGGATCATAGCATAATATGTTGCACGCAGTAAAGATGTGGGGAGCACACCTTGGAGTCGATAAAGTACACCGGTTATTGGGGAAATTTTGGATTTTACATTCTCAACATGGGAGTTCCACGAGAGGTTAGAGTCTATGAGTAACCTCAAATATTTCGTTACTTGAACATGTTGTAGCTTTTCATTTCCAAGAATGATATTCATACCCATGTTATCTTTTTTTCCGAAAGTAAGGTAATGGGTTTTTTTAACATTGAGGCTTAATTTGTTTAATCGAAGCCATTTAGCCAGCTTTGCGAGATCTTTATTCATTAAAGCTTCAAGTTTCAAGCTTCAAGTTCAAATACAAGTCATTCGGGCTAAAATGGGATGTCCTGGAAAAGTTCACACGAGGCCGCCAACACAGGCTGTTTCCAACATCATTTTTATCGGGAATGCTGGGTATATGCAGCCTTAGGGCCCGTTCCCACTTCCGTTTTCAAATCGGAGGCGGGTCCCGTTTTAAAATCGAATGCTCTACGGCCCTGTTCACACCTCCGTTTTAAAATTGGATCCTCCTCTATGAAAACAAATAATTGTCGATTCAACCAAATCATTTTATTTGCTCATTCTTCAGTAGACGGTCGTGCGCAATGGACGACGATGAAGCTCTTGTCATGTGGTACTTATTAAAAAGAAGGAAAAAAAGTGAAAAGAAAATTTTGGGCACATCCAATCATAGCTGAAAGATTTTCTGTAGGAACTTTCCAAGTGTTAATTGGTGAGTTGAGAAGTGATGAACTAAAGTTCTTTAATTATTTTAGAATGTCTATCACTTCCTTTAACCATCTACAACTTAACCAAATACAACCACGCAGCATGCCTGCTTCCTTGCGACTGGGAGCGGGAGGGGAGGGGTCGGGGTGTGGCGGGGGCACTGCCGGAACGACTAGGCGACAAGTGTGAACAGCTCCATACAAAACGATGTGCGAGCGAGTTCCGACACGATTTGAAAACGGACGGGCTGCACTGGTGATCCATCCGACAAAAAATGCCGGATCCGATTAAAAATCGTCTCGGCTCCATAAATCCACTACAGCCGCTAGGGCATCCGAACGGGATCTGTCTCCGATTTTAAAATGGAAGTGGGAACGGGCCCTTAGTTCTAGGAGGGATGTCAGATTACTGCTGATGGCTTATAAGCTTCTGAACAGTTTGAACATTTTTTGAACACCTGTGGTGTGCCAGGACATTCCAAGCTCAATTTAATTCCAAAATCAAACGTTAAGTGTCCACTAATTTTTTTTTTGTCGCATTAAATAAGTATATGATAACAATTCTTCCAGATTTCGGTAGTTTATACAACTGTTGTTACTAATAATATTATTTTGTACAAGAAACCTGTAAATAAATAATGCTAAAAATAAAATTATTCATTATGACGTAAAATTTTTGACATTTCTTACGAAATTAATTTTCATCACTTTTCTTGGGTGAAATATGATAAAAATTACATCTTTTTTTTTTTTTTTTTAAAAAGAAAGACAAACATTCCCGGGTTACGAATAACCCAACAATGTTTGAAAATCTCCTACTACCACCACAGAAAGCCGAAAATGTTGCTTGTGTTGTGATGGAGGACTTAGCCAGCCGAGGAATCGAACACGCGACGCTCGGGTGAGACCCAAGCGCTATGCCCACTCAACCACTGACCGGTCAATCAAAAGGTCAAAATCAAAACATCAAAAGGTAAATATTCGGAATCGCTGGACAAGGGTTATATGAAATATTTATATGTAAAACCTTCTGATTTACCTTAATTTACTATAAAAGGAATCTGACTGCATTTGGGATATTTTTAATTTTAGCATTTTAATTTTTAATTACGTAAATCGAAAATTCACTTTCGTTGTATGGAATGACAGCTGGAATTGGCTGGAATGGTTTCTGTTGATAAAATTTTCTTTTGTTTGTATTCCTGATACGAGTAGCTAGAATTTGAATCATTTCAGAATGCACATTCTAGTTAGGTACTGTTTTGGCCAAACTCGAAAAATAAAATATTTTTATGTTACTTAAAAAACTTAAATTATTTATATTTAGGTATTATTATAATTATTGTTTTATTTAACCTAAACTATAGTAACCTAACCTATAATAATCAAACCTAAACTAAACTAACCTATATCCTAACCTAACCCAAAATAATCCAACCTAACCTAACCTATAATAATCCAACCTTACCTAACCTAACCTATATCCTAATAATAATCGAACCTAACCTATAATAATCGAACCTAACCTACAATTATCCAACCTAACCTCACCTAAATCCTAATAATAAACCGACCTAACCTATAATAATCCAACCTAACCTAACCTATAATAATCCAACCTAACCTAACCTACAATAATCCAACCTAAACTAACCTAACCTATGTCCTAATAATAATCCAACCTAACCTATAATAATCCAACCTAACCTAACCTAAAATAATCCAACCTTACCTAACCTAACCTATAATAATCCAACCTAACCTAACCTATAATAATCCAACCTAACTTAACGCCTGCTCGCGTCCCCTTTAGAGTTATATCCCAGTTTTCAAGTAGTTTGTGGGCTACGCTAGGTTTGTATAGACTGGTTTGTGATTTCATTCTACCTAATCCAACCTAACCTATATCCTAATAATAATCCAACCTAACCTATAATAATCGAACCTAACCTACAATATTCTAACCTAACCTATAATAATCCAACCTAACCTATATCCTAATAATAATCATACCTAACCTATAATAATCCAACCTTACCTATAATATCCAATCTATCCTAACCTAAATCCTAATAATAAACCAACCTAACCTAAAATTATCCAACCTAACCTATAATAACATCACCTTTTTTAATTTTTCTATTTTATAAAACATACCTAAATATCTTTATTTTATTTTTCGAGTTTGGCTAAAATAGTACCTACCTAGTATTTGCACATGGTAAAAAATATAGCCACTCGTATCAGGAATACAGACAAAAGAAAATTTTATCAACAGAAACCATTCCAGCTGTCATCCCATACAACGAGAGTGAATTTTCGATTTACGTAATTAAAAATTAAAATGCTAAAATTAAAAATATCCCAAATGCAGTCAGATTCCTTTTATAGTAAATTAAGGTAAATCAGAAGGTTTTGTATATAAATATTTCATATAACCCTTGTCCAGCGATTCCGAATAATTACCAAAAATAATGAAAGAAGACGCTTTGACACTAAAAACGCGGCACATATTTCGTTGGCATTCCACAGGAAAATTCTTTGTAAAAAATCTGAAAAGCTAGAAGTCATTCCGGTATTTGCTGCGTAAAGAACGAGAATAGCCCAAGCGATTGTGACCTTGTTCTTCATACAATTCCTTATACATAAGGGTCAAAATCGCAAATAATATATATATATTTTTTAAATTCGTAGATAATGTAAGGCACTCAAATAACAACAATACCAGACATTCAGGCTAAAATGGGATATCCCGGATAATTTCACACGAGGCCGCCAAAACAGGCTTCTGAAACCTCCAGGCGCAGAATTAACTTACCAATACTGATGCCCCTGGGAAGACTTACTGGGATAATTAAGTGTCCAACAACTTTAAGCACCAAGTATCTTTTTACTTTTAATTATATGTACCTAGATGTAACCCTTTTTTCATACATCTATTATAACTATACTTTTTAAATCGTTTTTGCAAATGTATTGGTTTTTGTACTGCTTTTGCAAAGTAAAATAAATATTCTTGAGGGCCCGGCTGTGAAGAGCAAGGAAATGCAGAACGGGGCAATAGGAACAAAGACAATAATAATAACAAATGTATATTCTTAACAATAATTTATTCTGCATCTTGATAATTGATCGACACCAAAATATATAAAATATATCTATAAATATGAATGTTCCATGATGTCTATAATATTATTTCAATCCACAATCTTTGGATATAAATAAAAGAAAGGAGTAAAGGATAATTTGGAATGTTTTAAGATTCTATTTCCTATTATGTATTTATTCACACTTGTTCTTGACTGTATATATAATCTGATTAGTTTGGTGAATCAGACACAAGGCACTTATGAATACTGCGTTGGCTCTGAAAAAAATAACAATTCAATAAATTAGTTACATATTATCGGTAAACTCTTCAGCCTTTAAAATTTCATGGAATTTCAGAATGATTCCCAAGAATTTTGAATGTGATATTTTTCATATTTTTGAAGTTGTCGTAAAAACGAATACCATTTTACAAACTAGATAAAGTTATCTTTGAGTTTATTGTTTTTGAAATAGACATTGATATTTCTAAATACAGTCAAACTTGGTTATAACGATAGCTATAAGGAGCAATCATACAACAATATTTTAGTTCGGGCTAATCTTCATATAATTGTTGGTTGTTATAACGGGGTTGATTCACTGATATACCATGCAAATAATTTTGTCAACACAATTTCTGGATACTTGAACTAATTGAGTTTGAAAAAAAACGAATATTTGCTTTAGATTTTATAATTTGTTAGCTGCCCGGCGCACAAGGGCGACTAGCGGGACTTTCCTATCCCGTTAGGGACGGATTCATTATGTTTATGCCACTAGCTGTGTAAGATTGTTGGCTAGGCTATCCATCGGGCGCTATGTAAAATTGTCATAAAATCTGCAAAAGTCATGAGAAATTTGAGCTTTGCAAATTTGTTCCCTTTTTACGTGTTCTTTTGTATTGCAACTCAACGTCAATTTTGTTTTAAAAACCAATAAATATGTTAATGAAGGTACCTGGTTACGAGTGCCTACATCCCTGCAAGGGGTGAATTTATGATAGAAACACTTTTTCAGAAGAGGGGCCACTTTGCCAATTTAACAACCAGCGACCTATAAGTGCACTTTTTTGTTTTCGTAGAGGAGGAGGGGTTTGACAGCGAAATTCAAGATTTATGGTTTCTGTTGATTTTTTAGAATTTGGTGTACGCAGTACGCACACCAGTTCTTCAAATTTAGTTCCATTTAGAAAATGCATCGTAATTAACTATCCCGCAGCCAAGTGGGGGAGTAGGTAGTACCCAAAATTACTATCCTCCTTATATTAGCTTAGATACTAGACATATCATTTTAGTATTTTACGTATTCCTGCGCAAATGCATAAGTTACCATTAATAATTGACTAAATAATTGGGATTTCTATAGTTTAAAAGCCCATAAGACAGAAAAATCATGGGGTCGTCTGAAGACCCACTTTGTTACAGACATTTTGTTTGGCATGTCAAGAGTTAACCAAAACTCTATAAAAAAAATGTTCTCAGCCAGGGTTTTCAAGAATACCCCAAAAATTTTGATTTTTCTCTGTAGTGAAGTGTGCCGTGTGAAATTGACATGCGGGCGGGAAGAATTGGGCCGCGGGTTGTGAATCACTGGTTTGTGACAAGTAAAATTTTACAGCCGAAAACCATAACAATCCGGCAAGCTAGTTATTTATGACACGTGAGATTTTACAAGTTGTGAATGACATACTAGTACTAACACCTTGACAAAAATGTATTATCGGTCTTTTTTATGAAATACAATTTTATTTTTGAGAAATTCTTGTAGATGTCAGCATCGTGATAGTTCTACGAATGTCCAAGTGAGCAAGAAATACATTTATGACGAAAGAGAGCTGGAATATCGGCCGTCAAAGTTTCCGTATCAACTGTTGATACAGCCGCGTGTGAGTATAGACTTTTTGCCGTAACAACAGTTGATACGGCCGCGTGCAAAGAGTTAACTAGATAATAACATTCATTAATAGTTAATAGTTTTCACATACTGTCCCTCCTTGAAATATTCCTTGAGGGTGTTGGAGAAGCGCTTAGAATATTTGACAAACTCCCTCTTGCGCTGCTCCAACGCTTGCTTGCCCACTCCCGGAGTAAATGTGGACACTTCATTTACTGCGTCTAATAACTTCTTGATAGCTGATGCTATTTCTCTGGAAGAATTAATAAATTGTTTAGGTTTACACTCAAAAGTTTGTTTAAAGAAGATTAAATTAGTAATTTAAAATAAAACAATAACTCTAGCAAACACAGCTTTGATTTTTACCGGGTTTTGCTACTTCAGGGCTGTATAATACTGTATTTAAAACTAAAATCTACAAATAACATGTGTTATCAATATATTAAGGTTAAACGCGACGTTCATTATAATATACATGTTCATAGATGGCGTTAATTTAATTATTTTATTAAAATATGCTTTTTGCAAGTTATGCTTTACAATATTAAGACGAATTTTTTGTTTGCGCCCGAAAAACTAAATTCTTTCCAGAGAGGCATACAAATACAATATTGGATTGAGTCATGGATACAAAAAAGTGTATTTATTAAATTAATTAATTTAATGCCATCTATGAACACGTAGATTATAACGAATGTCGTGTTTAACCTCAAGCTTACACACAGTGGTAGAGGTAGTAATAGTAGGTAGGAGGTTTGGAAGAGGTTCTTTGTCGATAGAGAACAACCTAAGTATGTATTGGGCTTTTATTTAGGTTGATTTCATTGTTATGACTTTGTTATATTATTATGTTTACTAAGTTATTGTTTTATTTTATATTATAGTATAACATCACAAAGCATCGGCTTCAAATGAACTAATATTAAATTAGTAAGTTAATACTTGAAAGATGAGAAAACCGTACTTCAAACTCACTTTATAGTTTCCAAAAATGTCTTCCTATCGGTAATTTCATCCGGAATGCGACTCAGGATCTTTTTTAATGAGGCAGACTTTTTGTTCAACTCTTGGAATGCGTCTTCTGATCTATTTAACCGGAGCTCAATGGCTGAAAAAAAAAAGTTGTATAGAATTCGGTATATAAATTAAATAAATGACATAAAACAGATTAATTGGATCCTTTAGATCTGTTAGCCCATTGATCACCCACAAGGACACTTAACAAATTAATAAAATCTGGTGAAATGTAATGTTTAATCATTGCATAAGATAACACTAATAAATCTAAACGAAACATGAAACAGTACAAGACACAGAAAATAAAAAAGGTGACAAGGTATAACCTTCAAAAGTTATTCCAATACAATTAGAAATACATGTGTTTATTGCAAACTAACCATCAGCCTCTGTAATGCTCCCCTGCAGGCGGAGAATGCTCTCGTTCATGTTGACGGACATGTCTGCGCGCCTCAGGATGCCCAGCACCAGGTCGTGACTGAGGCCTGGAATGGTGGCCTCGGCGCGCGCCAGGGCCGTGCGCAGCGTCTGCGAGGCGCCCACATCGAATCTCTCTAACTGTCGTATGAACACACAAAAAAACAAATAGGAACTTCATATCACACCGAGGGAAAAATACTTCTTAATACTATTACTGTATATTAAAAATATGAGAGCTTTGTATGAAGGTGCGATGCACTATACATCAGCTTATTTCATAAAAAGTGAATAAATCCACTATTAAAAATGTGTGGTAACTATTTACTTAACCACCGCACTTTTAATAGGCACAGATTATGGAAATTACACTTCTTTTCAACATAATTACTACAAGAAACAACTATTTAAGTCAGAGGAGATGGTAACAGATGCATTAAAGTCCCATTTTTCTTCAATTTAAATTGAAAAATTTCCCCCATAAAACGATCTTGTACCATCATTTTGGATTTTTTTGTATGGAGTCATGTTTGTGAAAGGTTTCGTTTCAATGCAAACTAACAAAAACCAAAGAACCTAATAATCTGTTTTGTGCATGCCGCCCGACGTAAATAGTTGTATCTTTGGTAAATATACAGGAAAGTGGGACACAGTTAATAGGCACATTTTATTGTTATCTAACTGATACAAAGTGATGTCCAACTATTCTGTATATTTAACAAAAGTGTTAAACATTTCAATAGCCGCTATTAATAATAACAATATTTGGATGATTTGTATAGCTACGTTTTTGTGCAAAATCACCACAAGGGCGCTAGTGACTAATCTTAAGGCCGTTAGCGGTTGGTTCGTTCCTTTCCGATGAAATGTGGTTCGGCTTGCAAGTGTACACGCTTCTGGTGTTATATATTTCGGATTTTTATTTCATGGCCTTGGTAAAGAATAATAACTATAGATGTCACATTAGTCCATTGAAGTTGTTTGAATAATGTTTCGTAGACATTAATAACTTTGTGTTTAAAACAGCCAGAGGTAAATATACAGAAAACAGGGAAACTCTTATTTTAAAAACACTTTGTATCATTTAGATAATAATGAGAAGAGAGTATTTCAGTTTCCGGAAATGGACAATAATGAAGGGTAGTGTGTAATTTGACGTCTTTTCTTCACGCCATGTTTTGGATTAAACCCAAAATAAGAACCAATCTAGGATCATAGGTTCATATTTTAGCTTAAATAAGAAAAAAAACTAACCTTCAAACATATTTGTAAACATCAATAACAATGACCGCCAAGTGAGCAATAGATTTTAATTTTAATGAAATAACTATTAACCCCTCTGGCTAATTGGTTTGGTTTTGCGAATAAAAAGCTATTACCCGTGTAGTCAATTTGCTCACTTTTTGAACAGCTCATATGGTCTCCATTACTGCGGTAGTGCGAACTATGATGTAAACGATGTTATAAAAAGAAAACACTACACCTTAAATTCAAATTTAGAAGATAACTTCAGAAGAATTCAAATGTGCACCTCTATGTAATAGAAGGTTCCAACCACATTATGAGAAACATTTATGAAACTGTAATTTTTTTTTTAAATGAAAAAATAAAAAAGTTAGGTGACGGAAATGTTTATACATTTGTGTAAACCAAAATGTGGGTTTTATTCCTTATTTTTGTTGTGTTGATGAAAAAACGTAAGGTGAGCCATTAAGAAATTTAATAATTTGAAAATTATATGTTTATTTTTGAAAATAATAAATATGAAAGCCTATTTCAATAACAGTTTTTGGTTTTCGGATACATTGAGAAATACACTATTTATTACAAAGTGGAAGTACACTCTCCGACCTTCTGACAGATTCTTTAACAAATATAATGGTCAATATGGCAGAGGGGTTAATCTTCAGAAATTGAAATACTTAATTTTCATTATTTTCACTATCCAACTATCACAAAGTGTGGTTTTTTCATAAAATAGTGTGTACTAAGCGTATTCCTATTTTCTGTATATTTACCCAGCCAGCCAGTAGCAAGGAAAGACGAAATACGTGTAGGTATATTTGTTGATAAGACTATTTACAGCATTCCAAGAGAACAGAATGAATGGAATGTTATCAGGCTATCTATTTTATACAATGAAGTGATAAAAAATAAGATTATTTTGGGTTATAACCATAAACACTACATTTTAAATTCATTTGAACAAGGTTTTCTTGAAAGCTGCTGCTGATGGATAAGTGATGGGTGTGGTTTATTCTTTTTGGAGAACATATTTTGGTACAAATATGGCAAAGAAGATAACGTAGAAGGAATCACCTTTAATAAAAACAACTTATAAATTTGTCTTTGGTTTTTACGCCTTTCTGTATTTACCAGGTGCTGCAGTCAGTAATAGATTCTTTAGAATATGGTACAAATACTACAAATCATGACACGAATAAGTTTGACACTAACCTGTGTAAGGACTGGGCGTATCAATACTGGAAGAACAAGTGAGGTTACAGGAGTTTCATCTCCCATTGTCATCCTTAACAAATTAGATTAGAACAATATATCAACGAAACAACGATTAAAAATCTTATTGGGTTCAAAATATAAGTAAATATGTAAATATATATTAGGACCGCGAAGATCTGTCACAAAGTAAAATAAAATGCATAGAAATTTTCTATGACGCTTTTATAGACAACTTATTAGTTATTATGGCATAGATAATATATATACCCGTAAATAAACCAATCACATATATATACCCATAAATCATACCACTCATTAGAATAAATATACCTATCACGATATATCGAGCCATAATCGGCAGAACAGCGTAAGCGACGTTTTTTGTCAAATTACGATTTTTAACGAAAGCCGTTCAATTTTACCTAATACGTATGCTACAAAAATATAACAGTTCTATCTTACGCCTGACGCTTTTTTGGTACCTGTGCCTTTTAGCGTATGAACTTCCTTACAAATCTTGTAGACGAGCAAAACAGCGCAACCGACGTCATTTGATAGCGTAAGCGACAATATGGTCGGTTACGTTCTTACGCCGAACGGTAGAGAATGTTCCAGTTTTGTCAGTTAGCGTCCATCGGATGACCGGTAAATCTGTTTAATTTAACGTTACGTATTTAAATATTAGCATAATTAGTTATATAATATTAATATAATTACTGTTACCTACTACGCACTGTGCGTTTAAGGGGTAAAATGTCATTGTGTTATGAAGTAAACTAATACAAAATACTTTTCTTGTGCAGATGGCTCCACAAACTCCAACGCGTAAGATGGTAGAAATAGCATTACAGTCTATAGCCAATACCTCTTCAGGTTCACCGATTATTCTGCCAAAGATAGATAGTGATTCAAGAAAGTCACCTACATTACCGAAACCTTTGACTACTGTTCGTCTAGTAGATTACACTGATAGCGAAAGTGATTCGATGGACATTCTGGAACCCCCCGATAATAATTTAAGAACAATTTTATGTATTGACGAGGAGCCCCATAATCAGAAAATGGATGTTTGTGATGGGAACACTTCAGCAACAGCACATTTAAGTCCAATTGTTCATTTCTCCGATACTGAATTATGTTTAGATTTCGAACCATCTGAAGAGTCTTGGAAGCCTGATTCAGATTATGCAGAAATGAGCGATGAAAGCTTACTTATTGGGAGTGTTAGTGATCCACATTTATCTGTTGGATATGCTGGGTTAAGGAAATCAAAATTAGTCCCAAAGAGAGTGCGAAGGAGAGGAGAAAAATGTAATGGACAGCACAAAAGTGTTAAATCAAATCCGTGTCTAAATAAAAAATGTGGCAACAATTGTGCCATTCAATTCAGTGAAGAAGATCGCCTTAACATACATGCATTTTATTGGGGCATGGCCAGCAACCAGCGGCAGAGGGACTGGCTTCTTTTGTGTATAAACAAACAGCCAATCAAAAGAAAAAGGGCTAAAAATGATAGCAGAAGAAACACATCATATAAAAATTTCATAAATTGGAACAAGAAAAGAGTTCAAGTCTGTCAGCAATTTATTTTGACAACTCTTGACATCGGGAAAATGACTATCAGGCATGCATGCAATAATATTTTAGAAAATAATTTTTCTAAAACCGATATGAGAGGAAAGCACGAACCATCCAATAAAACGGACCAAGAAAAAAAGGACATGGTAATAAAGTTTACTACACAATTGCCCGCTGTTCCATCTCACTACTGTCGAAATAAATCTTCGAAAAGATATCTTCCTGCCGATTTGCGTAATGTGAAAACTGTGTATAAAATATACATTGAAAATGTTAATTCATTAGATGAATCTGGGCATAGTAACATTGTGAGTCTGAATATTTTAAGAAAAATATTTAATACGAATTTCAACTTGGGTTTTCATTTACCTAAAAAGGACAAGTGTTCTTTATGTGAGAAAGTGAAAAATTTGTCCGGTGACGAGAAGCTTCAGCAAACTGAAATGGATATTTACAAAAGTCACCTCAGCGAAAAGGAAAAATGCAAAGAGATCTTCATTAATGATCAGGCTAAAAGCAAAAATGATAATGATATTTTGTGCGCAAGTTTTGACCTCGAGAAGGTGCTAACCACTCCCCATGGAGAAAGCGTAAATTTGTATTATAGTCGAAAATACGGAGATCAAGTATAGGGATCTTAAAGGTCTCTGCGAGAAAGGTATTATTCCTGAGAGGATGAGGCATGAATTTTTGGAACTGCCACATGGATCCACAGTGGAAGATACCTTACCCTAATCCGACCAGGAAGACATGTGAATAGTTTTGAAAAATGTGGCTCAAACCAACAAACTTTTTCAAAAATTGCCGATATAAGTGCTATTATTAAAAAAATATATACCTACGATGTATCTATTATGTTTATTATTTGTTAAAATATTTTTGTTTTATTTTTATAGTTTTTAGAAAATAATATTTTTTCTTAATTTTCCCTGTAAAGTACAAGCAAGATAATTAAAAAAATATTACTTAAAAAATATATATGTTTTTTATTAGTAGTTACTTATGGCCTATTGCATGATAAAATTTTTTTAAAAATCTACTCCAAATAGCGTAAGCGACATTTCAGAGGGAAAAAAATCTGTTAGGGTTACAGGCAAAACAGCGTTACCGCCACTATCTCGACAACTGGAGGCATTTAAATAAAAAGTATTTTCATTTCATACAGGCAGTAACCAAAGATTATTAATCTTGATTAACCTAAATCCTTTTTGGAATCAATTAAGAGAGTTAATTAAAAAAAACCTTCTCCTGTATAATTTGCAAATTGTCGCTTACGCTGTTCTGCCGATTATGGCTCGATATTAGCGAGAGCAAGTAGCGAAGGCAAATGCTTGCTGGCTTGTTTGTCTTTCTTTCACGTCGCAACGGACCAACCGATCGACTTGATTTTTTCATAAGGATAGTTGGAAGGTTGGAAGACTGGAAAGTGACATTGGCTACTTTTTACCCGGAAAAAATATTTCATTCCTGTGGGAAAATTATTTGTACAGTAATTTTTCGATAATAACATGCAAGTGAAGCCACGTGTAAAAGCTAGATATTTAATCGAAATGGATATCATGCCCATCGCTACATACTATTACATCGATTTTTTCAGAAAACTCAAAAAACCATAAATTCAAAAAATCTAAAAAATATTTAATTCTTTGCGATATTTTTTTACTTTTCTCAAAATTTTGTTTCTATAATAATCGAAAATACCAACATAGACATCTTTTTTTTATCACTATTTATTTTGGCTTTTACCCATTAATGGTGATCTTGGCCAAAAATAAATATCTTCACCTTCTTGTCATTAGTAAAGTTTAAATAAAACAATAATTGTTTACGAAATTCATTGTTACAAATCAGAAGTCAAACCGTTTGGACAATTTTTATAATATCACAACAGAAATATATCCAGAATTTAAAAATATACTAAAAAGCAAGTACTAAATTTTAACAGTTACGATAAAGGGTTTGAATTCTGAATATGGCAATTCCTTTGTTTATGTCATAGCATGTCGTAGATTGAGGTTATGCTTCTATTTTTCTTTCGCTCTGTCAAAGTGTCAAGCGCTAGTGCGACAACAATATAAGTAAGTATATTACGTAAACAAAATAATACAACGTGTTACGGTAAATATTTACCTACGACTACCGTTTTTACTACTACAAAAAATTGCCCCTTTAATAACGCCTGCTCGCGTCCCCTTTAGAGTTATATCCCAGTTTTCAAGTAGTTTGTGGGCTACGCTAGGTTTGTATAGACTGTTTTGTGATTTAATTCTACCTAATCCAACCTAACCTAACATGTAAGGAATATTTTCTCAAACGGTAGTCGTAGGTAAATAATTACCCGTGTTACAAAGTAGTTCTGTTTTGTAATTGTTGATGTAAAATTGCTGAGGTATTACCTTTTCAAATTATTATAATATAAGTCGTAATAACTTATAATATCTTTTGTTTCAATCTCTCAAATCTCATCACGACGACATTGATTACTTCTGTAAAATTAGATCATTATTTGGTTTTAACCTTGTAAAGGGGACCCACACAACATCAAAATTAAGTTTATGCCCATAGTAAACGCACTTTGTATGTAAAAGAATTCCTCTTTTTTGGTGAAAGTTTGTTGTCTATTCTATAAATGCATTTTATGCAGTGTCAACATTCGTCCCTCGCTCTACGCAATGTCAAAGTGAGACAGATGCATCTGATGTATTGATTTTCTGATTTCAATAGCATTGCAATTCTAACTGAGCAATCTGTTCGATCAGTGAAATTTTTTGGCGAGAATTATTGTCGATCTTTTGCCGGCTGTTCACTACTTGTTGAATATTCTTTTGTAATTCTTCCGTTTTAAAGAAGAAATGTGCATTTTTCCTAAGCAGATGGGCCTGGCAAAAAAGGGATTGGGCCATCAGGAGGATGAGGATGAGTTGCAGTCAGTGGATGCTTTGCAAGAAGACCTCAACCAGAGTGACCTGAGCTCCGTCGGCTCAGAGTTTGATGAATCTTCAGATGAGGAGGAGGAAGGTGATGCCACGCACCAAGCAGGTTTAACTTTGTTTCAATTTTTTTTTTATTGCCGGTAACCCGGGCGTTTATTGACATCAATATTTGTTAATTATAATTAATATGTCATCATCGTACGCTTGCTACAATTAGTCTAATAATTAACAATATAATTATATTATAAAGTTACACATTTGAACAGAAATCAAAGTGCAAGGAAGCTAACTGAAAAATTTTAAACTGGCGTCTAGATTGAAAAGAGAAATTGTAATAATTTTTATATTTTGTATTCAGGGATGCATTCTTACAAACAGGCACTAAAATAAATAGTAAAATATCCATACTCCTCTTACTTCTGCATATAATTATATCTGGTCCCCTCACTTTAATATCCTCTTAAATATTAACTCTAAACTTGATCTACATACTGAAGCCATAATATACAATTACATAATGAAAGAACTAAAATTGTATACACCAACTAGAACGACTCAATGCAAAATTCTAAAAAGATTGTAACAATAATATCGGGACTGAGTCATTTAGTTACTCGCTTGTATCTCGCATGTATAGATTGCAAGCAGTTGGCAATACTTTTGAGGGACTAGTAGATGTATTCAACTGCACTGAATATGATTACAAGAAGGCTATAATAGCATACTTCTTAAATTTATTTTTTATGTTACACCTCACAAGAGTGTTCCTGTCTGTACAGTGTAAAGACAGTATGTCGCCATCCGAGTTGTGAAGCGGGGTAAGGTAGGGGCTGTAGAAAGGGATTTAAAGAAGGAAAGACTGATGCCAGTAGAAGTTTGTTCCAAAAACGCGGCGACTTACACAAAAACATTTTTCAGAACATTATTATTGATTATAAGTATGAATGTATTGGAAAGTTTGTGTTCAGGACTGTCTTTATGAGTTGCCGATGTACTAGGAAAGATAGTATGTTCTTATACCATTCTCCATTCCCTGGTTCTAAGAATGATGTGACCGACAACACATCTATTTTTTCTCAGGCTTTACGCCAGCAACTGGCACTTTGGTCAGATTTAGTTGCTGTTTTAATAATAACAAGTTTGAAAAAAAAATTCAAACTGTACATCTGTACCGAAAAAAAAATTTGATCGTAAAATATCTGTTAAGTATTTCAGAATGAAATATTGTTGCATGGCAAAATATTGATTTTTCGTGGTAGGAGTATTTGAAAATCTTCTATCATATAACTTGCCATTAAGACAGTATGTCAGAATGAAATGAGTTTTTGTCAGGTGGTAAAACAGGGATAAGACCACCGTTTGGTCTAGTAAAAGAATAAAGGGTGTTCGGCCAATAACATCTCTTTTCCTCCCAATGCTTCAATTGTTTGGCGTACTTGAGATTTGTACATAATAACATTAAATGATTACAATGTAAACATAACCGTCGGTGGCTGAGTCGACTTCGCGTTTGGGTCCCACCCAGGCGTAGTCTGTTCAATTCCTCGGCTGGCCCTAAGTCCTCCATCACAACACAAGCAACATTTTCCTCTTACTGTGGTGGTAGTAGGAGATTTTCAAATATTTTTAGGTTATTCGTAACCCGGGAATGTTTATCTTTCTAAAAAGAAGTAAAAAAAAAATATATATATATATTATTGTTCTGTATCAATGATGGGTTCTATGCATGTATTTATATTATCTAAATTTACTCCATGATTACTGTTGCACTGTATTGTTACAGTTATTTACATAATATGAATATAAAAGCCCTTATGGGTGTACAATTTTATACATAAATACGCCCAAATTATTGAAACAACTATTCACATGGAAAAACATGCAAAAAATAGGTTATGAGGTTCTTAGTTTGGGTTATTTAAATAATTTATGCGTATTTTGATTGAAGCGGAACCTTCCAGCAAACTTCAGTTTCCTTTGAAGTTTGATTGAAATAATTGGAACTATAATGCGTCTTTTACCTCCTCCCCTGACGCAAATAGTTGTTTCTTGAAGTAATTAAATTGATATGAAGTGTTATTTAAATAATTTGTGCATATTAAGAAGAAAGCAGAGTTCGGAAATTTTACCAAATAAATTTCTTCCTAACTTTAAAAGTACATCCGAAACACAATCTAGGTTACAAACAAATTCTTTAGAACTTTGTAATAAAAAAAAATACGGGTAAAATTAGTTGCAAGATAATATTCTTAATTCTGAATTTGAAATATGAGATTGACAAAATTGACGTATAATAATTAGGTCCCAATGGTCGAGTGGTTAAAGACGTTGTTCCGGTAAGACAGAGATCCTGGATTCGATTCCCAGCTGAGACCGTTGTCTTTTTATTTTTCTGTGTCTTGTTCTGTTTCATATTTCGTTTAGATTTATTAGTATTATCTTCTTCAATAACTCTTTTTCGGTTCAATTTTACCCTACCAAAGACAATTTTGTAGATCTAGATTATCTAGCCAGCGACCAAGTGATTGATGTCGGCGTAGGCCCTAGCTTGGAAGGAACTTCCCGAGTACAGGAGGCAACGGACGATGGTTTGGAACAAGACATTGAAGGTATGATGTATTCGATATAAATCGATTTTCCTCTATCAATCCTTTCTTTTGGTTCAGTTTTACCAGAACAAAGAAAATTTTGTAGATTGTCTGTATCTATTCAGCAAACAAGCAATGATTACTATGAGTTTTAGTCCCCTTGGCATATCATTCGAGGCAGACACGAGCCAAATGAATGAGAAACAATCGGATGAGAATACAAATGATCTGGAAATTACTGTCAAAGGTACAAAGTGTTAATTAATTAATTTTTTACTTCCTTAAAACACCTGTAAAACCAATATTGCAAAGTCAGATAATCATCGTTATACCACACCTGGTGGTATGGGCATTGAATGAAAAATTATTTATTTTTTCGTTCCACTGGTTGGAACGACGTGGATGATATTTACCAAACTGTAATGACTTATTTGATCACAAGCGCGTTAGCAATATATGGGCATGCTGAAATAAGGTCTGATGCAGCTGGAGGAAGGGAAAGGGTTTCAATCAATAATGAAAGTGAGGGATGATGACTCAGATGAATGTTCCTTGTGTCAAGTCGGCTCAACATTGTTTGATTGAACTTCCAATGAATAGGGGGTGGAAGTCATCGGAAGGATTAATGGAGGTATGATGATAATTCAATTTGAACCAATTTCTTCATAAATGTATTATTAGTGTTTATTTTTCCAAGGAAAATTTTTGTATTTTACGCATTTGATGTTTATGTATTTCATTTCTATTAATTTGAACAAACCATGTTTTATTGAATTTGAATTCAGATAAGGTGATACATATTTCACGTCAATGGAGTTTTAGATATTTCTAAATTATTATAATAATATGAAGGTGTTGTTATGTAGCGGTTTGAATCGTAGGAAATAATAATAATAATCAAAGCTGCCACACGCTCGGCGCAGGCAACAGTATATGCGGAACCTAAACACTCGCCGTCCTAGCGGCGAAAAACAGAACTAATCGCCCGGCCGCCGC